>NW_028175884.1:0-570000 GCF_949987555.1 Borostomias antarcticus
CGCTAATCTCGCCTCTCGGTCGTCCTTCGCGCTCAAAGAACGCTCCCCAAATCTACCTATCGGGGAGGAGAGAGGGAGAGGGAGCCGTCCCGGCGGGGGGAGAGGGGGGTTGGTGCTTGTGACTACACTTAGTCAACGCTTTGCTTAGCAACCACTCGCAGCAACCTCGCCTTTTTATTAATTACACGCGTGTTTGCCTAATGTAGATATCCTATTTCAAAAATGCACTCATCAGTCCGACTCCAACACTTCCACACCCCTATCAAAACCACTAGAGGGCGCCTCGCCACGTTACATCTCCCATTGCTTTTATGATGTCATAGTAGACGTTGCTGACGCAGACACTTAAACAGTCAGTGATCCATTCCACCTCATCAGAGTAGCTAGTGACTTCTGGATCTGACACACTGACTTAGAGAAAACAAGTAAGTCCATAATGGGGATAAACTTTAGAGTAAGACTTTTCTACAATTATTCTGTATTAATTCTTTGACAAAAACACCCCCAATTGAAGACAGAATAGAGTACATATTGCTCTCTGAGCTTTGCTTAACCAAGTTGTCATATAAATGATGTGTTGATACTGGTTGATTAGAGGACTAGCAGTGATGGCTCTGGGTAATATGAGTTCCTGGGTGAACCTCCTCTTCATCTGTGATCTGGTGAATAACCAGTTGCTTTATAGGACTTCAGTCAGACTGGGGCAGATAAATATAATAATAATAATAATACTTGATTCTTTTGGTTTCTGTTTGGTAAAGTGTTATCCAGCTAGGCCTACTGTGCTGTGTTGGAAAGTCCTGTATATCTAAATATAGGCCTAATGTGCTGCTAGGTATAGGTCTATTGTGCTATATTGTAAAGTACTTGTATACAGTAGCTACAGTAGGTATATGACTACTGTTGTATGTTGTAAATTGCTGTAGAGCTAGGTATAGACCTACTGTCCTGTGTTGTAAAGAGCTGTATAGCTACAGTATGCTCGCTGTGATATGAAGTGGTATCAATCAATCAATCAATCAATCAAAGCTGTATTTGTATAGCGCATTTCATACCCAGAGGCAACACAATGCGCTTTACAGAGAACAAGGGAGGTGGGGATTCATCCCACCCCTACATATTCCAGAGGGAAGCAAAAAGTGAGCTGTACAAATTCTTCCCTGACCCCTCTCAACAAGGAAATCGAGCAAGCTCCTGGAGTATGTTTGTCTACCGGCTAAGAACATTTATAAAGCAATAAATTACATTAAATTACATTTTCAGAGTAAGAGAGGCTAAAAACATAATAGGAGAGACATGGCAAACACTGGTGTATGTCTGTGTGTGCGTGAATGTGCCTGGGCCCAGATAGAGGCAGGGGTTGGGGTAGAGAGGGGGTAGGAAAAGGATACGGACCCGGGTTAGGGTGAGGGGAAGGGGGACTGGGCCCAGGTCCAGGCCTAAGCCGGATGTGGACTGATGTGTGTACGTGTGTGTGTGTGTTAACTAAATACTACGACATCCACAGCTGACACGGGGGTATCTATCGGACTCAGAGTGGTGTGCGGGTGACAGTGGGGCATCCACTGGACCTGGTTAGAAGGTAGGAGGAAGAGAGAGAGGCACTAGGGGAGACAGAAAACGGTTAGAAGCACGCTGAGCCTTTGAAGCAACACAGATATCAGAACAGAACAAGCCTGTTTCAGGGCAACCAGCTTCTGTACACAACTTGATATACATAGAGTGCATAGCAGGATATACACCAATGTATACAGAGGATTCACAGGTAGGTTTGAGGCTGCCTTTCTGTGTCTCAAGGTCCTGGCTAGTGATTGTAGGCTAGGCCAAAAAGGTACGTCTTGAGATCTTGCTTGAAGACCTCCGTTGTTTCGACCCTTCTTAGGCACTCCGGCAGGGTGTTCCAGAGGTTGGGGGTATAGAAACTAAAAGCTGCCTCTCCGTGTTTCTTGGTCCTGGCTTTTGGGACTGTTACGAGTTCAGTACCTGAGGATCTGAGTGGTCTGTTGGGCATGTACCTGACAAGCATGTCTGAAATGTTTTCTGGTGCGTGACTGTGGAGAGATTTATAGACTAGTAATAGTATTTTAAAGTCTATTCTAGAGTTGACAGTTAACCAGTGTAGTGATTTTAAGGCTGGTGTGATGTGTGCCCTTCGTCTAGTCTTAGTGAGGACTCGTACTGATCAGAGCACTATGTTGGTGTGCTTCGTAAACATGAGTCAATTGCTCTTGAATTATCTGTATGCCGAGATGTATCCAGTGATGTCCACCTCTTGAAATTTGGTCAAATTTACTGACCGCTAGATCAGTGAAACCCGGGGCTGCCAAGTCTCAGACACACGCATTGCAGCCTATTCTCACGCTCACTCGCCACGCTTCACAATTCTCACTCGGAGAAATGACCAACCTCAAAATAGCCTAGGCTACTACCAATTCAATGGCTATGGGACTCTTTTTTATTATTATTACTTGAACGAACTCTAATCTCGCCTCTCGGTCGTCCTTCGCGCTCAAAGAACGCTCCCCAAATCTACCTATCGGGGAGGAGAGAGGGAGAGGGAGCCGTCCCGGCGGGGGGAGAGGGGGGTTGGTGCTTGTGACTACACCTAGTGAACGCTTTGCTTAGCAACCACTCGCAGCAACCTCGCCTTTTTATTAATTACACCCGTGTTTGCCTAATGTAGATATCCTATTTCAAAAATGCACTCATCAGTCCGACTCCAACACTTCCACACCCCTATCAAAACCACTAGAGGGCGCCTCGCCACGTTACATCTCCCATTGCTTTTATGATGTCATAGTAGACGTTGCTGACGCAGACACTTAAACAGTCAGTGATCCATTCCACCTCATCAGAGTAGCTAGTGACTTCTGGATCTGACACACTGACTTAGAGAAAACAAGTAAGTCCATAATGGGGATAAACTTTAGAGTAAGACTTTTCTACAATTATTCTGTATTAATTCTTTGACAAAAACACCCCCAATTGAAGACAGAATAGAGTACATATTGCTCTCTGAGCTTTGTTTAACCAAGTTGTCATATAAATGATGTGTTGATACTGGTTGATTAGAGGACTAGCAGTGATGGCTCTGGGTAATATGAGTTCCTGGGTGAACCTCCTCTTCATCAGTGATCTGGTGAATAACCAGTTGCTTTATAGGACTTCAGTCAGACTGGGGCAGATAAATATAATAATAATAATAATACTTGATTCTTTTGGTTTCTGTTTGGTAAAGTGTTATCCAGCTAGGCCTACTGTGCTGTGTTGGAAAGTCCTGTATATCTAAATATAGGCCTAATGTGCTGCTAGGTATAGGTCTATTGTGCTGTATTGTAAAGTACTTGTATACAGTAGCTACAGTAGGTATATGACTACCGTTGTATGTTGTAAATTGCTGTACAGCTAGGTATAGACCTACTGTCCTGTGTTGTAAAGAGCTGTATAGCTACAGTATGCTCGCTGTGATGTGAAGTGGTATCAATCAATCAATCAATCAATCAAAGCTGTATTTGTATAGCGCATTTCATACCCAGAGGCAACACAATGCGCTTTACAGAGAACAAGGGAGGTGGGGATTCATCCCACCCCTACATATTCCAGAGGGAAGCAAAAAGTGAGCTGTACAAATTCTTCCCTGACCCCTCTCAACAAGGAAATCGAGCAAGCTCCTGGAGTATGTTTGTCTACCGGCTAAGAACATTTATAAAGCAATAAATTACATTAAATTACATTTTCAGAGTAAGAGAGGCTAAAAACATAATAGGAGAGACATGGCAAACACTGGTGTATGTCTGTGTGTGCGTGAATGTGCCTGGGCCCAGATAGAGGCAGGGGTTGGGGTAGAGAGGGGGTAGGAAAAGGATACGGACCCGGGTTAGGGTGAGGGGAAGGGGGACTGGGCCCAGGTCCAGGCCTAAGCCGGATGTGGACTGATGTGTGTACGTGTGTGTGTGTGTTAACTAAATACTACGACATCCACAGCTGACACGGGGGTATCTATCGGACTCAGAGTGGTGTGCGGGTGACAGTGGGGCATCCACTGGACCTGGTTAGAAGGTAGGAGGAAGAGAGAGAGGCACTAGGGGAGACAGAAAACGGTTAGAAGCACGCTGAGCCTTTGAAGCAACACAGATATCAGAACAGAACAAGCCTGTTTCAGGGCAACCAGCTTCTGTACACAACTTGATATACATAGAGTGCATAGCAGGATATACACCAATGTATACAGAGGATTCACAGGTAGGTTTGAGGCTGCCTTTCTGTGTCTCAAGGTCCTGGCTAGTGATTGTAGGCTAGGCCAAAAAGGTACGTCTTGAGATCTTGCTTGAAGACCTCCGTTGTTTCGACCCTTCTTAGGCACTCCGGCAGGGTGTTCCAGAGGTTGGGGGTATAGAAACTAAAAGCTGCCTCTCCGTGTTTCTTGGTCCTGGCTTTTGGGACTGTTACGAGTTCAGTACCTGAGGATCTGAGTGGTCTGTTGGGCATGTACCTGACAAGCATGTCTGAAATGTTTTCTGGTGCGTGACTGTGGAGAGATTTATAGACTAGTATTAGTATTTTAAAGTCTATTCTAGAGTTGACAGTTAACCAGTGTAGTGATTTTAAGGCTGGTGTGATGTGTGCCCTTCGTCTAGTCTTAGTGAGGACTCGTACTGATCAGAGCACTATGTTGGTGTGCTTCGTAAACATGAGTCAATTGCTCTTGAATTATCTGTATGCCGAGATGTATCCAGTGATGTCCACCTCTTGAAATTTGGTCAAATTTACTGACCGCTAGATCAGTGAAACCCGGGGCTGCCAAGTCTCAGACACACGCATTGCAGCCTATTCTCACGCTCACTCGCCACGCTTCACAATTCTCACTCGGAGAAATGACCAACCTCAAAATAGCCTAGGCTACTACCAATTCAATGGCTATGGGACTCTTTTTTATTATTATTACTTGAACGAACTCTAATCTCGCCTCTCGGTCGTCCTTCGCGCTCAAAGAACGCTCCCCAAATCTACCTATCGGGGAGGAGAGAGGGAGAGGGAGCCGTCCCGGCGGGGGGAGAGGGGGGTTGGTGCTTGTGACTACACCTAGTGAACGCTTTGCTTAGCCACCACTCGTAGCAACCTCGCCTTTTTATTAATTACACCCGTGTTTGCCTAATGTAGATATCCTATTTCAAAAATGCACTCATCAGTCCGACTCCAACACTTCCACACCCCTATCAAGACCACTAGAGGGCGCCTCGCCACGTTACATCTCCCATTGCTTTTATGATGTCATAGTAGACGTTGCTGACGCAGACACTTAAACAGTCAGTGATCCATTCCACCTCATCAGAGTAGCTAGTGACTTCTGGATCTGACACACTGACTTAGAGAAAACAAGTAAGTCCATAATGGGGATAAACTTTAGAGTAAGACTTTTCTACAATTATTCTGTATTAATTCTTTGACAAAAACACCCCCAATTGAAGACAGAATAGAGTACATATTGCTCTCTGAGCTTTGTTTAACCAAGTTGTCATATAAATGATGTGTTGATACTGGTTGATTAGAGGACTAGCAGTGATGGCTCTGGGTAATATGAGTTCCTGGGTGAACCTCCTCTTCATCAGTGATCTGGTGAATAACCAGTTGCTTTATAGGACTTCAGTCAGACTGGGGCAGATAAATATAATAATAATAATAATACTTGATTCTTTTGGTTTCTGTTTGGTAAAGTGTTATCCAGCTAGGCCTACTGTGCTGTGTTGGAAAGTCCTGTATATCTAAATATAGGCCTAATGTGCTGCTAGGTATAGGTCTATTGTGCTGTATTGTAAAGTACTTGTATACAGTAGCTACAGTAGGTATATGACTACCGTTGTATGTTGTAAATTGCTGTACAGCTAGGTATAGACCTACTGTCCTGTGTTGTAAAGAGCTGTATAGCTACAGTATGCTCGCTGTGATGTGAAGTGGTATCAATCAATCAATCAATCAATCAAAGCTGTATTTGTATAGCGCATTTCATACCCAGAGGCAACACAATGCGCTTTACAGAGAACAAGGGAGGTGGGGATTCATCCCACCCCTACATATTCCAGAGGGAAGCAAAAAGTGAGCTGTACAAATTCTTCCCTGACCCCTCTCAACAAGGAAATCGAGCAAGCTCCTGGAGTATGTTTGTCTACCGGCTAAGAACATTTATAAAGCAATAAATTACATTAAATTACATTTTCAGAGTAAGAGAGGCTAAAAACATAATAGGAGAGACATGGCAAACACTGGTGTATGTCTGTGTGTGCGTGAATGTGCCTGGGCCCAGATAGAGGCAGGGGTTGGGGTAGAGAGGGGGTAGGAAAAGGATACGGACCCGGGTTAGGGTGAGGGGAAGGGGGACTGGGCCCAGGTCCAGGCCTAAGCCGGATGTGGACTGATGTGTGTACGTGTGTGTGTGTGTTAACTAAATACTACGACATCCACAGCTGACACGGGGGTATCTATCGGACTCAGAGTGGTGTGCGGGTGACAGTGGGGCATCCACTGGACCTGGTTAGAAGGTAGGAGGAAGAGAGAGAGGCACTAGGGGAGACAGAAAACGGTTAGAAGCACGCTGAGCCTTTGAAGCAACACAGATATCAGAACAGAACAAGCCTGTTTCAGGGCAACCAGCTTCTGTACACAACTTGATATACATAGCAGGATATACACCAATGTATACAGAGGATTCACAGGTAGGTTTGAGGCTGCCTTTCTGTGTCTCAAGGTCCTGGATAGTGATTGTAGGCTAGGCCAAAAAGGTACGTCTTGAGATCTTGCTTGAAGACCTCCGTTGTTTCGACCCTTCTTAGGCACTCCGGCAGGGAGTTCCAGAGGTTGGGGGCATAGAAACTAAAAGCTGCCTCTCCGTGTTTCTTGGTCCTGGCTTTTGGGACTGTTACGAGTTCAGTACCTGAGGATCTGAGTGGTCTGTTGGGCATGTACCTGACAAGCATGTCTGAAATGTTTTCTGGTGCGTGACTGTGGAGAGATTTATAGACTAGTATTAGTATTTTAAAGTCTATTCTAGAGTTGACAGTTAACCAGTGTAGTGATTTTAAGGCTGGTGTGATGTGTGCCCTTCGTCTAGTCTTAGTGAGGACTCGTACTGATCAGAGCACTATGTTGGTGTGCTTCGTAAACATGAGTCAATTGCTCTTGAATTATCTGTATGCCGAGATGTATCCAGTGATGTCCACCTCTTGAAATTTGGTCAAATTTACTGACCGCTAGATCAGTGAAACCCGGGGCTGCCAAGTCTCAGACACACGCATTGCAGCCTATTCTCACGCTCACTCGCCACGCTTCACAATTCTCACTCGGAGAAATGACCAACCTCAAAATAGCCTAGGCTACTACCAATTCAATGGCTATGGGACTCTTTTTTATTATTATTACTTGAACGAACTCTAATCTCGCCTCTCGGTCGTCCTTCGCGCTCAAAGAACGCTCCCCAAATCTACCTATCGGGGAGGAGAGAGGGAGAGGGAGCCGTCCCGGCGGGGGGAGAGGGGGGTTGGTGCTTGTGACTACACTTAGTGAACGCTTTGCTTAGCAACCACTCGCAGCAACCTCGCCTTTTTATTAATTACACCCGTGTTTGCCTAATGTAGATATCCTATTTCAAAAATGCACTCATCAGTCCGACTCCAACACTTCCACACCCCTATCAAGACCACTAGAGGGCGCCTCGCCACGTTACATCTCCCATTGCTTTTATGATGTCATAGTAGACGTTGCTGACGCAGACACTTAAACAGTCAGTGATCCATTCCACCTCATCAGAGTAGCTAGTGACTTCTGGATCTGACACACTGACTTAGAGAAAACAAGTAAGTCCATAATGGGGATAAACTTTAGAGTAAGAATTTTCTACAATTATTCTGTATTAATTCTTTGACAAAAACACCCCCAATTGAAGACAGAATAGAGTACATATTGCTCTCTGAGCTTTGTTTAACCAAGTTGTCATATAAATGATGTGTTGATACTGGTTGATTAGAGGACTAGCAGTGATGGCTCTGGGTAATATGAGTTCCTGGGTGAACCTCCTCTTCATCAGTGATCTGGTGAATAACCAGTTGCTTTATAGGACTTCAGTCAGACTGGGGCAGATAAATATAATAATAATAATAATACTTGATTCTTTTGGTTTCTGTTTGGTAAAGTGTTATCCAGCTAGGCCTACTGTGCTGTGTTGGAAAGTCCTGTATATCTAAATATAGGCCTAATGTGCTGCTAGGTATAGGTCTATTGTGCTGTATTGTAAAGTACTTGTATACAGTAGCTACAGTAGGTATATGACTACCGTTGTATGTTGTAAATTGCTGTACAGCTAGGTATAGACCTACTGTCCTGTGTTGTAAAGAGCTGTATAGCTACAGTATGCTCGCTGTGATGTGAAGTGGTATCAATCAATCAATCAATCAATCAAAGCTGTATTTGTATAGCGCATTTCATACCCAGAGGCAACACAATGCGCTTTACAGAGAACAAGGGAGGTGGGGATTCATCCCACCCCTACATATTCCAGAGGGAAGCAAAAAGTGAGCTGTACAAATTCTTCCCTGACCCCTCTCAACAAGGAAATCGAGCAAGCTCCTGGAGTATGTTTGTCTACCGGCTAAGAACATTTATAAAGCAATAAATTACATTAAATTACATTTTCAGAGTAAGAGAGGCTAAAAACATAATAGGAGAGACATGGCAAACACTGGTGTATGTCTGTGTGTGCGTGAATGTGCCTGGGCCCAGATAGAGGCAGGGGTTGGGGTAGAGAGGGGGTAGGAAAAGGATACGGACCCGGGTTAGGGTGAGGGGAAGGGGGACTGGGCCCAGGTCCAGGCCTAAGCCGGATGTGGACTGATGTGTGTACGTGTGTGTGTGTGTTAACTAAATACTACGACATCCACAGCTGACACGGGGGTATCTATCGGACTCAGAGTGGTGTGCGGGTGACAGTGGGGCATCCACTGGACCTGGTTAGAAGGTAGGAGGAAGAGAGAGAGGCACTAGGGGAGACAGAAAACGGTTAGAAGCACGCTGAGCCTTTGAAGCAACACAGATATCAGAACAGAACAAGCCTGTTTCAGGGCAACCAGCTTCTGTACACAACTTGATATACATAGAGTGCATAGCAGGATATACATCAATGTATACAGAGGATTCACAGGTAGGTTTGAGGCTGCCTTTCTGTGTCTCAAGGTCCTGGCTAGTGATTGTAGGCTAGGCCAAAAAGGTACGTCTTGAGATCTTGCTTGAAGACCTCCGTTGTTTCGACCCTTCTTAGGCACTCCGGCAGGGAGTTCCAGAAGTTGGGGGCATAGAAACTAAAAGCTGCCTCTCCGTGTTTCTTGGTCCTGGCTTTTGGGACTGTTACGAGTTCAGTACCTGAGGATCTGAGTGGTCTGTTGGGCATGTACCTGACAAGCATGTCTGAAATGTTTTCTGGTGCGTGACTGTGGAGAGATTTATAGACTAGTATTAGTATTTTAAAGTCTATTCTAGAGTTGACAGTTAACCAGTGTAGTGATTTTAAGGCTGGTGTGATGTGTGCCCTTCGTCTAGTCTTAGTGAGGACTCGTACTGATCAGAGCACTATGTTGGTGTGCTTCGTAAACATGAGTCAATTGCTCTTGAATTATCTGTATGCCGAGATGAATCCAGTGATGTCCACCTCTTGAAATTTGGTCGAATTTACTGACCGCTAGATCAGTGAAACCCGGGGCTGCCAAGTCTCAGACACACGCATTGCAGCCTATTCTCACGTTCACTCGCCACGCTTCACAATTCTCACTCGGAGAAATGACCAACCTCAAAATAGCCTAGGCTACTACCAATTCAATGGCTATGGGACCCTTTTTTTTATTATTACTTGAACGAACTCTAATCTCGCCTCTCGGTCGTCCTTCGCGCTCAAAGAACGCTACCCAAATCTACCTATCGGGGAGGAGAGAGGGAGAGGGAGCCGTCCCGGCGGGGGGAGAGGGGGGTTGGTGCTTGTGACTACACTTAGTCAACGCTTTGCTTAGCAACCACTCGCAGCAACCTCGCCTTTTTATTAATTACACCCGTGTTTACCTAATGTAGATATCCTATTTCAAAAATGCACTCATCAGTCCGACTCCAACACTTCCACACCCCTATCAAAACCACTAGAGGGCGCCTCGCCACGTTACATCTCCCATTGCTTTTATGATGTCATAGTAGACGTTGCTGACGCAGACACTTAAACAGTCAGTGATCCATTCCACCTCATCAGAGTAGCTAGTGACTTCTGGATCTGACACACTGACTTAGAGAAAACAAGTAAGTCCATAATGGGGATAAACTTTAGAGTAAGAATTTTCTACAATTATTCTGTATTAATTCTTTGACAAAAACACCCCCAATTGAAGACAGAATAGAGTACATATTGCTCTCTGAGCTTTGTTTAACCAAGTTGTCATATAAATGATGTGTTGATACTGGTTGATTAGAGGACTAGCAGTGATGGCTCTGGGTAATATGAGTTCCTGGGTGAACCTCCTCTTCATCAGTGATCTGGTGAATAACCAGTTGCTTTATAGGTGTTAAGGATCAGGATGGAGGACCCAAGAGCAGACACGATTGGGGTGAAAGCCCGTAGGCACGTTTATTGCGATCCGGGGAGAGGCAGGCAGTAACGTGATCCGTAGACAGGCGTGGGTCAGGCGGGGACGTGGTAGTCGTACAGGCGATGGTCAGGCAGGAGCGTGGTAGTCGTACAGGCGATGGTCAGGCAGGAGCGGGGTTGTCGTACAGGCGTGGGTCAGGCAGGAGCAGGGTTGTCGTACAGGCGTGGGTCAGGCAGGAGCAGGGTTGTCGTACAGGCGTGGGTCAGGCAGGAGCAGGGTGGTCGTACAGGCGTGGGTCAGGCAGGAGCAGGGTTGTTGTACAGGCGTGGGTCAGGCAGGAGCGGGGTAATCGTACAGGCGTGGGTCAGGCAGGAACTGGGAAGACAGGGAGAACAGGGTAAGGCAAGGTTCAAAAGACAGACGAGGCAGGGAGCTAGAGACGTGTACCCACTAGGTTGGTTAGTCAACGATCTGGCGCCGCATGCTGTGTGGAGTGGCTTCTTAACCTCCTGGGCTGATGGGCTGCAGGTGGTGGCTGGCCAGGATGGGGTGCAATCACCGGAATGACCGGCAGCTGCTCACGCCGACGAGCCCGCAGTTCCCTCTGCGCCCTCTGGGAGGTGCCAGGGGACTCGTTCTCGGAGATAGGGTTAGGGGCAGGCAGAGAGGCAGGGTTAGAGGCATGGGTTGTGACAGGACCCCCCCCTCTACGGGCGACTCCCGGCGACCGACCAGGCAGGCCAGGGTGGGCCCGGTGGAAATCCCGGACAAGAGAGGGGTCCAGGATGTGCCTGCGGGGCACCCAGCTTTGCTCCTCAGGCCCATAACCCTCCCAATCGACAAGGTATTGCAGACCCCGGCCCCGGCGACGGACCCTCAGCAACCGCCGGACAGTCCAGGCCGGATGGTCGTCGATGAGGCGGACGGGGGGAGGAGCATCGCCTGGGGGGCAAAGGGGACTGACCTTCACAGGTTTGATCCTGGAGACGTGGAAGACCGGGTGGATCCTCATGGCGGGGGGCAACCTGAGCTTGACCGCCACAGGGTTGACCACGCTCTCAATGACGTAGGGGCCGAGGAAGCGGGGGACCAGCTTCCTGCAACCTGCCTGCAGCGGAATGTCCCTGGAGGAGAGCCAGACCTCCTGGCCAGGCACATAGTTGGGGGCCGGGGTCCGACGCTGGTCGGCATACCGCTGGCTTCTGCGGGTGGAGCGGAGCAGGGCCGAGCGGGCGGTCCTCCAGATCCTGCGGCAGCGGTCAATGTGGGCCTGGACTGACGGGACAGCCAGCTCCTCCTCCTGCTCAGGAAAAAGGGGTGGTTGGTAACCCAGGGAGCACTCAAACGGGGACTGACCTGAGGAGGCGTTGGGCAGGGTGTTGTGGGCGTACTCGACCCAGGAGATGCGCTCGCTCCAAGAGGCCGGGCTCCGGCCCGTGATGCACCGCAGGGCAGTGCCCAGGTACTGGTTGGCCCGTTCCGCCTGCCCGTTGGTCTGGGGGTGGAAGCCCGAGGACAGGCTGACAGTGGCCCCCATAGCCCGACAGAACTCCCTCCAGACCCGAGAGGTGAACTGCGGCCCCCTGTCTGACACAATGTCGAGGGGGATGCCATGGAGACGGACCACGTGAGTCACCAGCAGGTCCGCAGTCTCAGAGGCAGAGGGGAGCTTAGGCAGCGGCACGAAGTGGGCAGCCTTCGAGAAACGGTCAATGATGGTCAGGATCACCGTGTTTCCCTGGGATGGGGGGAGACCGGTGACGAAGTCCAACCCAATGTGGCTCCAGGGTCGGCCGGGAACAGGCAGGGGACGCAGAAGTCCTGAAGGGGGCTGGTGGGAGGACTTACTCCGGGCACACACCGTACAGGCCTGGACGTACTTGGTGGTGTCGACGGCCATGGTGGGCCACCAGAACCGGCGCCTAAGCAGGGTTAGCGTGCGGCTGGCTTCTGGGTGACAGGCGAACTGGGACGTGTGGGCCCACTGGAGGACCTGGGTACGGACCCGGTCAGGCACAAAGAGGCGGTTTGCCGGACCACCGCCTAGGTCTGGCTGAGTCCTCTGGGCCTCCCTCACGATCCCCTCTACCTCCCAAGTGAGAGCACCCACCACACAGGAGGAGGGCAGAATAGTGTCCAGCTCTGCACTCCGCTCCGGGGGCGAGAACTGGCGTGAGAGAGCATCTGGCTTCACATTGCGGGACCCTGGTCGGTAGGTCAGGGTGAAATTGAAGCGGCCGAAAAACAGAGCCCACCTGGCCTGCCGGGGATTCAGCCTCTTTGCGTCCCGGATGTAGATCAGGTTCTTGTGGTCAGTCCACACGATGATCGGCTGCTCCGTCCCCTCCAGCCAGTGCCTCCACTCCTGCAGTGCGAGTTGGACCGCGAGAAGCTCCCTGTTTCCTACGTCGTAGTTCCTCTCGGCCGGCTCCAAGCGGCGGGAGAAGAAGGCGCAGGGGTGGAGCTTGCCGTCCGTCACGGCCCTCTGGGACAGGACCGCCCCAACCCCCGTGTCGGAGGCGTCAACCTCCAGGACGAATTGGAGTGAGGGGTCCGGTTGGATGAGGACAGGTGCGGAGGTGAACAGGGCCTTGAGGGCCTTGAAGGCCACGTCCGCCGCAGGGGTCCAGGCGAAGGGGATGGCCGTGGATGTCAGCGCTGTCATGGGGCTCGCCACCCGGCTGTAGTTCCGGATAAACCTCCGGTAAAAGTTAGCGAACCCCAGGAACCGTTGGAGCTCCTTGCGGGTGGTGGGGACCGGCCACTCAACCACCGCCCTGATCTTCTCTGGGGAAGCCCTCACCCTCCCGGCCTCAATGACGAAACCCAGGAACTGGATCGTGGGCACGTGAAACTCGCATTTCTCCGCCTTGAGGTAGAGCCTGTTCTCCATGAGCCTCTGGAGGACCTGCCTGACGTGCCCGGTGTGCTCCTCCATGGTGCGCGAGAAGACGAGGATGTCATCCAGGTAGACGAAGACGGTGTGGTTGAGGAGGTCTCTGAGGACGTCGTTCACTAGGGCTTGGAACACGGCCGGGGCGTTGGTTAGGCCGAAGGGCATGACGCGGTACTCAAAGTGCCCGAGGGGGGTGTTAAAGGCCGTCTTCCACTCGTCTCCTTTCCTGATGCGCACCAGGTGGTAAGCGTTCCTGAGGTCGAGCTTGGAGAACACTGTGGCGCCCTGGAGCGGTTCGAAGGCGGAGGCGATGAGCAGCAGGGGGTAGCGGTTCTTGACTGTAATGTCGTTCAATCGCCGGTAGTCGTTGCACGGGCGTAGGGTGCCGTCTTTCTTGCCCACGAAGAAGAAGCCCGCTCCTACGGGTGAGCTGGAGGGCTTGATGAGGCCGGCGTTCAGGGACTCGTGGATGTATTTCTCCATGGCCTCTCTCTCAGGACGAGACAAGTTGAACAGACGGCCGGAGGGCAGGGGCGCTCCTGAAAGCAGTTCAATGGCACAGTCGTAGGGGCGGTGAGGAGGCAGGGAGAGGGCCCTCTGTTTGCTGAACGCCTCTCCGAGGTCATGGTAGATGGAGGGAACCGTGGACAGGTCAGGTGGCTCCAGTGAGGCGCTGACGCCCTCTGTAGGCGGGGTGGCAGAGGTGAGACAGGTCCTGTGGCAGTGATGACTCCAGCCAATCACCCTGTTGGTCTCCCAGTCGATGTGGGGGTTGTGGCGCCGGAGCCAGGTCTGCCCCAGGACGAGGGGACTCTGGGGTGATGAGATCACCAGCAGGGAGAGGGTCTCGTGGTGGTTGCCAGACAGACGGATCTCCAAGGGCTTTGTGACCTGGGTGACCTCGGCCAGCAGTCTCCCGCTGAGGTCGTGAACGGCAAGGGGCGTGTCCCGGAGTTGTGTGGGGATGCCGGCCTGACGGACGAGCGTGGCATCGATGAAGCAGTCGTCCGTGCCCGAGTCAATCAGAGCAGGTACGGGGAATGGCCGGTTGTTAGATGTGACCACGGCTTCCAAGTGCAGGCGCCCCTGGTGGCTGGGGGTGAGTACGCCGCCCATCAGTGACACCCCTCTCACCGACGGGCTGGAGCTTTTGGGCGGTTCGGGCAGGTGTTCCGGGTGTGTCCAGGGCCGCCACAATAGAAACAGAGCCCCTCTGTAACCCTCCGGAGGCGCTCCTCAGCGGTCAGATGAGCCCCGCCCAATACCATGGGCTCGTCCTCAGGGGATGGAGAGGCAGACAGAGCAGAGGAGCGCAGGGGGGCGGAGTCGGGGCGAGACGAGAAGGGGGCCGGCTGGCCTGGGGGACGGTGACTGGGGGGCCGGACAGAGCCAGAGGGACGGGTGGCTCTTTCTCTCCTGCGCTCCCGGAGCCTGTTGTCCACCTTCACGGCGAGCGAGATGAGGTTGTCCAGGGAGGTGGCATCTTCCCTGAGCGCCAGCTCATCCTTAATAGTCTCTGTGAGGCCTGAGCGGAAAGCGGTCTGGAGGTCGGCATCGTTCCACCCGCTCCCCGCAGCCAGGATGCGGAACTCCACAGAGAATTCTGCCACACTCCGGGTGCCCTGCTGGAGATGGAGCAGGCGTGAGGCGGAGTCGCGGCCGTGGGCTGGATGGTCGAAAACCTTTCTAAACTCCACACAGAAAGTCTCGAAGGACCCGAAACAGGCCGCCCCTGACTCCCAGACTGCTTCAAACCAGCGGAGGGGTTGGCCGGTCAACAGGTTGGAGACGAAGGCAATCCTCTCCGCGTCCCCAGAATACCGGCTAGGCTGGTGAGCGAAAATGAATTTGCACTGCATCAGGAAGGACCCGCACTCAGCCAGGTCGCCGTCGAATGGCCTGGGGTTGGAGAGCTTGGGCTCTCTCCGGGGCAGAGCGGGGGAAGCGGCCTCGCCAGGAGCTGGAGCGGCGGGCTGGTCCTGGGGTGGTGCTGGGTCCTGGGGTGGTGATGGGGCCTGGAGAGGGGTAAGGTGGGCGATCAGGTTCCGGAACTCCTGGGTGAGAGCCTGCAGGCCCTGGTCGGTTTGGGCTGCCTGGGTGGCGAGCGCGTTCACGCTGGTGGAGAGGCCCTGCATGGCACTGGCCGCATGTTGGAGGTCAGAGTCGTGTCTCCCAATCAGCGTACCTTGGCTGGCGATGGCAGTGCGTATGGCGTCGACGTCCGCTGGGTCCATGTCTTGGCCAGATCGTTCTGTTAAGGATCAGGATGGAGGACCCAAGAGCAGACACGATTGGGGTGAAAGCCCGTAGGCACGTTTATTGCGATCCGGGGAGAGGCAGGCAGTAACGTGATCCGTAGACAGGCGTGGGTCAGGCGGGGACGTGGTAGTCGTACAGGCGATGGTCAGGCAGGAGCGTGGTAGTCGTACAGGCGATGGTCAGGCAGGAGCGGGGTTGTCGTACAGGCGTGGGTCAGGCAGGAGCAGGGTTGTCATACAGGCGTGGGTCAGGCAGGAGCAGGGTTGTCGTACAGGCGTGGGTCAGGCAGGAGCGGGGTAATCGTACAGGCGTGGGTCAGGCAGGAACTGGGAAGACAGGGAGAACAGGGTAAGGCAAGGTTCAAAAGACAGACGAGGCAGGGAGCTAGAGACGTGTACCCACTAGGTTGGTTAGTCAACGATCTGGCGCCGCATGCTGTGTGGAGTGGCTTCTTCACCTCCTGGGCTGATGGGCTGCAGGTGGTGGCTGGCCAGGATGGGGTGCAATCACCGGAATGACCGGCAGCTGCTCACGCCGACGAGCCCGCAGTTCCCTCTGCGCCCTCTGGGAGGTGCCAGGGGACTCGTTCTCGGAGATAGGGTTAGGGGCAGGCAGAGAGGCAGGGTTAGAGGCATGGGTTGTGACAATAGGACTTCAGTCAGACTGGGGCAGATAAATATAATAATAATAATAATACTTGATTCTTTTGGTTTCTGTTTGGTAAAGTGTTATCCAGCTAGGCCTACCGTCCCTCGTTTGAGTTATTTTACAGAGAGAACTACAACGATCCTCCTGATTTTAGATTGCAATTCTTGCACTTTGCCTTCAGCACTAGATTATGATCTTAGTCACTTGTTTTAGAAAGGAGATGCACTTGTAAGTTCTGGCAAGTAGCCTAGTAGGCTAGTAGCCCAACATTGGCCTTTCCTAGTTAAATGCAATTATTGTTAGTTGCTTTGGATAAAAGCGTCTGCTAAAATACTGTAATACAATGAGATCTAGGCTACTGATCCGGGCATCTGTCGCGTTTTGAGAACTTCACTGGAGAGTGCAGCTGATCAGAGCACTATGCTGGTGCGCTTCGTAAACATGAGTCAATCTTGAATTATCTGTATGCCGAGATGAATCCAGTGATGTCCACCTCTTGAAATTTGGTCGGATTTACTGACCGGTAGATCAGTGAAACCCGGGGCTGCCAAGTCTCAGACACACGCATTGCAGCCTATTCTCACGCTCACTCGCCACGCTTCACAATTCTCACTCGGAGAAATGACCAACCTCAAAATAGCCTAGGCTACTACCAATTCAATGGCTATGGGACTCTTTTTTTTTCATTATTACTTGAACGAACGCTAATCTCGCCTCTCGGTCGTCCTTCGCGCTCAAAGAACGCTCCCCAAATCTACCTATCGGGGAGGAGAGAGGGAGAGGGAGCCGTCCCGGCGGGGGGAGAGGGGGGTTGGTGCTTGTGACTACACTTAGTCAACGCTTTGCTTAGCAACCACTCGCAGCAACCTCGCCTTTTTATTAATTACACGCGTGTTTGCCTAATGTAGATATCCTATTTCAAAAATGCACTCATCAGTCCGACTCCAACACTTCCACACCCCTATCAAAACCACTAGAGGGCGCCTCGCCACGTTACATCTCCCATTGCTTTTATGATGTCATAGTAGACGTTGCTGACGCAGACACTTAAACAGTCAGTGATCCATTCCATCTCATCAGAGTAGCTAGTGACTTCTGGATCTGACACACTGACTTAGAGAAAACAAGTAAGTCCATAATGGGGATAAACTTTAGAGTAAGAATTTTCTACAATTATTCTGTATTCATTCTTTGACAAAAACACCCCCAATTGAAGACAGAATAGAGTACATATTGCTCTCTGAGCTTTGTTTAACCAAGTTGTCATATAAATGATGTGTTGATACTGGTTGATTAGAGGACTAGCAGTGATGGCAACTCACAGGCTCAAACGGCTATAACTTTTGAATCGAAAGTCGTAGAGCCTCGCAGATGGGCTCATTCGATTCCTCATCAAATTCTACAGTTAGCAGTCCCCTATGCAGATAAATTTGCTGTACGAGCTTCCGTTTCCGAGATATTTGACAAAAACCGTACAGATATGAAAAATGATGTGTCAAATGTCCTTGAAATCGGACAAAAACCGTACAGATATGAAAATGATGTGGTTCAAACGGCTATAACT
The DNA here is from genome assembly GCF_949987555.1 of Borostomias antarcticus. Lineage (NCBI taxonomy): Eukaryota > Metazoa > Chordata > Actinopteri > Stomiiformes > Stomiidae > Borostomias > Borostomias antarcticus. Next base: position 17,978 of record NW_028175884.1, read on the forward strand.
TTTGAATCGAAAGTCGTAGAGCCTCGCAGATGGGCTCATTCGATTCCTCATCAAATTCTACAGTTAGCAGTCCCCTATGCAGATACATTTGCTGTACGAGCTTCCGTTTCCGAGATATTTGACAAAAACCGTATCATGTTAACTTATCAAAACCACTAGAGGGCGCCTCGCCACGTTACATCTCCCATTGCTTTTATGATGTCATAGTAGACGTTGCTGACGCAGACACTTAAACAGTCAGTGATCCATTCCACCTCATCAGAGTAGCTAGTGACTTCTGGATCTGACACACTGACTTAGAGAAAACAAGTAAGATAAACTTTAGAGTAAGAATTTTCTACAATTATTCTGTATTCATTCTTTGACAAAAACACCCCCAATTGAAGACAGAATAGAGTACATATTGCTCTCTGAGCTTTGTTTAACCAAGTTGTCATATAAATGATGTGTTGATACTGGTTGATTAGAGGACTAGCAGTGATGGCAACTCACAGGCTCAAAAGGCTATAACTTTTGAATCGAAAGTCGTAGAGCCTCGCAGATGGGCTCATTTGATTCCTCATCAAATTCTACAGTTAGCAGTCCCCTATGCAGATAAATTTGCTGTACGAGCTTCCGTTTCCGAGATATTTGACAAAAACCGTACAGATATGAAAAATGATGTGTCAAATGTCCTTGAAATCGGACAAAAACCGTACAGATATGAAAAATGATGTGGCTCAAACGGCTATAACTTTTGAATCGAAAGTCGTAGAGCCACGCAGATGGGCTCATTCGATTCCTCATCAAATTCTACAGTTAGCAGTCCCCTATGCAGATAAATTTGCTGTACGAGCTTCCGTTTCCGAGATATTTGACAAAAACCGTACAGATATGAAAAATGATGTGTCAAATGTCCTTGAAATCGGACAAAAACCGTACAGATATGAAAATGATGTGGTTCAAACGGCTATAACTTTTGAATCGAAAGTCGTAGAGCCTCGCAGATGGGCTCATTCGATTCCTCATCAAATTCTACAGTTAGCAGTCCCCTATGCAGATACATTTGCTGTACGAGCTTCCGTTTCCGAGATATTTGACAAAAACCGTATCATGTTAACTTATCAAAACCACTAGAGGGCGCCTCGCCACGTTACATCTCCCATTGCTTTTATGATGTCATAGTAGACGTTGCTGACGCAGACACTTAAACAGTCAGTGATCCATTCCATCTCATCAGAGTAGCTAGTGACTTCTGGATCTGACACACTGACTTAGAGAAAACAAGTAAGTCCATAATGGGGATAAACTTTAGAGTAAGAATTTTCTACAATTATTCTGTATTCATTCTTTGACAAAAACACCCCCAATTGAAGACAGAATAGAGTACATATTGCTCTCTGAGCTTTGTTTAACCAAGTTGTCATATAAATGATGTGTTGATACTGGTTGATTAGAGGACTAGCAGTGATGGCAACTCACAGGCTCAAAAGGCTATAACTTTTGAATCGAAAGTCGTAGAGCCTCGCAGATGGGCTCATTTGATTCCTCATCAAATTCTACAGTTAGCAGTCCCCTATGCAGATAAATTTGCTGTACGAGCTTCCGTTTCCGAGATATTTGACAAAAACCGTACAGATATGAAAAATGATGTGTCAAATGTCCTTGAAATCGGACAAAAACCGTACAGATATGAAAAATGATGTGGCTCAAACGGCTATAACTTTTGAATCGAAAGTCGTAGAGCCACGCAGATGGGCTCATTCGATTCCTCATCAAATTCTACAGTTAGCAGTCCCCTATGCAGATAAATTTGCTGTACGAGCTTCCGTTTCCGAGATATTTGACAAAAACCGTACAGATATGAAAAATGATGTGTCAAATGTCCTTGAAATCGGACAAAAACCGTACAGATATGAAAATGATGTGGTTCAAACGGCTATAACTTTTGAATCGAAAGTCGTAGAGCCTCGCAGATGGGCTCATTCGATTCCTCATCAAATTCTACAGTTAGCAGTCCCCTAGGCAGATAAATTTGCTGTACGAGCTTCCGTTTCCGAGATATTTGACAAAAACCGTATCATGTTAACTTATCAAAACCACTAGAGGGCGCCTCGCCACGTTACATCTCCCATTGCTTTTATGATGTCATAGTAGACGTTGCTGACGCAGACACTTAAACAGTCAGTGATCCATTCCATCTCATCAGAGTAGCTAGTGACTTCTGGATCTGACACACTGACTTAGAGAAAACAAGTAAGTCCATAATGGGGATAAACTTTAGAGTAAGAATTTTCTACAATTATTCTGTATTCATTCTTTGACAAAAACACCCCCAATTGAAGACAGAATAGAGTACATATTGCTCTCTGAGCTTTGTTTAACCAAGTTGTCATATAAATGATGTGTTGATACTGGTTGATTAGAGGACTAGCAGTGATGGCAACTCACAGGCTCAAAAGGCTATAACTTTTGAATCGAAAGTCGTAGAGCCTCGCAGATGGGCTCATTTGATTCCTCATCAAATTCTACAGTTAGCAGTCCCCTATGCAGATAAATTTGCTGTACGAGCTTCCGTTTCCGAGATATTTGACAAAAACCGTACAGATATGAAAAATGATGTGTCAAATGTCCTTGAAATCGGACAAAAACCGTACAGATATGAAAAATGATGTGGCTCAAACGGCTATAACTTTTGAATCGAAAGTCGTAGAGCCACGCAGATGGGCTCATTCGATTCCTCATCAAATTCTACAGTTAGCAGTCCCCTATGCAGATAAATTTGCTGTACGAGCTTCCGTTTCCGAGATATTTGACAAAAACCGTACAGATATGAAAAATGATGTGTCAAATGTCCTTGAAATCGGACAAAAACCGTACAGATATGAAAATGATGTGGTTCAAACGGCTATAACTTTTGAATCGAAAGTCGTAGAGCCTCGCAGATGGGCTCATTCGATTCCTCATCAAATTCTACAGTTAGCAGTCCCCTATGCAGATAAATTTGCTGTACGAGCTTCCGTTTCCGAGATATTTGACAAAAACCGTATCATGTTAACTTATCAAAACCACTAGAGGGCGCCTCGCCACGTTACATCTCCCATTGCTTTTATGATGTCATAGTAGACGTTGCTGACGCAGACACTTAAACAGTCAGTGATCCATTCCACCTCATCAGAGTAGCTAGTGACTTCTGGATCTGACACACTGACTTAGAGAAAACAAGTAAGTCCATAATGGGGATAAACTTTAGAGTAAGAATTTTCTACAATTATTCTGTATTCATTCTTTGACAAAAACACCCCCAATTGAAGACAGAATAGAGTACATATTGCTCTCTGAGCTTTGTTTAACCAAGTTGTCATATAAATGATGTGTTGATACTGGTTGATTAGAGGACTAGCAGTGATGGCAACTCACAGGCTCAAAAGGCTATAACTTTTGAATCGAAAGTCGTAGAGCCTCGCAGATGGGCTCATTCGATTCCTCATCAAATTCTACAGTTAGCAGTCCCCTATGCAGATAAATTTGCTGTACGAGCTTCCGTTTCCGAGATATTTGACAAAAACCGTACAGATATGAAAAATGATGTGTCAAATGTCCTTGAAATCGGACAAAAACCGTACAGATATGAAAATGATGTGGTTCAAACGGCTATAACTTTTGAATCGAAAGTCGTAGAGCCTCGCAGAGGGGCTCATTCGATTCCTCATCAAATTCTACAGTTAGCAGTCCCCTATGCAGATAAATTTGCTGTACGAGCTTCCGTTTCCGAGATATTTGACAAAAACCGTACAGATATGAAAAATGATGTGTCAAATGTCCTTGAAATCGAACAAAAACCGTACAGATATGAAAATGATGTGGTTCAAACGGCTATAACTTTTGAATCGAAAGTCGTAGAGCCTCGCAGATGGGCTCATTCGATTCCTCATCAAATTCTACAGTTAGCAGTCCCCTATGCAGATAAATTTGCTGTACGAGCTTCCGTTTCCGAGATATTTGACAAAAACCGTATCATGTTAACTTATCAAAACCACTAGAGGGCGCCTCGCCACGTTACATCTCCCATTGCTTTTATGATGTCATAGTAGACGTTGCTGACGCAGACACTTAAACAGTCAGTGATCCATTCCATCTCATCAGAGTAGCTAGTGACTTCTGGATCTGACACACTGACTTAGAGAAAACAAGTAAGTCCATAATGGGGATAAACTTTAGAGTAAGAATTTTCTACAATTATTCTGTATTCATTCTTTGACAAAAACACCCCCAATTGAAGACAGAATAGAGTACATATTGCTCTCTGAGCTTTGTTTAACCAAGTTGTCATATAGATGATGTGTTGATACTGGTTGATTAGAGGACTAGCAGTGATGGCAACTCACAGGCTCAAAAGGCTATAACTTTTGAATCGAAAGTCGTAGAGCCTCGCAGATGGGCTCATTTGATTCCTCATCAAATTCTACAGTTAGCAGTCCCCTATGCAGATAAATTTGCTGTACGAGCTTCCGTTTCCGAGATATTTGACAAAAACCGTACAGATATGAAAAATGATGTGTCAAATGTCCTTGAAATCGGACAAAAACCGTACAGATATGAAAAATGATGTGGCTCAAACGGCTATAACTTTTGAATCGAAAGTCGTAGAGCCACGCAGATGGGCTCATTCGATTCCTCATCAAATTCTACAGTTAGCAGTCCCCTATGCAGATAAATTTGCTGTACGAGCTTCCGTTTCCGAGATATTTGACAAAAACCGTACAGATATGAAAAATGATGTGTCAAATGTCCTTGAAATCGGACAAAAACCGTACAGATATGAAAATGATGTGGTTCAAACGGCTATAACTTTTGAATCGAAAGTCGTAGAGCCTCGCAGATGGGCTCATTCGATTCCTCATCAAATTCTACAGTTAGCAGTCCCCTATGCAGATAAATTTGCTGTACGAGCTTCCGTTTCCGAGATATTTGACAAAAACCGTATCATGTTAACTTATCAAAACCACTAGAGGGCGCCTCGCCACGTTACATCTCCCATTGCTTTTATGATGTCATAGTAGACGTTGCTGACGCAGACACTTAAACAGTCAGTGATCCATTCCATCTCATCAGAGTAGCTAGTGACTTCTGGATCTGACACACTGACTTAGAGAAAACAAGTAAGTCCATAATGGGGATAAACTTTAGAGTAAGAATTTTCTACAATTATTCTGTATTCATTCTTTGACAAAAACACCCCCAATTGAAGACAGAATAGAGTACATATTGCTCTCTGAGCTTTGTTTAACCAAGTTGTCATATAAATGATGTGTTGATACTGGTTGATTAGAGGACTAGCAGTGATGGCAACTCACAGGCTCAAAAGGCTATAACTTTTGAATCGAAAGTCGTAGAGCCTCGCAGATGGGCTCATTTGATTCCTCATCAAATTCTACAGTTAGCAGTCCCCTATGCAGATAAATTTGCTGTACGAGCTTCCGTTTCCGAGATATTTGACAAAAACCGTACAGATATGAAAAATGATGTGTCAAATGTCCTTGAAATCGGACAAAAACCGTACAGATATGAAAAATGATGTGGCTCAAACGGCTATAACTTTTGAATCGAAAGTCGTAGAGCCACGCAGATGGGCTCATTCGATTCCTCATCAAATTCTACAGTTAGCAGTCCCCTATGCAGATAAATTTGCTGTACGAGCTTCCGTTTCCGAGATATTTGACAAAAACCGTACAGATATGAAAAATGATGTGTCAAATGTCCTTGAAATCGGACAAAAACCGTACAGATATGAAAATGATGTGGTTCAAACGGCTATAACTTTTGAATCGAAAGTCGTAGAGCCTCGCAGATGGGCTCATTCGATTCCTCATCAAATTCTACAGTTAGCAGTCCCCTATGCAGATAAATTTGCTGTACGAGCTTCCGTTTCCGAGATATTTGACAAAAACCGTACAGATATGAAAAATGATGTGTCAAATGTCCTTGAAATCGGACAAAAAACGTACAGATATGAAAATGATGTGGTTCAAACGGCTATAACTTTTGAATCGAAAGTCGTAGAGCCTCGCAGATGGGCTCATTCGATTCCTCATCAAATTCTACAGTTAGCAGTCCCCTATGCAGATAAATTTGCTGTACGAGCTTCCGTTTCCGAGATATTTGACAAAAACCGTATCATGTTAACTTATCAAAACCACTAGAGGGCGCCTCGCCACGTTACATCTCCCATTGCTTTTATGATGTCATAGTAGACGTTGCTGACGCAGACACTTAAACAGTCAGTGATCCATTCCATCTCATCAGAGTAGCTAGTGACTTCTGGATCTGACACACTGACTTAGAGAAAACAAGTAAGTCCATAATGGGGATAAACTTTAGAGTAAGAATTTTCTACAATTATTCTGTATTCATTCTTTGACAAAAACACCCCCAATTGAAGACAGAATAGAGTACATATTGCTCTCTGAGCTTTGTTTAACCAAGTTGTCATATAAATGATGTGTTGATACTGGTTGATTAGAGGACTAGCAGTGATGGCAACTCACAGGCTCAAAAGGCTATAACTTTTGAATCGAAAGTCGTAGAGCCTCGCAGATGGGCTCATTCGATTCCTCATCAAATTCTACAGTTAGCAGTCCCCTATGCAGATAAATTTGCTGTACGAGCTTCCGTTTCCGAGATATTTGACAAAAACCGTACAGATATGAAAAATGATGTGTCAAATGTCCTTGAAATCGGACAAAAACCGTACAGATATGAAAATGATGTGGTTCAAACGGCTATAACTTTTGAATCGAAAGTCGTAGAGCCTCGCAGAGGGGCTCATTCGATTCCTCATCAAATTCTACAGTTAGCAGTCCCCTATGCAGATAAATTTGCTGTACGAGCTTCCGTTTCCGAGATATTTGACAAAAACCGTATCATGTTAACTTATCAAAACCACTAGAGGGCGCCTCGCCACGTTACATCTCCCATTGCTTTTATGATGTCATAGTAGACGTTGCTGACGCAGACACTTAAACAGTCAGTGATCCATTCCATCTCATCAGAGTAGCTAGTGACTTCTGGATCTGACACACTGACTTAGAGAAAACAAGTAAGTCCATAATGGGGATAAACTTTAGAGTAAGAATTTTCTACAATTATTCTGTATTCATTCTTTGACAAAAACACCCCCAATTGAAGACAGAATAGAGTACATATTGCTCTCTGAGCTTTGTTTAACCAAGTTGTCATATAAATGATGTGTTGATACTGGTTGATTAGAGGACTAGCAGTGATGGCAACTCACAGGCTCAAAAGGCTATAACTTTTGAATCGAAAGTCGTAGAGCCTCGCAGATGGGCTCATTCGATTCCTCATCAAATTCTACAGTTAGCAGTCCCCTATGCAGATAAATTTGCTGTACGAGCTTCCGTTTCCGAGATATTTGACAAAAACCGTACAGATATGAAAAATGATGTGTCAAATGTCCTTGAAATCGGACAAAAACCGTACAGATATGAAAATGATGTGGTTCAAACGGCTATAACTTTTGAATCGAAAGTCGTAGAGCCTCGCAGATGGGCTCATTCGATTCCTCATCAAATTCTACAGTTAGCAGTCCCCTATGCAGATAAATTTGCTGTACGAGCTTCCGTTTCCGAGATATTTGACAAAAACCGTATCATGTTAACTTATCAAAACCACTAGAGGGCGCCTCGCCACGTTACATCTCCCATTGCTTTTATGATGTCATAGTAGACGTTGCTGACGCAGACACTTAAACAGTCAGTGATCCATTCCATCTCATCAGAGTAGCTAGTGACTTCTGGATCTGACACACTGACTTAGAGAAAACAAGTAAGTCCATAATGGGGATAAACTTTAGAGTAAGAATTTTCTACAATTATTCTGTATTCATTCTTTGACAAAAACACCCCCAATTGAAGACAGAATAGAGTACATATTGCTCTCTGAGCTTTGTTTAACCAAGTTGTCATATAAATGATGTGTTGATACTGGTTGATTAGAGGACTAGCAGTGATGGCAACTCACAGGCTCAAAAGGCTATAACTTTTGAATCGAAAGTCGTAGAGCCTCGCAGATGGGCTCATTCGATTCCTCATCAAATTCTACAGTTAGCAGTCCCCTATGCAGGTAAATTTGCTGTACGAGCTTCGGTTTCCGAGATATTTGACAAAAACCAAACAGATATGAAAAATGATGTGGCTCAAACGGCTATAACTTTTGAATCGAAAGTCGTAGAGCCTCGCAGATGGGCTCATTCGATTCCTCATCAAATTCTACAGTTAGCAGTCCCCTATGCAGATAAATTTGCTGTACGAGCTTCCGTTTCCGAGATATTTGACAAAAACCGTACAGATATGAAAAATGATGTGTCAAATGTCCTTGAAATCGGACAAAAACCGTACAGATATGCAAATGATGTGGTTCAAACGGCTATAACTTTTGAATCGAAAGTCGTAGAGCCTCGCAGATGGGCTCATTCGATTCCTCATCAAATTCTACAGTTAGCAGTCCCATATGCAGATAAATTTGCTGTACGAGCTTCCGTTTCCGAGATATTTGACAAAAACCGTATCATGTTAACTTATCAAAACCACTAGAGGGCGCCTCGCCACGTTACATCTCCCATTGCTTTTATGATGTCATAGTAGACGTTGCTGACGCAGACACTTAAACAGTCAGTGATCCATTCCATCTCATCAGAGTAGCTAGTGACTTCTGGATCTGACACACTGACTTAGAGAAAACAAGTAAGTCCATAATGGGGATAAACTTTAGAGTAAGAATTTTCTACAATTATTCTGTATTCATTCTTTGACAAAAACACCCCCAATTGAAGACAGAATAGAGTACATATTGCTCTCTGAGCTTTGTTTAACCAAGTTGTCATATAAATGATGTGTTGATACTGGTTGATTAGAGGACTAGCAGTGATGGCAACTCACAGGCTCAAAAGGCTATAACTTTTGAATCGAAAGTCGTAGAGCCTCGCAGATGGGCTCATTCGATTCCTCATCAAATTCTACAGTTAGCAGTCCCCTATGCAGATACATTTGCTGTACGAGCTTCCGTTTCCGAGATATTTGACAAAAACCGTACAGATATGAAAAATGTCCCCTTTGCAGATAAATTTGCTGTACGAGCTTCCGTTTCCGAGATATTTGACAAAAACCGTACAGATATGAAAAATGATGTGTCAAATGTCCTTGAAATCGGACAAAAACCGTACAGATATGCAAATGATGTGGTTCAAACGGCTATAACTTTTGAATCGAAAGTCGTAGAGCCTCGCAGATGGGCTCATTCGATTCCTCATCAAATTCTACAGTTAGCAGTCCCCTATGCAGATAAATTTGCTGTACGAGCTTCCGTTTCCGAGATATTTGACAAAAACCGTACAGATATGAAAAATGATGTGTCAAATGTCCTTGAAATCGGACAAAAACCGTACAGATATGCAAATGATGTGGTTCAAACGGCTATAACTTTTGAATCGAAAGTCGTAGAGCCTCGCAGATGGGCTCATTCGATTCCTCATCAAATTCTACAGTTAGCAGTCCCCTATGCAGATAAATTTGCTGTACGAGCTTCCGTTTCCGAGATATTTGACAAAAACCGTATCATGTTAACTTATCAAAACCACTAGAGGGCGCCTCGCCACGTTACATCTCCCATTGCTTTTATGATGTCATAGTAGACGTTGCTGACGCAGACACTTAAACAGTCAGTGATCCATTCCACCTCATCAGAGTAGCTAGTGACTTCTGGATCTGACACACTGACTTAGAGAAAACAAGTAAGTCCATAATGGGGATAAACTTTAGAGTAAGAATTTTCTACAATTATTCTGTATTCATTCTTTGACAAAAACACCCCCAATTGAAGACAGAATAGAGTACATATTGCTCTCTGAGCTTTGTTTAACCAAGTTGTCATATAAATGATGTGTTGATACTGGTTGATTAGAGGACTAGCAGTGATGGCAACTCACAGGCTCAAAAGGCTATAACTTTTGAATCGAAAGTCGTAGAGCCTCGCAGATGGGCTCATTCGATTCCTCATCAAATTCTACAGTTAGCAGTCCCCTATGCAGATAAATTTGCTGTACGAGCTTCCGTTTCCGAGATATTTGACAAAAACCGTACAGATATGAAAAATGATGTGTCAAATGTCCTTGAAATCGGACAAAAACCGTACAGATATGAAAATGATGTGGTTCAAACGGCTATAACTTTTGAATCGAAAGTCGTAGAGCCTCGCAGAGGGGCTCATTCGATTCCTCATCAAATTCTACAGTTAGCAGTCCCCTATGCAGATAAATTTGCTGTACGAGCTTCCGTTTCCGAGATATTTGACAAAAACCGTACAGATATGAAAAATGATGTGTCAAATGTCCTTGAAATCGAACAAAAACCGTACAGATATGAAAATGATGTGGTTCAAACGGCTATAACTTTTGAATCGAAAGTCGTAGAGCCTCGCAGATGGGCTCATTCGATTCCTCATCAAATTCTACAGTTAGCAGTCCCCTATGCAGATAAATTTGCTGTACGAGCTTCCGTTTCCGAGATATTTGACAAAAACCGTATCATGTTAACTTATCAAAACCACTAGAGGGCGCCTCGCCACGTTACATCTCCCATTGCTTTTATGATGTCATAGTAGACGTTGCTGACGCAGACACTTAAACAGTCAGTGATCCATTCCATCTCATCAGAGTAGCTAGTGACTTCTGGATCTGACACACTGACTTAGAGAAAACAAGTAAGTCCATAATGGGGATAAACTTTAGAGTAAGAATTTTCTACAATTATTCTGTATTCATTCTTTGACAAAAACACCCCCAATTGAAGACAGAATAGAGTACATATTGCTCTCTGAGCTTTGTTTAACCAAGTTGTCATATAGATGATGTGTTGATACTGGTTGATTAGAGGACTAGCAGTGATGGCAACTCACAGGCTCAAAAGGCTATAACTTTTGAATCGAAAGTCGTAGAGCCTCGCAGATGGGCTCATTTGATTCCTCATCAAATTCTACAGTTAGCAGTCCCCTATGCAGATAAATTTGCTGTACGAGCTTCCGTTTCCGAGATATTTGACAAAAACCGTACAGATATGAAAAATGATGTGTCAAATGTCCTTGAAATCGGACAAAAACCGTACAGATATGAAAAATGATGTGGCTCAAACGGCTATAACTTTTGAATCGAAAGTCGTAGAGCCACGCAGATGGGCTCATTCGATTCCTCATCAAATTCTACAGTTAGCAGTCCCCTATGCAGATAAATTTGCTGTACGAGCTTCCGTTTCCGAGATATTTGACAAAAACCGTACAGATATGAAAAATGATGTGTCAAATGTCCTTGAAATCGGACAAAAACCGTACAGATATGAAAATGATGTGGTTCAAACGGCTATAACTTTTGAATCGAAAGTCGTAGAGCCTCGCAGATGGGCTCATTCGATTCCTCATCAAATTCTACAGTTAGCAGTCCCCTATGCAGATAAATTTGCTGTACGAGCTTCCGTTTCCGAGATATTTGACAAAAACCGTATCATGTTAACTTATCAAAACCACTAGAGGGCGCCTCGCCACGTTACATCTCCCATTGCTTTTATGATGTCATAGTAGACGTTGCTGACGCAGACACTTAAACAGTCAGTGATCCATTCCATCTCATCAGAGTAGCTAGTGACTTCTGGATCTGACACACTGACTTAGAGAAAACAAGTAAGTCCATAATGGGGATAAACTTTAGAGTAAGAATTTTCTACAATTATTCTGTATTCATTCTTTGACAAAAACACCCCCAATTGAAGACAGAATAGAGTACATATTGCTCTCTGAGCTTTGTTTAACCAAGTTGTCATATAAATGATGTGTTGATACTGGTTGATTAGAGGACTAGCAGTGATGGCAACTCACAGGCTCAAAAGGCTATAACTTTTGAATCGAAAGTCGTAGAGCCTCGCAGATGGGCTCATTTGATTCCTCATCAAATTCTACAGTTAGCAGTCCCCTATGCAGATAAATTTGCTGTACGAGCTTCCGTTTCCGAGATATTTGACAAAAACCGTACAGATATGAAAAATGATGTGTCAAATGTCCTTGAAATCGGACAAAAACCGTACAGATATGAAAAATGATGTGGCTCAAACGGCTATAACTTTTGAATCGAAAGTCGTAGAGCCACGCAGATGGGCTCATTCGATTCCTCATCAAATTCTACAGTTAGCAGTCCCCTATGCAGATAAATTTGCTGTACGAGCTTCCGTTTCCGAGATATTTGACAAAAACCGTACAGATATGAAAAATGATGTGTCAAATGTCCTTGAAATCGGACAAAAACCGTACAGATATGAAAATGATGTGGTTCAAACGGCTATAACTTTTGAATCGAAAGTCGTAGAGCCTCGCAGATGGGCTCATTCGATTCCTCATCAAATTCTACAGTTAGCAGTCCCCTATGCAGATAAATTTGCTGTACGAGCTTCCGTTTCCGAGATATTTGACAAAAACCGTACAGATATGAAAAATGATGTGTCAAATGTCCTTGAAATCGGACAAAAAACGTACAGATATGAAAATGATGTGGTTCAAACGGCTATAACTTTTGAATCGAAAGTCGTAGAGCCTCGCAGATGGGCTCATTCGATTCCTCATCAAATTCTACAGTTAGCAGTCCCCTATGCAGATAAATTTGCTGTACGAGCTTCCGTTTCCGAGATATTTGACAAAAACCGTATCATGTTAACTTATCAAAACCACTAGAGGGCGCCTCGCCACGTTACATCTCCCATTGCTTTTATGATGTCATAGTAGACGTTGCTGACGCAGACACTTAAACAGTCAGTGATCCATTCCATCTCATCAGAGTAGCTAGTGACTTCTGGATCTGACACACTGACTTAGAGAAAACAAGTAAGTCCATAATGGGGATAAACTTTAGAGTAAGAATTTTCTACAATTATTCTGTATTCATTCTTTGACAAAAACACCCCCAATTGAAGACAGAATAGAGTACATATTGCTCTCTGAGCTTTGTTTAACCAAGTTGTCATATAAATGATGTGTTGATACTGGTTGATTAGAGGACTAGCAGTGATGGCAACTCACAGGCTCAAAAGGCTATAACTTTTGAATCGAAAGTCGTAGAGCCTCGCAGATGGGCTCATTCGATTCCTCATCAAATTCTACAGTTAGCAGTCCCCTATGCAGGTAAATTTGCTGTACGAGCTTCGGTTTCCGAGATATTTGACAAAAACCAAACAGATATGAAAAATGATGTGGCTCAAACGGCTATAACTTTTGAATCGAAAGTCGTAGAGCCTCGCAGATGGGCTCATTCGATTCCTCATCAAATTCTACAGTTAGCAGTCCCCTATGCAGATAAATTTGCTGTACGAGCTTCCGTTTCCGAGATATTTGACAAAAACCGTACAGATATGAAAAATGATGTGTCAAATGTCCTTGAAATCGGACAAAAACCGTACAGATATGCAAATGATGTGGTTCAAACGGCTATAACTTTTGAATCGAAAGTCGTAGAGCCTCGCAGATGGGCTCATTCGATTCCTCATCAAATTCTACAGTTAGCAGTCCCATATGCAGATAAATTTGCTGTACGAGCTTCCGTTTCCGAGATATTTGACAAAAACCGTATCATGTTAACTTATCAAAACCACTAGAGGGCGCCTCGCCACGTTACATCTCCCATTGCTTTTATGATGTCATAGTAGACGTTGCTGACGCAGACACTTAAACAGTCAGTGATCCATTCCATCTCATCAGAGTAGCTAGTGACTTCTGGATCTGACACACTGACTTAGAGAAAACAAGTAAGTCCATAATGGGGATAAACTTTAGAGTAAGAATTTTCTACAATTATTCTGTATTCATTCTTTGACAAAAACACCCCCAATTGAAGACAGAATAGAGTACATATTGCTCTCTGAGCTTTGTTTAACCAAGTTGTCATATAAATGATGTGTTGATACTGGTTGATTAGAGGACTAGCAGTGATGGCAACTCACAGGCTCAAAAGGCTATAACTTTTGAATCGAAAGTCGTAGAGCCTCGCAGATGGGCTCATTCGATTCCTCATCAAATTCTACAGTTAGCAGTCCCCTATGCAGATACATTTGCTGTACGAGCTTCCGTTTCCGAGATATTTGACAAAAACCGTATCATGTTAACTTATCAAAACCACTAGAGGGCGCCTCGCCACGTTACATCTCCCATTGCTTTTATGATGTCATAGTAGACGTTGCTGACGCAGACACTTAAACAGTCAGTGATCCATTCCACCTCATCAGAGTAGCTAGTGACTTCTGGATCTGACACACTGACTTAGAGAAAACAAGTAAGTCCATAATGGGGATAAACTTTAGAGTAAGAATTTTCTACAATTATTCTGTATTCATTCTTTGACAAAAACACCCCCAATTGAAGACAGAATAGAGTACATATTGCTCTCTGAGCTTTGTTTAACCAAGTTGTCATATAAATGATGTGTTGATACTGGTTGATTAGAGAACTAGCAGTGATGGCAACTCACAGGCTCAAAAGGCTATAACTTTTGAATCGAAAGTCGTAGAGCCTCGCAGATGGGCTCATTCGATTCCTCATCAAATTCTACAGTTAGCAGTCCCCTATGCAGGTAAATTTGCTGTACGAGCTTCGGTTTCCGAGATATTTGACAAAAACCAAACAGATATGAAAAATGATGTGGCTCAAACGGCTATAACTTTTGAATCGAAAGTCGTAGAGCCTCGCAGATGGGCTCATTCGATTCCTCATCAAATTCTACAGTTAGCAGTCCCCTTTGCAGATAAATTTGCTGTACGAGCTTCCGTTTCCGAGATATTTGACAAAAACCGTACAGATATGAAAAATGATGTGTCAAATGTCCTTGAAATCGGACAAAAACCGTACAGATATGCAAATGATGTGGTTCAAACGGCTATAACTTTTGAATCGAAAGTCGTAGAGCCTTGCAGATGGGCTCATTCGATTCCTCATCAAATTCTACAGTTAGCAGTCCCCTATGCAGATAAATTTGCTGTACGAGCTTCCGTTTCCGAGATATTTGACAAAAACCGTACAGATATGAAAAATGATGTGTCAAATGTCCTTGAAATCGGACAAAAACCGTACAGATATGCAAATGATGTGGTTCAAACGGCTATAACTTTTGAATCGAAAGTCGTAGAGCCTCGCAGATGGGCTCATTCGATTCCTCATCAAATTCTACAGTTAGCAGTCCCCTATGCAGATAAATTTGCTGTACGAGCTTCCGTTTCCGAGATATTTGACAAAAACCGTATCATGTTAACTTATCAAAACCACTAGAGGGCGCCTCGCCACGTTACATCTCCCATTGCTTTTATGATGTCATAGTAGACGTTGCTGACGCAGACACTTAAACAGTCAGTGATCCATTCCACCTCATCAGAGTAGCTAGTGACTTCTGGATCTGACACACTGACTTAGAGAAAACAAGTAAGTCCATAATGGGGATAAACTTTAGAGTAAGAATTTTCTACAATTATTCTGTATTCATTCTTTGACAAAAACACCCCCAATTGAAGACAGAATAGAGTACATATTGCTCTCTGAGCTTTGTTTAACCAAGTTGTCATATAAATGATGTGTTGATACTGGTTGATTAGAGGACTAGCAGTGATGGCAACTCACAGGCTCAAAAGGCTATAACTTTTGAATCGAAAGTCGTAGAGCCTCGCAGATGGGCTCATTCGATTCCTCATCAAATTCTACAGTTAGCAGTCCCCTATGCAGATAAATTTGCTGTACGAGCTTCCGTTTCCGAGATATTTGACAAAAACCGTACAGATATGAAAAATGATGTGTCAAATGTCCTTGAAATCGGACAAAAACCGTACAGATATGAAAATGATGTGGTTCAAACGGCTATAACTTTTGAATCGAAAGTCGTAGAGCCTCGCAGAGGGGCTCATTCGATTCCTCATCAAATTCTACAGTTAGCAGTCCCCTATGCAGATAAATTTGCTGTACGAGCTTCCGTTTCCGAGATATTTGACAAAAACCGTACAGATATGAAAAATGATGTGTCAAATGTCCTTGAAATCGAACAAAAACCGTACAGATATGAAAATGATGTGGTTCAAACGGCTATAACTTTTGAATCGAAAGTCGTAGAGCCTCGCAGATGGGCTCATTCGATTCCTCATCAAATTCTACAGTTAGCAGTCCCCTATGCAGATAAATTTGCTGTACGAGCTTCCGTTTCCGAGATATTTGACAAAAACCGTATCATGTTAACTTATCAAAACCACTAGAGGGCGCCTCGCCACGTTACATCTCCCATTGCTTTTATGATGTCATAGTAGACGTTGCTGACGCAGACACTTAAACAGTCAGTGATCCATTCCATCTCATCAGAGTAGCTAGTGACTTCTGGATCTGACACACTGACTTAGAGAAAACAAGTAAGTCCATAATGGGGATAAACTTTAGAGTAAGAATTTTCTACAATTATTCTGTATTCATTCTTTGACAAAAACACCCCCAATTGAAGACAGAATAGAGTACATATTGCTCTCTGAGCTTTGTTTAACCAAGTTGTCATATAAATGATGTGTTGATACTGGTTGATTAGAGGACTAGCAGTGATGGCAACTCACAGGCTCAAAAGGCTATAACTTTTGAATCGAAAGTCGTAGAGCCTCGCAGATGGGCTCATTCGATTCCTCATCAAATTCTACAGTTAGCAGTCCCCTATGCAGATAAATTTGCTGTACGAGCTTCCGTTTCCGAGATATTTGACAAAAACCGTACAGATATGAAAAATGATGTGTCAAATGTCCTTGAAATCGGACAAAAACCGTACAGATATGAAAATGATGTGGTTCAAACGGCTATAACTTTTGAATCGAAAGTCGTAGAGCCTCGCAGAGGGGCTCATTCGATTCCTCATCAAATTCTACAGTTAGCAGTCCCCTATGCAGATAAATTTGCTGTACGAGCTTCCGTTTCCGAGATATTTGACAAAAACCGTATCATGTTAACTTATCAAAACCACTAGAGGGCGCCTCGCCACGTTACATCTCCCATTGCTTTTATGATGTCATAGTAGACGTTGCTGACGCAGACACTTAAACAGTCAGTGATCCATTCCATCTCATCAGAGTAGCTAGTGACTTCTGGATCTGACACACTGACTTAGAGAAAACAAGTAAGTCCATAATGGGGATAAACTTTAGAGTAAGAATTTTCTACAATTATTCTGTATTCATTCTTTGACAAAAACACCCCCAATTGAAGACAGAATAGAGTACATATTGCTCTCTGAGCTTTGTTTAACCAAGTTGTCATATAAATGATGTGTTGATACTGGTTGATTAGAGGACTAGCAGTGATGGCAACTCACAGGCTCAAAAGGCTATAACTTTTGAATCGAAAGTCGTAGAGCCTCGCAGATGGGCTCATTCGATTCCTCATCAAATTCTACAGTTAGCAGTCCCCTATGCAGATAAATTTGCTGTACGAGCTTCCGTTTCCGAGATATTTGACAAAAACCGTACAGATATGAAAAATGATGTGTCAAATGTCCTTGAAATCGGACAAAAACCGTACAGATATGAAAATGATGTGGTTCAAACGGCTATAACTTTTGAATCGAAAGTCGTAGAGCCTCGCAGATGGGCTCATTCGATTCCTCATCAAATTCTACAGTTAGCAGTCCCCTATGCAGATAAATTTGCTGTACGAGCTTCCGTTTCCGAGATATTTGACAAAAACCGTATCATGTTAACTTATCAAAACCACTAGAGGGCGCCTCGCCACGTTACATCTCCCATTGCTTTTATGATGTCATAGTAGACGTTGCTGACGCAGACACTTAAACAGTCAGTGATCCATTCCATCTCATCAGAGTAGCTAGTGACTTCTGGATCTGACACACTGACTTAGAGAAAACAAGTAAGTCCATAATGGGGATAAACTTTAGAGTAAGAATTTTCTACAATTATTCTGTATTCATTCTTTGACAAAAACACCCCCAATTGAAGACAGAATAGAGTACATATTGCTCTCTGAGCTTTGTTTAACCAAGTTGTCATATAAATGATGTGTTGATACTGGTTGATTAGAGGACTAGCAGTGATGGCAACTCACAGGCTCAAAAGGCTATAACTTTTGAATCGAAAGTCGTAGAGCCTCGCAGATGGGCTCATTCGATTCCTCATCAAATTCTACAGTTAGCAGTCCCCTATGCAGGTAAATTTGCTGTACGAGCTTCGGTTTCCGAGATATTTGACAAAAACCAAACAGATATGAAAAATGATGTGGCTCAAACGGCTATAACTTTTGAATCGAAAGTCGTAGAGCCTCGCAGATGGGCTCATTCGATTCCTCATCAAATTCTACAGTTAGCAGTCCCCTATGCAGATAAATTTGCTGTACGAGCTTCCGTTTCCGAGATATTTGACAAAAACCGTACAGATATGAAAAATGATGTGTCAAATGTCCTTGAAATCGGACAAAAACCGTACAGATATGCAAATGATGTGGTTCAAACGGCTATAACTTTTGAATCGAAAGTCGTAGAGCCTCGCAGATGGGCTCATTCGATTCCTCATCAAATTCTACAGTTAGCAGTCCCCTATGCAGATAAATTTGCTGTACGAGCTTCCGTTTCCGAGATATTTGACAAAAACCGTACAGATATGAAAAATGATGTGTCAAATGTCCTTGAAATCGGACAAAAACCGTACAGATATGCAAATGATGTGGTTCAAACGGCTATAACTTTTGAATCGAAAGTCGTAGAGCCTCGCAGATGGGCTCATTCGATTCCTCATCAAATTCTACAGTTAGCAGTCCCCTATGCAGATAAATTTGCTGTACGAGCTTCCGTTTCCGAGATATTTGACAAAAACCGTATCATGTTAACTTATCAAAACCACTAGAGGGCGCCTCGCCACGTTACATCTCCCATTGCTTTTATGATGTCATAGTAGACGTTGCTGACGCAGACACTTAAACAGTCAGTGATCCATTCCACCTCATCAGAGTAGCTAGTGACTTCTGGATCTGACACACTGACTTAGAGAAAACAAGTAAGTCCATAATGGGGATAAACTTTAGAGTAAGAATTTTCTACAATTATTCTGTATTCATTCTTTGACAAAAACACCCCCAATTGAAGACAGAATAGAGTACATATTGCTCTCTGAGCTTTGTTTAACCAAGTTGTCATATAAATGATGTGTTGATACTGGTTGATTAGAGGACTAGCAGTGATGGCAACTCACAGGCTCAAAAGGCTATAACTTTTGAATCGAAAGTCGTAGAGCCTCGCAGATGGGCTCATTCGATTCCTCATCAAATTCTACAGTTAGCAGTCCCCTATGCAGATAAATTTGCTGTACGAGCTTCCGTTTCCGAGATATTTGACAAAAACCGTACAGATATGAAAAATGATGTGTCAAATGTCCTTGAAATCGGACAAAAACCGTACAGATATGAAAATGATGTGGTTCAAACGGCTATAACTTTTGAATCGAAAGTCGTAGAGCCTCGCAGAGGGGCTCATTCGATTCCTCATCAAATTCTACAGTTAGCAGTCCCCTATGCAGATAAATTTGCTGTACGAGCTTCCGTTTCCGAGATATTTGACAAAAACCGTACAGATATGAAAAATGATGTGTCAAATGTCCTTGAAATCGGACAAAAACCGTACAGATATGAAAATGATGTGGTTCAAACGGCTATAACTTTTGAATCGAAAGTCGTAGAGCCTCGCAGATGGGCTCATTCGATTCCTCATCAAATTCTACAGTTAGCAGTCCCCTATGCAGATAAATTTGCTGTACGAGCTTCCGTTTCCGAGATATTTGACAAAAACCGTATCATGTTAACTTATCAAAACCACTAGAGGGCGCCTCGCCACGTTACATCTCCCATTGCTTTTATGATGTCATAGTAGACGTTGCTGACGCAGACACTTAAACAGTCAGTGATCCATTCCATCTCATCAGAGTAGCTAGTGACTTCTGGATCTGACACACTGACTTAGAGAAAACAAGTAAGTCCATAATGGGGATAAACTTTAGAGTAAGAATTTTCTACAATTATTCTGTATTCATTCTTTGACAAAAACACCCCCAATTGAAGACAGAATAGAGTACATATTGCTCTCTGAGCTTTGTTTAACCAAGTTGTCATATAAATGATGTGTTGATACTGGTTGATTAGAGGACTAGCAGTGATGGCAACTCACAGGCTCAAAAGGCTATAACTTTTGAATCGAAAGTCGTAGAGCCTCGCAGATGGGCTCATTCGATTCCTCATCAAATTCTACAGTTAGCAGTCCCCTATGCAGGTAAATTTGCTGTACGAGCTTCGGTTTCCGAGATATTTGACAAAAACCAAACAGATATGAAAAATGATGTGGCTCAAACGGCTATAACTTTTGAATCGAAAGTCGTAGAGCCTCGCAGATGGGCTCATTCGATTCCTCATCAAATTCTACAGTTAGCAGTCCCCTATGCAGATAAATTTGCTGTACGAGCTTCCGTTTCCGAGATATTTGACAAAAACCGTACAGATATGAAAAATGATGTGTCAAATGTCCTTGAAATCGGACAAAAACCGTACAGATATGCAAATGATGTGGTTCAAACGGCTATAACTTTTGAATCGAAAGTCGTAGAGCCTCGCAGATGGGCTCATTCGATTCCTCATCAAATTCTACAGTTAGCAGTCCCCTATGCAGATAAATTTGCTGTACGAGCTTCCGTTTCCGAGATATTTGACAAAAACCGTACAGATATGAAAAATGATGTGTCAAATGTCCTTGAAATCGGACAAAAACCGTACAGATATGCAAATGATGTGGTTCAAACGGCTATAACTTTTGAATCGAAAGTCGTAGAGCCTCGCAGATGGGCTCATTCGATTCCTCATCAAATTCTACAGTTAGCAGTCCCCTATGCAGATAAATTTGCTGTACGAGCTTCCGTTTCCGAGATATTTGACAAAAACCGTATCATGTTAACTTATCAAAACCACTAGAGGGCGCCTCGCCACGTTACATCTCCCATTGCTTTTATGATGTCATAGTAGACGTTGCTGACGCAGACACTTAAACAGTCAGTGATCCATTCCACCTCATCAGAGTAGCTAGTGACTTCTGGATCTGACACACTGACTTAGAGAAAACAAGTAAGTCCATAATGGGGATAAACTTTAGAGTAAGAATTTTCTACAATTATTCTGTATTCATTCTTTGACAAAAACACCCCCAATTGAAGACAGAATAGAGTACATATTGCTCTCTGAGCTTTGTTTAACCAAGTTGTCATATAAATGATGTGTTGATACTGGTTGATTAGAGGACTAGCAGTGATGGCAACTCACAGGCTCAAAAGGCTATAACTTTTGAATCGAAAGTCGTAGAGCCTCGCAGATGGGCTCATTCGATTCCTCATCAAATTCTACAGTTAGCAGTCCCCTATGCAGATAAATTTGCTGTACGAGCTTCCGTTTCCGAGATATTTGACAAAAACCGTACAGATATGAAAAATGATGTGTCAAATGTCCTTGAAATCGGACAAAAACCGTACAGATATGAAAATGATGTGGTTCAAACGGCTATAACTTTTGAATCGAAAGTCGTAGAGCCTCGCAGAGGGGCTCATTCGATTCCTCATCAAATTCTACAGTTAGCAGTCCCCTATGCAGATAAATTTGCTGTACGAGCTTCCGTTTCCGAGATATTTGACAAAAACCGTACAGATATGAAAAATGATGTGTCAAATGTCCTTGAAATCGAACAAAAACCGTACAGATATGAAAATGATGTGGTTCAAACGGCTATAACTTTTGAATCGAAAGTCGTAGAGCCTCGCAGATGGGCTCATTCGATTCCTCATCAAATTCTACAGTTAGCAGTCCCCTATGCAGATAAATTTGCTGTACGAGCTTCCGTTTCCGAGATATTTGACAAAAACCGTATCATGTTAACTTATCAAAACCACTAGAGGGCGCCTCGCCACGTTACATCTCCCATTGCTTTTATGATGTCATAGTAGACGTTGCTGACGCAGACACTTAAACAGTCAGTGATCCATTCCATCTCATCAGAGTAGCTAGTGACTTCTGGATCTGACACACTGACTTAGAGAAAACAAGTAAGTCCATAATGGGGATAAACTTTAGAGTAAGAATTTTCTACAATTATTCTGTATTCATTCTTTGACAAAAACACCCCCAATTGAAGACAGAATAGAGTACATATTGCTCTCTGAGCTTTGTTTAACCAAGTTGTCATATAAATGATGTGTTGATACTGGTTGATTAGAGGACTAGCAGTGATGGCAACTCACAGGCTCAAAAGGCTATAACTTTTGAATCGAAAGTCGTAGAGCCTCGCAGATGGGCTCATTCGATTCCTCATCAAATTCTACAGTTAGCAGTCCCCTATGCAGATAAATTTGCTGTACGAGCTTCCGTTTCCGAGATATTTGACAAAAACCGTACAGATATGAAAAATGATGTGTCAAATGTCCTTGAAATCGGACAAAAACCGTACAGATATGAAAATGATGTGGTTCAAACGGCTATAACTTTTGAATCGAAAGTCGTAGAGCCTCGCAGAGGGGCTCATTCGATTCCTCATCAAATTCTACAGTTAGCAGTCCCCTATGCAGATAAATTTGCTGTACGAGCTTCCGTTTCCGAGATATTTGACAAAAACCGTATCATGTTAACTTATCAAAACCACTAGAGGGCGCCTCGCCACGTTACATCTCCCATTGCTTTTATGATGTCATAGTAGACGTTGCTGACGCAGACACTTAAACAGTCAGTGATCCATTCCATCTCATCAGAGTAGCTAGTGACTTCTGGATCTGACACACTGACTTAGAGAAAACAAGTAAGTCCATAATGGGGATAAACTTTAGAGTAAGAATTTTCTACAATTATTCTGTATTCATTCTTTGACAAAAACACCCCCAATTGAAGACAGAATAGAGTACATATTGCTCTCTGAGCTTTGTTTAACCAAGTTGTCATATAAATGATGTGTTGATACTGGTTGATTAGAGGACTAGCAGTGATGGCAACTCACAGGCTCAAAAGGCTATAACTTTTGAATCGAAAGTCGTAGAGCCTCGCAGATGGGCTCATTCGATTCCTCATCAAATTCTACAGTTAGCAGTCCCCTATGCAGATAAATTTGCTGTACGAGCTTCCGTTTCCGAGATATTTGACAAAAACCGTACAGATATGAAAAATGATGTGTCAAATGTCCTTGAAATCGGACAAAAACCGTACAGATATGAAAATGATGTGGTTCAAACGGCTATAACTTTTGAATCGAAAGTCGTAGAGCCTCGCAGATGGGCTCATTCGATTCCTCATCAAATTCTACAGTTAGCAGTCCCCTATGCAGATAAATTTGCTGTACGAGCTTCCGTTTCCGAGATATTTGACAAAAACCGTATCATGTT
Organism: Borostomias antarcticus; assembly: GCF_949987555.1. Lineage (NCBI taxonomy): Eukaryota > Metazoa > Chordata > Actinopteri > Stomiiformes > Stomiidae > Borostomias > Borostomias antarcticus. The sequence continues at coordinate 41,470 of NW_028175884.1, forward strand.
AACTTATCAAAACCACTAGAGGGCGCCTCGCCACGTTACATCTCCCATTGCTTTTATGATGTCATAGTAGACGTTGCTGACGCAGACACTTAAACAGTCAGTGATCCATTCCATCTCATCAGAGTAGCTAGTGACTTCTGGATCTGACACACTGACTTAGAGAAAACAAGTAAGTCCATAATGGGGATAAACTTTAGAGTAAGAATTTTCTACAATTATTCTGTATTCATTCTTTGACAAAAACACCCCCAATTGAAGACAGAATAGAGTACATATTGCTCTCTGAGCTTTGTTTAACCAAGTTGTCATATAAATGATGTGTTGATACTGGTTGATTAGAGGACTAGCAGTGATGGCAACTCACAGGCTCAAAAGGCTATAACTTTTGAATCGAAAGTCGTAGAGCCTCGCAGATGGGCTCATTCGATTCCTCATCAAATTCTACAGTTAGCAGTCCCCTATGCAGGTAAATTTGCTGTACGAGCTTCGGTTTCCGAGATATTTGACAAAAACCAAACAGATATGAAAAATGATGTGGCTCAAACGGCTATAACTTTTGAATCGAAAGTCGTAGAGCCTCGCAGATGGGCTCATTCGATTCCTCATCAAATTCTACAGTTAGCAGTCCCCTATGCAGATAAATTTGCTGTACAAGCTTCCGTTTCCGAGATATTTGACAAAAACCGTACAGATATGAAAAATGATGTGTCAAATGTCCTTGAAATCGGACAAAAACCGTACAGATATGCAAATGATGTGGTTCAAACGGCTATAACTTTTGAATCGAAAGTCGTAGAGCCTCGCAGATGGGCTCATTCGATTCCTCATCAAATTCTACAGTTAGCAGTCCCATATGCAGATAAATTTGCTGTACGAGCTTCCGTTTCCGAGATATTTGACAAAAACCGTATCATGTTAACTTATCAAAACCACTAGAGGGCGCCTCGCCACGTTACATCTCCCATTGCTTTTATGATGTCATAGTAGACGTTGCTGACGCAGACACTTAAACAGTCAGTGATCCATTCCATCTCATCAGAGTAGCTAGTGACTTCTGGATCTGACACACTGACTTAGAGAAAACAAGTAAGTCCATAATGGGGATAAACTTTAGAGTAAGAATTTTCTACAATTATTCTGTATTCATTCTTTGACAAAAACACCCCCAATTGAAGACAGAATAGAGTACATATTGCTCTCTGAGCTTTGTTTAACCAAGTTGTCATATAAATGATGTGTTGATACTGGTTGATTAGAGGACTAGCAGTGATGGCAACTCACAGGCTCAAAAGGCTATAACTTTTGAATCGAAAGTCGTAGAGCCTCGCAGATGGGCTCATTCGATTCCTCATCAAATTCTACAGTTAGCAGTCCCCTATGCAGATACATTTGCTGTACGAGCTTCCGTTTCCGAGATATTTGACAAAAACCGTATCATGTTAACTTATCAAAACCACTAGAGGGCGCCTCGCCACGTTACATCTCCCATTGCTTTTATGATGTCATAGTAGACGTTGCTGACGCAGACACTTAAACAGTCAGTGATCCATTCCACCTCATCAGAGTAGCTAGTGACTTCTGGATCTGACACACTGACTTAGAGAAAACAAGTAAGTCCATAATGGGGATAAACTTTAGAGTAAGAATTTTCTACAATTATTCTGTATTCATTCTTTGACAAAAACACCCCCAATTGAAGACAGAATAGAGTACATATTGCTCTCTGAGCTTTGTTTAACCAAGTTGTCATATAAATGATGTGTTGATACTGGTTGATTAGAGAACTAGCAGTGATGGCAACTCACAGGCTCAAAAGGCTATAACTTTTGAATCGAAAGTCGTAGAGCCTCGCAGATGGGCTCATTCGATTCCTCATCAAATTCTACAGTTAGCAGTCCCCTATGCAGGTAAATTTGCTGTACGAGCTTCGGTTTCCGAGATATTTGACAAAAACCAAACAGATATGAAAAATGATGTGGCTCAAACGGCTATAACTTTTGAATCGAAAGTCGTAGAGCCTCGCAGATGGGCTCATTCGATTCCTCATCAAATTCTACAGTTAGCAGTCCCCTTTGCAGATAAATTTGCTGTACGAGCTTCCGTTTCCGAGATATTTGACAAAAACCGTACAGATATGAAAAATGATGTGTCAAATGTCCTTGAAATCGGACAAAAACCGTACAGATATGCAAATGATGTGGTTCAAACGGCTATAACTTTTGAATCGAAAGTCGTAGAGCCTCGCAGATGGGCTCATTCGATTCCTCATCAAATTCTACAGTTAGCAGTCCCCTATGCAGATAAATTTGCTGTACGAGCTTCCGTTTCCGAGATATTTGACAAAAACCGTACAGATATGAAAAATGATGTGTCAAATGTCCTTGAAATCGGACAAAAACCGTACAGATATGCAAATGATGTGGTTCAAACGGCTATAACTTTTGAATCGAAAGTCGTAGAGCCTCGCAGATGGGCTCATTCGATTCCTCATCAAATTCTACAGTTAGCAGTCCCCTATGCAGATAAATTTGCTGTACGAGCTTCCGTTTCCGAGATATTTGACAAAAACCGTATCATGTTAACTTATCAAAACCACTAGAGGGCGCCTCGCCACGTTACATCTCCCATTGCTTTTATGATGTCATAGTAGACGTTGCTGACGCAGACACTTAAACAGTCAGTGATCCATTCCACCTCATCAGAGTAGCTAGTGACTTCTGGATCTGACACACTGACTTAGAGAAAACAAGTAAGTCCATAATGGGGATAAACTTTAGAGTAAGAATTTTCTACAATTATTCTGTATTCATTCTTTGACAAAAACACCCCCAATTGAAGACAGAATAGAGTACATATTGCTCTCTGAGCTTTGTTTAACCAAGTTGTCATATAAATGATGTGTTGATACTGGTTGATTAGAGGACTAGCAGTGATGGCAACTCACAGGCTCAAAAGGCTATAACTTTTGAATCGAAAGTCGTAGAGCCTCGCAGATGGGCTCATTCGATTCCTCATCAAATTCTACAGTTAGCAGTCCCCTATGCAGGTAAATTTGCTGTACGAGCTTCGGTTTCCGAGATATTTGACAAAAACCAAACAGATATGAAAAATGATGTGGCTCAAACGGCTATAACTTTTGAATCGAAAGTCGTAGAGCCTCGCAGATGGGCTCATTCGATTCCTCATCAAATTCTACAGTTAGCAGTCCCCTATGCAGATAAATTTGCTGTACGAGCTTCCGTTTCCGAGATATTTGACAAAAACCGTACAGATATGAAAAATGATGTGTCAAATGTCCTTGAAATCGGACAAAAACCGTACAGATATGCAAATGATGTGGTTCAAACGGCTATAACTTTTGAATCGAAAGTTGTAGAGCCTCGCAGATGGGCTCATTCGATTCCTCATCAAATTCTACAGTTAGCAGTCCCCTATGCAGATAAATTTGCTGTACGAGCTTCCGTTTCCGAGATATTTGACAAAAACCGTATCATGTTAACTTATCAAAACCACTAGAGGGCGCCTCGCCACGTTACATCTCCCATTGCTTTTATGATGTCATAGTAGACGTTGCTGACGCAGACACTTAAACAGTCAGTGATCCATTCCATCTCATCAGAGTAGCTAGTGACTTCTGGATCTGACACACTGACCTAGAGAAAACAAGTAAGTCCATAATGGGGATAAACTTTAGAGTAAGAATTTTCTACAATTATTCTGTATTCATTCTTTGACAAAAACACCCCCAATTGAAGACAGAATAGAGTACATATTGCTCTCTGAGCTTTGTTTAACCAAGTTGTCATATAAATGATGTGTTGATACTGGTTGATTAGAGGACTAGCAGTGATGGCAACTCACAGGCTCAAAAGGCTATAACTTTTGAATCGAAAGTCGTAGAGCCTCGCAGATGGGCTCATTCGATTCCTCATCAAATTCTACAGTTAGCAGTCCCCTATGCAGATAAATTTGCTGTACGAGCTTCCGTTTCCGAGATATTTGACAAAAACCGTATCATGTTAACTTATCAAAACCACTAGAGGGCGCCTCGCCACGTTACATCTCCCATTGCTTTTATGATGTCATAGTAGACGTTGCTGACGCAGACACTTAAACAGTCAGTGATCCATTCCATCTCATCAGAGTAGCTAGTGACTTCTGGATCTGACACACTGACTTAGAGAAAACAAGTAAGTCCATAATGGGGATAAACTTTAGAGTAAGAATTTTCTACAATTATTCTGTATTCATTCTTTGACAAAAACACCCCCAATTGAAGACAGAATAGAGTACATATTGCTCTCTGAGCTTTGTTTAACCAAGTTGTCATATAAATGATGTGTTGATACTGGTTGATTAGAGGACTAGCAGTGATGGCAACTCACAGGCTCAAAAGGCTATAACTTTTGAATCGAAAGTCGTAGAGCCTCGCAGATGGGCTCATTCGATTCCTCATCAAATTCTACAGTTAGCAGTCCCCTATGCAGATAAATTTGCTGTACGAGCTTCCGTTTCCGAGATATTTGACAAAAACCGTACAGATATGAAAAATTATGTGTCAAATGTCCTTGAAATCGGACAAAAACCGTACAGATATGAAAATGATGTGGTTCAAACGGCTATAACTTTTGAATCGAAAGTCGTAGAGCCTCGCAGATGGGCTCATTCGATTCCTCATCAAATTCTACAGTTAGCAGTCCCCTATGCAGATAAATTTGCTGTACGAGCTTCCGTTTCCGAGATATTTGACAAAAACCGTATCATGTTAACTTATCAAAACCACTAGAGGGCGCCTCGCCACGTTACATCTCCCATTGCTTTTATGATGTCATAGTAGACGTTGCTGACGCAGACACTTAAACAGTCAGTGATCCATTCCACCTCATCAGAGTAGCTAGTGACTTCTGGATCTGACACACTGACTTAGAGAAAACAAGTAAGTCCATAATGGGGATAAACTTTAGAGTAAGAATTTTCTACAATTATTCTGTATTCATTCTTTGACAAAAACACCCCCAATTGAAGACAGAATAGAGTACATATTGCTCTCTGAGCTTTGTTTAACCAAGTTGTCATATAAATGATGTGTTGATACTGGTTGATTAGAGGACTAGCAGTGATGGCAACTCACAGGCTCAAAAGGCTATAACTTTTGAATCGAAAGTCGTAGAGCCTCGCAGATGGGCTCATTCGATTCCTCATCAAATTCTACAGTTAGCAGTCCCCTATGCAGGTAAATTTGCTGTACGAGCTTCGGTTTCCGAGATATTTGACAAAAACCAAACAGATATGAAAAATGATGTGGCTCAAACGGCTATAACTTTTGAATCGAAAGTCGTAGAGCCTCGCAGATGGGCTCATTCGATTCCTCATCAAATTCTACAGTTAGCAGTCCCCTATGCAGATAAATTTGCTGTACGAGCTTCCGTTTCCGAGATATTTGACAAAAACCGTACAGATATGAAAAATGATGTGTCAAATGTCCTTGAAATCGGACAAAAACCGTACAGATATGCAAATGATGTGGTTCAAACGGCTATAACTTTTGAATCGAAAGTCGTAGAGCCTCGCAGATGGGCTCATTCGATTCCTCATCAAATTCTACAGTTAGCAGTCCCCTATGCAGGTAAATTTGCTGTACGAGCTTCCGTTTCCGAGATATTTGACAAAAACCGTATCATGTTAACTTATCAAAACCACTAGAGGGCGCCTCGCCACGTTACATCTCCCATTGCTTTTATGATGTCATAGTAGACGTTGCTGACGCAGACACTTAAACAGTCAGTGATCCATTCCACCTCATCAGAGTAGCTAGTGACTTCTGGATCTGACACACTGACTTAGAGAAAACAAGTAAGTCCATAATGGGGATAAACTTTAGAGTAAGAATTTTCTACAATTATTCTGTATTCATTCTTTGACAAAAACACCCCCAATTGAAGACAGAATAGAGTACATATTGCTCTCTGAGCTTTGTTTAACCAAGTTGTCATATAAATGATGTGTTGATACTGGTTGATTAGAGGACTAGCAGTGATGGCAACTCACAGGCTCAAAAGGCTATAACTTTTGAATCGAAAGTCGTAGAGCCTCGCAGATGGGCTCATTCGATTCCTCATCAAATTCTACAGTTAGCAGTCCCCTATGCAGGTAAATTTGCTGTACGAGCTTCGGTTTCCGAGATATTTGACAAAAACCAAACAGATATGAAAAATGATGTGGCTCAAACGGCTATAACTTTTGAATCGAAAGTCGTAGAGCCTCGCAGATGGGCTCATTCGATTCCTCATCAAATTCTACAGTTAGCAGTCCCCTATGCAGATAAATTTGCTGTACGAGCTTCCGTTTCCGAGATATTTGACAAAAACCGTACAGATATGAAAAATGATGTGTCAAATGTCCTTGAAATCGGACAAAAACCGTACAGATATGCAAATGATGTGGTTCAAACGGCTATAACTTTTGAATCGAAAGTCGTAGAGCCTCGCAGATGGGCTCATTCGATTCCTCATCAAATTCTACAGTTAGCAGTCCCCTATGCAGATAAATTTGCTGTACGAGCTTCCGTTTCCGAGATATTTGACAAAAACCGTATCATGTTAACTTATCAAAACCACTAGAGGGCGCCTCGCCACGTTACATCTCCCATTGCTTTTATGATGTCATAGTAGACGTTGCTGACGCAGACACTTAAACAGTCAGTGATCCATTCCATCTCATCAGAGTAGCTAGTGACTTCTGGATCTGACACACTGACTTAGAGAAAACAAGTAAGTCCATAATGGGGATAAACTTTAGAGTAAGAATTTTCTACAATTATTCTGTATTCATTCTTTGACAAAAACACCCCCAATTGAAGACAGAATAGAGTACATATTGCTCTCTGAGCTTTGTTTAACCAAGTTGTCATATAAATGATGTGTTGATACTGGTTGATTAGAGGACTAGCAGTGATGGCAACTCACAGGCTCAAAAGGCTATAACTTTTGAATCGAAAGTCGTAGAGCCTCGCAGATGGGCTCATTCGATTCCTCATCAAATTCTACAGTTAGCAGTCCCATATGCAGGTAAATTTGCTGTACGAGCTTCGGTTTCCGAGATATTTGACAAAAACCAAACAGATATGAAAAATGATGTGGCTCAAACGGCTATAACTTTTGAATCGAAAGTCGTAGAGCCTCGCAGATGGGCTCATTCGATTCCTCATCAAATTCTACAGTTAGCAGTCCCCTATGCAGATACATTTGCTGTACGAGCTTCCGTTTCCGAGATATTTGACAAAAACCAAACAGATATGAAAAATGATGTGTCAAATGTCCTTGAAATCGGACAAAAACCGTACAGATATGAAAAATGATGTGTCAAATGTCCTTGAAATCGGACAAAAACCGTACAGATATGCAAATGATGTGGTTCAAACGGCTATAACTTTTGAATCGAAAGTCGTAGAGCCTCGCAGATGGGCTCATTCGATTCCTCATCAAATTCTACAGTTAGCAGTCCCCTATGCAGATACATTTGCTGTACGAGCTTCCGTTTCCGAGATATTTGACAAAAACCAAACAGATATGAAAAATGATGTGTCAAATGTCCTTGAAATCGGACAAAAACCGTACAGATATGAAAATGATGTGGTTCAAACGGCTATAACTTTTGAATCGAAAGTCGTAGAGCCTCGCAGATGGGCTCATTCGATTCCTCATCAAATTCTACAGTTAGCAGTCCCCTGTGCAGGTAAATTTGCTGTACGAGCTTCGGTTTCCGAGATATTTGACAAAAACCAAACAGATATGAAAAATGATGTGGCTCAAACGGCTATAACTTTTGAATCGAAAGTCGTAGAGCCACGCAGATGGGCTCATTCGATTCCTCATCAAATTCTACAGTTAGCAGTCCCTTATGCAGATAAATTTGCTGTACGAGCTTCCGTTTCCGAGATATTTGACAAAAACCGTACAGATATGAAAAATTATGTGTCAAATGTCCTTGAAATCGGACAAAAACCGTACAGATATGAAAATGATGTGGTTCAAACGGCTATAACTTTTGAATCGAAAGTCGTAGAGCCTCGCAGATGGGCTCATTCGATTCCTCATCAAATTCTACAGTTAGCAGTCCCCTATGCAGATAAATTTGCTGTATGAGCTTCCGTTTCCGAGATATTTGACAAAAACCGTATCATGTTAACTTATCAAAACCACTAGAGGGCGCCTCGCCACGTTACATCTCCCATTGCTTTTATGATGTCATAGTAGACGTTGCTGACGCAGACACTTAAACAGTCAGTGATCCATTCCACCTCATCAGAGTAGCTAGTGACTTCTGGATCTGACACACTGACTTAGAGAAAACAAGTAAGTCCATAATGGGGATAAACTTTAGAGTAAGAATTTTCTACAATTATTCTGTATTCATTCTTTGACAAAAACACCCCCAATTGAAGACAGAATAGAGTACATATTGCTCTCTGAGCTTTGTTTAACCAAGTTGTCATATAAATGATGTGTTGATACTGGTTGATTAGAGGACTAGCAGTGATGGCAACTCACAGGCTCAAAAGGCTATAACTTTTGAATCGAAAGGCGTAGAGCCTCGCAGATGGGCTCATTCGATTCCTCATCAAATTCTACAGTTAGCAGTCCCCTAAGCAGATAAATTTGCTGTACGAGCTTCCGTTTCCGAGATATTTGACAAAAACCAAACAGATATGAAAAATGATGTGGCTCAAACGGCTATAACTTTTGAATCGAAAGTCGTAGAGCCTCGCAGATGGGCTCATTCGATTCCTCATCAAATTCTACAGTTAGCAGTCCCCTATGCAGATAAATTTGCTGTACGAGCTTCCGTTTCCGAGATATTTGACAAAAACCGTACAGATATGAAAAATGATGTGTCAAATGTCCTTGAAATCGGACAAAAACCGTACAGATATGAAAATGATGTGGTTCAAACGGCTATAACTTTTGAATCGAAAGTCGTAGACCCTCGCAGAGGGGCTCATTCGATTCCTCATCAAATTCTACAGTTAGCAGTCCCCTATGCAGATAAATTTGCTGTACGAGCTTCCGTTTCCGAGATATTTGACAAAAACCGTACAGATATGAAAAATGATGTGTCAAATGTCCTTGAAATCGGACAAAAACCGTACAGATATGAAAATGATGTGGTTCAAACGGCTATAACTTTTGAATCGAAAGTCATAGAGCCTCGCAGAGGGGCTCATTCCATTCCTCATCAAATTCTACAGTTAGCAGTCCCCTACGCAGATAAATTTGCTGTACGAGCTTCCGTTTCCGAGATATTTGACAAAAACCGTACAGATATGAAAAATGATGTGTCAAATGTCCTTGAAATCGGACAAAAATCGTACAGATATGAAAATGATGTGGTTCAAACGGCTATAACTTTTGAATCGAAAGTCGTAGAGCCTCGCAGATGGGCTCATTCAAATCCTCATCAAATTCTACAGTTAGCAGTCCCCTATGCAGATACATTTGCTGTACGAGCTTCCGTTTCCGAGATATTTGACAAAAACCGTATCATGTTAACTTATCAAAACCACTAGAGGGCGCCTCGCCACGTTACATCTCCCATTGCTTTTATGATGTCATAGTAGACGTTGCTGACGCAGACACTTAAACAGTCAGTGATCCATTCCATCTCATCAGAGTAGCTAGTGACTTCTGGATCTGACACACTGACTTAGAGAAAACAAGTAAGTCCATAATGGGGATAAACTTTAGAGTAAGAATTTTCTACAATTATTCTGTATTCATTCTTTGACAAAAACACCCCCAATTGAAGACAGAATAGAGTACATATTGCTCTCTGAGCTTTGTTTAACCAAGTTGTCATATAAATGATGTGTTGATACTGGTTGATTAGAGGACTAGCAGTGATGGCAACTCACAGGCTCAAAAGGCTATAACTTTTGAATCGAAAGTCGTAGAGCCTCGCAGATGGGCTCATTCGATTCCTCATCAAATTCTACAGTTAGCAGTCCCCTTTGCAGATAAATTTGCTGTACGAGCTTCCGTTTCCGAGATATTTGACAAAAACCGTACAGATATGAAAAATGATGTGGTTCAAACGGCTATAACTTTTGAATCGAAAGTCGTAGAGCCTCGCAGATGGGCTCATTCGATTCCTCATCAAATTCTACAGTTAGCAGTCCCCTATGCAGATAAATTTGCTGTACGAGCTTCCGTTTCCGAGATATTTGACAAAAACCGTATCATGTTAACTTATCAAAACCACTAGAGGGCGCCTCGCCACGTTACATCTCCCATTGCTTTTATGATGTCATAGTAGACGTTGCTGACGCAGACACTTAAACAGTCAGTGATCCATTCCATCTCATCAGAGTAGCTAGTGACTTCTGGATCTGACACACTGACTTAGAGAAAACAAGTAAGTCCATAATGGGGATAAACTTTAGAGTAAGAATTTTCTACAATTATTCTGTATTCATTCTTTGACAAAAACACCCCCAATTGAAGACAGAATAGAGTACATATTGCTCTCTGAGCTTTGTTTAACCAAGTTGTCATATAAATGATGTGTTGATACTGGTTGATTAGAGGACTAGCAGTGATGGCAACTCACAGGCTCAAAAGGCTATAACTTTTGAATCGAAAGTCGTAGAGCCTCGCAGATGGGCTCATTCGATTCCTCATCAAATTCTACAGTTAGCAGTCCCCTTTGCAGATAAATTTGCTGTACGAGCTTCCGTTTCCGAGATATTTGACAAAAACCGTACAGATATGAAAAATGATGTGGTTCAAACGGCTATAACTTTTGAATCGAAAGTCGTAGAGCCTCGCAGATGGGCTCATTCGATTCCTCATCAAATTCTACAGTTAGCAGTCCCCTATGCAGATAAATTTGCTGTACGAGCTTCCGTTTCCGAGATATTTGACAAAAACCGTACAGATATGAAAAATGATGTGTCAAATGTCCTTGAAATCGGACAAAAACCGTACAGATATGAAAATGATGTGGTTCAAACGGCTATAACTTTTGAATCGAAAGTCGTAGAGCCTCGCAGAGGGGCTCATTCGATTCCTCATCAAATTCTACAGTTAGCAGTCCCCCATGCAGATAAATTTGCTGTACGAGCTTCCATTTCCGAGATATTTGACAAAAACCGTACAGATATGAAAAATGATGTGTCAAATGTCCTTGAAATCGGACAAAAACCGTACAGATATGAAAATGATGTGGTTCAAACGGCTATAACTTTTGAATCGAAAGTCGTAGAGCCTCGCAGAGGGGCTCATTCGATTCCTCATCAAATTCTACAGTTAGCAGTCCCCCATGCAGATAAATTTGCTGTACGAGCTTCCGTTTCCGAGATATTTGACAAAAACCGTACAGATATGAAAAATGATGTGTCAAATGTCCTTGAAATCGGACAAAAACCGTACAGATATGAAAATGATGTGGTTCAAACGGCTATAACTTTTGAATCGAAAGTCGTAGAGCCTCGCAGATGGGCTCATTCGATTCCTCATCAAATTCTACAGTTAGCAGTCCCCTATGCAGATAAATTTGCTGTACGAGCTTCCGTTTCCGAGATATTTGACAAAAACCGTATCATGTTAACTTATCAAAACCACTAGAGGGCGCCTCGCCACGTTACATCTCCCATTGCTTTTATGATGTCATAGTAGACGTTGCTGACGCAGACACTTAAACAGTCAGTGATCCATTCCACCTCATCAGAGTAGCTAGTGACTTCTGGATTTGACACACTGACTTAGAGAAAACAAGTAAGTCCATAATGGGGATAAACTTTAGAGTAAGACTTTTCTACAATTATTCTGTATTCATTCTTTGACAAAAACACCCCCAATTGAAGACAGAATAGAGTACATATTGCTCTCTGAGCTTTGTTTAACCAAGTTGTCATATAAATGATGTGTTGATACTGGTTGATTAGAGGACTAGCAGTGATGGCAACTCACAGGCTCAAAAGGCTATAACTTTTGAATCGAAAGGCGTAGAGCCTCGCAGATGGGCTCATTCGATTCCTCATCAAATTCTACAGTTAGCAGTCCCCTAAGCAGATAAATTTGCTGTACGAGCTTCCGTTTCCGAGATATTTGACAAAAACCAAACAGATATGAAAAATGATGTGGCTCAAACGGCTATAACTTTTGAATCGAAAGTCGTAGAGCCTCGCAGATGGGCTCATTCGATTCCTCATCAAATTCTACAGTTAGCAGTCCCCTATGCAGATAAATTTGCTGTACGAGCTTCCGTTTCCGAGATATTTGACAAAAACCGTACAGATATGAAAAATGATGTGTCAAATGTCCTTGAAATCGGACAAAAACCGTACAGATATGAAAATGATGTGGTTCAAACGGCTATAACTTTTGAATCGAAAGTCGTAGACCCTCGCAGAGGGGCTCATTCGATTCCTCATCAAATTCTACAGTTAGCAGTCCCCTATGCAGATAAATTTGCTGTACGAGCTTCCGTTTCCGAGATATTTGACAAAAACCGTACAGATATGAAAAATGATGTGTCAAATGTCCTTGAAATCGGACAAAAACCGTACAGATATGAAAATGATGTGGTTCAAACGGCTATAACTTTTGAATCGAAAGTCATAGAGCCTCGCAGAGGGGCTCATTCCATTCCTCATCAAATTCTACAGTTAGCAGTCCCCTACGCAGATAAATTTGCTGTACGAGCTTCCGTTTCCGAGATATTTGACAAAAACCGTACAGATATGAAAAATGATGTGTCAAATGTCCTTGAAATCGGACAAAAATCGTACAGATATGAAAATGATGTGGTTCAAACGGCTATAACTTTTGAATCGAAAGTCGTAGAGCCTCGCAGATGGGCTCATTCAAATCCTCATCAAATTCTACAGTTAGCAGTCCCCTATGCAGATACATTTGCTGTACGAGCTTCCGTTTCCGAGATATTTGACAAAAACCGTATCATGTTAACTTATCAAAACCACTAGAGGGCGCCTCGCCACGTTACATCTCCCATTGCTTTTATGATGTCATAGTAGACGTTGCTGACGCAGACACTTAAACAGTCAGTGATCCATTCCATCTCATCAGAGTAGCTAGTGACTTCTGGATCTGACACACTGACTTAGAGAAAACAAGTAAGTCCATAATGGGGATAAACTTTAGAGTAAGAATTTTCTACAATTATTCTGTATTCATTCTTTGACAAAAACACCCCCAATTGAAGACAGAATAGAGTACATATTGCTCTCTGAGCTTTGTTTAACCAAGTTGTCATATAAATGATGTGTTGATACTGGTTGATTAGAGGACTAGCAGTGATGGCAACTCACAGGCTCAAAAGGCTATAACTTTTGAATCGAAAGTCGTAGAGCCTCGCAGATGGGCTCATTCGATTCCTCATCAAATTCTACAGTTAGCAGTCCCCTTTGCAGATAAATTTGCTGTACGAGCTTCCGTTTCCGAGATATTTGACAAAAACCGTACAGATATGAAAAATGATGTGGTTCAAACGGCTATAACTTTTGAATCGAAAGTCGTAGAGCCTCGCAGATGGGCTCATTCGATTCCTCATCAAATTCTACAGTTAGCAGTCCCCTATGCAGATAAATTTGCTGTACGAGCTTCCGTTTCCGAGATATTTGACAAAAACCGTATCATGTTAACTTATCAAAACCACTAGAGGGCGCCTCGCCACGTTACATCTCCCATTGCTTTTATGATGTCATAGTAGACGTTGCTGACGCAGACACTTAAACAGTCAGTGATCCATTCCATCTCATCAGAGTAGCTAGTGACTTCTGGATCTGACACACTGACTTAGAGAAAACAAGTAAGTCCATAATGGGGATAAACTTTAGAGTAAGAATTTTCTACAATTATTCTGTATTCATTCTTTGACAAAAACACCCCCAATTGAAGACAGAATAGAGTACATATTGCTCTCTGAGCTTTGTTTAACCAAGTTGTCATATAAATGATGTGTTGATACTGGTTGATTAGAGGACTAGCAGTGATGGCAACTCACAGGCTCAAAAGGCTATAACTTTTGAATCGAAAGTCGTAGAGCCTCGCAGATGGGCTCATTCGATTCCTCATCAAATTCTACAGTTAGCAGTCCCCTATGCAGATAAATTTGCTGTACGAGCTTCCGTTTCCGAGATATTTGACAAAAACCGTATCATGTTAACTTATCAAAACCACTAGAGGGCGCCTCGCCACGTTACATCTCCCATTGCTTTTATGATGTCATAGTAGACGTTGCTGACGCAGACACTTAAACAGTCAGTGATCCATTCCACCTCATCAGAGTAGCTAGTGACTTCTGGATTTGACACACTGACTTAGAGAAAACAAGTAAGTCCATAATGGGGATAAACTTTAGAGTAAGACTTTTCTACAATTATTCTGTATTCATTCTTTGACAAAAACACCCCCAATTGAAGACAGAATAGAGTACATATTGCTCTCTGAGCTTTGTTTAACCAAGTTGTCATATAAATGATGTGTTGATACTGGTTGATTAGAGGACTAGCAGTGATGGCAACTCACAGGCTCAAAAGGCTATAACTTTTGAATCGAAAGTCGTAGAGCCTCGCAGATGGGCTCATTCGATTCCTCATCAAATTCTACAGTTAGCAGTCCCCTATGCAGGTAAATTTGCTGTACGAGCTTCGGTTTCCGAGATATTTGACAAAAACCAAACAGATATGAAAAATGATGTGGCTCAAACGGCTATAACTTTTGAATCGAAAGTCGTAGAGCCTCGCAGATGGGCTCATTCGATTCCTCATCAAATTCTACAGTTAGCAGTCCCCTATGCAGATAAATTTGCTGTACGAGCTTCCGTTTCCGAGATATTTGACAAAAACCGTACAGATATGAAAAATGATGTGTCAAATGTCCTTGAAATCGGACAAAAACCGTACAGATATGCAAATGATGTGGTTCAAACGGCTATAACTTTTGAATCGAAAGTCGTAGAGCCTCGCAGATGGGCTCATTCGATTCCTCATCAAATTCTACAGTTAGCAGTCCCCTATGCAGATACATTTGCTGTACGAGCTTCCGTTTCCGAGATATTTGACAAAAACCAAACAGATATGAAAAATGATGTGTCAAATGTCCTTGAAATCGGACAAAAACCGTACAGATATGAAAATGATGTGGTTCAAACGGCTATAACTTTTGAATCGAAAGTCGTAGAGCCTCGCAGATGGGCTCATTCGATTCCTCATCAAATTCTACAGTTAGCAGTCCCCTATGCAGATAAATTTGCTGTACGAGCTTCCGTTTCCGAGATATTTGACAAAAACCAAACAGATATGAAAAATGATGTGGCTCAAACGGCTATAACTTTTGAATCGAAAGTCGTAGAGCCACGCAGATGGGCTCATTCGATTCCTCATCAAATTCTACAGTTAGCAGTCCCCTATGCAGATAAATTTGCTGTACGAGCTTCCGTTTCCGAGATATTTGACAAAAACCGTACAGATATGAAAAATGATGTGTCAAATGTCCTTGAAATCGGACAAAAACCGTACAGATATGAAAATGATGTGGTTCAAACGGCTATAACTTTTGAATCGAAAGTCGTAGAGCCTCGCAGATGGGCTCATTCGATTCCTCATCAAATTCTACAGTTAGCAGTCCCCTATGCAGATAAATTTGCTGTACGAGCTTCCGTTTCCGAGATATTTGACAAAAACCGTACAGATATGAAAAATGATGTGTCAAATGTCCTTGAAATCGGACAAAAACCGTACAGATATGCAAATGATGTGGTTCAAACGGCTATAACTTTTGAATCGAAAGTCGTAGAGCCTCGCAGATGGGCTCATTCGATTCCTCATCAAATTCTACAGTTAGCAGTCCCCTATGCAGATAAATTTGCTGTACGAGCTTCCGTTTCCGAGATATTTGACAAAAACCGTATCATGTTAACTTATCAAAACCACTAGAGGGCGCCTCGCCACGTTACATCTCCCATTGCTTTTATGATGTCATAGTAGACGTTGCTGACGCAGACACTTAAACAGTCAGTGATCCATTCCATCTCATCAGAGTAGCTAGTGACTTCTGGATCTGACACACTGACTTAGAGAAAACAAGTAAGTCCATAATGGGGATAAACTTTAGAGTAAGAATTTTCTACAATTATTCTGTATTCATTCTTTGACAAAAACACCCCCAATTGAAGACAGAATAGAGTACATATTGCTCTCTGAGCTTTGTTTAACCAAGTTGTCATATAAATGATGCGTTGATACTGGTTGATTAGAGGACTAGCAGTGATGGCAACTCACAGGCTCAAAAGGCTATAACTTTTGAATCGAAAGTCGTAGAGCCTCGCAGATGGGCTCATTCGATTCCTCATCAAATTCTACAGTTAGCAGTCCCCTAAGCAGATAAATTTGCTGTACGAGCTTCCGTTTCCGAGATATTTGACAAAAACCAAACAGATATGAAAAATGATGTGTCAAATGTCCTTGAAATCGGACAAAAACCGTACAGATATGAAAATGATGTGGTTCAAACGGCTATAACTTTTGAATCGAAAGTCGTAGAGCCTCGCAGATGGGCTCATTCGATTCCTCATCAAATTCTACAGTTAGCAGTCCCCTATGCAGATAAATTTGCTGTACGAGCTTCCGTTTCCGAGATATTTGACAAAAACCGTACAGATATGAAAAATGATGTGTCAAATGTCCTTGAAATCGGACAAAAACCGTACAGATATGCAAATGATGTGGTTCAAACGGCTATAACTTTTGAATCGAAAGTCGTAGAGCCTCGCAGATGGGCTCATTCGATTCCTCATCAAATTCTACAGTTAGCAGTCCCCTATGCAGATAAATTTGCTGTACGAGCTTCCGTTTCCGAGATATTTGACAAAAACTGTACAGATATGAAAAATGATGTGTCAAATGTCCTTGAAATCGGACAAAAACCGTACAGATATGAAAATGATGTGGTTCAAACGGCTATAACTTTTGAATCGAAAGTCGTAGAGCCTCACAGATGGGCTCATTCGATTCCTCATCAAATTCTACAGTTAGCAGTCCCCTATGCAGATAAATTTGCTGTACGAGCTTCCGTTTCCGAGATATTTGACAAAAACCGTATCATGTTAACTTATCAAAACCACTAGAGGGCGCCTCGCCACGTTACATATCCCATTGCTTTTATGATGTCATAGTAGACGTTGCTGACGCAGACACTTAAACAGTCAGTGATCCATTCCATCTCATCAGAGTAGCTAGTGACTTCTGGATCTGACACACTGACTTAGAGAAAACAAGTAAGTCCATAATGGGGATAAACTTTAGAGTAAGAATTTTCTAGAATTATTCTGTATTCATTCTTTGACAAAAACACCCCCAATTGAAGACAGAATAGAGTACATATTGCTCTCTGAGCTTTGCTTAACCAAGTTGTCATATAAATGATGTGTTGATACTGGTTGATTAGAGGACTAGCAGTGATGGCAACTCACAGGCTCAAAAGGCTATAACTTTTGAATCGAAAGTCGTAGAGCCTCGCAGATGGGCTCATTCGATTCCTCATCAAATTCTACAGTTAGCAGTCCCCTATGCAGATAAATTTGCTGTACGAGCTTCGGTTTCCGAGATATTTGACAAAAACCGTACAGATATGAAAAATGATGTGTCAAATGTCCTTGAAATCGGACAAAAACCGTACAGATATGAAAATGATGTGGTTCAAACGGCTATAACTTTTGAATCGAAAGTCGTAGAGCCTCGCAGATGGGCTCATTCGATTCCTCATCAAATTCTACAGTTAGCAGTCCCCTATGCAGATAAATTTGCTGTACGAGCTTCGGTTTCCGAGATATTTGACAAAAACCAAACAGATATGAAAAATGATGTGGCTCAAACGGCTATAACTTTTGAATCGAAAGTCGTAGAGCCTCGCAGATGGGCTCATTCGATTCCTCATCAAATTCTACAGTTAGCACTCCCCTATGCAGATAAATTTGCTGTACGAGCTTCCGTTTCCGAGATATTTGACAAAAACCGTACAGATATGAAAAATGATGTGTCAAATGTCCTTGAAATCGGACAAAAACCGTACAGATATGAAAATGATGTGGTTCAAACGGCTATAACTTTTGAATCGAAAGTCGTAGAGCCTTGCAGATGGGCTCATTCGATTCCTCATCAAATTCTACAGTTAGCAGTCCCCTACGCAGATAAATTTGCTGTACGAGCTTCCGTTTCCGAGATATTTGACAAAAACCGTATCATGTTAACTTATCAAAACCACTAGAGGGCGCCTCGCCACGTTACATCTCCCATTGCTTTTATGATGTCATAGTAGACGTTGCTGACGCAGACACTTAAACAGTCAGTGATCCATTCCATCTCATCAGAGTAGCTAGTGACTTCTGGATCTGACACACTGACTTAGAGAAAACAAGTAAGTCCATAATGGGGATAAACTTTAGAGTAAGAATTTTCTAGAATTATTCTGTATTCATTCTTTGACAAAAACACCCCCAATTGAAGACAGAATAGAGTACATATTGCTCTCTGAGCTTTGCTTAACCAAGTTGTCATATAAATGATGTGTTGATACTGGTTGATTAGAGGACTAGCAGTGATGGCAACTCACAGGCTCAAAAGGCTATAACTTTTGAATCGAAAGTCGTAGAGCCTCGCAGATGGCCTCATTCGATTCCTCATCAAATTCTACAGTTAGCAGTCCCCTATGCAGATAAATTTGCTGTACGAGCTTCGGTTTCCGAGATATTTGACAAAAACCGTACAGATATGAAAAATGATGTGTCAAATGTCCTTGAAATCGGACAAAAACCGTACAGATATGAAAATGATGTGGTTCAAACGGCTATAACTTTTGAATCGAAAGTCGTAGAGCCTCGCAGATGGGCTCATTCGATTCCTCATCAAATTCTACAGTTAGCAGTCCCCTATGCAGATAAATTTGCTGTACGAGCTTCCGTTTCCGAGATATTTGACAAAAACCGTACAGATATGAAAAATGATGTGTCAAATGTCCTTGAAATCGGACAAAAACCGTACAGATATGAAAATGATGTGGTTCAAACGGCTATAACTTTTGAATCGAAAGTCGTAGAGCCTCGCAGATGGGCTCATTCGATTCCTCATCAAATTCTACAGTTAGCAGTCCCCTATGCAGATAAATTTGCTGTACGAGCTTCCGTTTCCGAGATATTTGACAAAAACCGTATCATGTTAACTTATCAAAACCACTAGAGGGCGCCTCGCCACGTTACATCTCCCATTGCTTTTATGATGTCATAGTAGACGTTGCTGACGCAGACACTTAAACAGTCAGTGATCCATTCCATCTCATCAGAGTAGCTAGTGACTTCTGGATCTGACACACTGACTTAGAGAAAACAAGTAAGTCCATAATGGGGATAAACTTTAGAGTAAGAATTTTCTACAATTATTCTGTATTCATTCTTTGACAAAAACACCCCCAATTGAAGACAGAATAGAGTACATATTGCTCTCTGAGCTTTGTTTAACCAAGTTGTCATATAAATGATGTGTTGATACTGGTTGATTAGAGGACTAGCAGTGATGGCAACTCACAGGCTCAAAAGGCTATAACTTTTGAATCGAAAGTCGTAGAGCCTCGCAGATGGGCTCATTCGATTCCTCATCAAATTCTACAGTTAGCAGTCCCCTACGCAGGTAAATTTGCTGTACGAGCTTCGGTTTCCGAGATATTTGACAAAAACCGTACAGATATGAAAAATGATGTGTCAAATGTCCTTGAAATCGGACAAAAACCGTACAGATATGAAAATGATGTGGTTCAAACGGCTATAACTTTTGAATCGAAAGTCGTAGAGCCTCGCAGATGGGCTCATTCGATTCCTCATCAAATTCTACAGTTAGCAGTCCCCTATACAGATAAATTTGCTGTACGAGCTTCCGTTTCCGAGATATTTGACAAAAACCGTACAGATATGAAAAATGATGTGTCAAATGTCCTTGAAATCGGACAAAAACCGTACAGATATGAAAATGATGTGGTTCAAACGGCTATAACTTTTGAATCGAAAGTCGTAGAGCCTCGCAGATGGGCTCATTTGATTCCTCATCAAATTCTACAGTTAGCAGTCCCCTATGCAGATAAATTTGCTGTACGAGCTTCCGTTTCCGAGATATTTGACAAAAACCGTATCATGTTAACTTATCAAAACCACTAGAGGGCGCCTCGCCACGTTACATCTCCCATTGCTTTTATGATGTCATAGTAGACGTTGCTGACGCAGACACTTAAACAGTCAGTGATCCATTCCATCTCATCAGAGTAGCTAGTGACTTCTGGATCTGACACACTGACTTAGAGAAAACAAGTAAGTCCATAATGGGGATAAACTTTAGAGTAAGAATTTTCTAGAATTATTCTGTATTCATTCTTTGACAAAAACACCCCCAATTGAAGACAGAATAGAGTACATATTGCTCTCTGAGCTTTGTTTAACCAAGTTGTCATATAAATGATGTGTTGATACTGGTTGATTAGAGGACTAGCAGTGATGGCAACTCACAGGCTCAAAAGGCTATAAATTTTGAATCGAAAGTCGTAGAGCCTCGCAGATGGGCTCATTCGATTCCTCATCAAATTCTACAGTTAGCAGTCCCCTATGCAGATAAATTTGCTGTACGAGCTTCGGTTTCCGAGATATTTGACAAAAACCAAACAGATATGAAAAATGATGTGGCTCAAACGGCTATAACTTTTGAATCGAAAGTCGTAGAGCCTCGCAGATGGGCTCATTCGATTCCTCATCAAATTCTACAGTTAGCAGTCCCCTATGCAGATAAATTTGCTGTACGAGCTTCCGTTTCTGAGATATTTGACAAAAACCGTACAGATATGAAAAATGATGTGTCAAATGTCCTTGAAATCGGACAAAAACCGTACAGATATGAAAATGATGTGGTTCAAACGGCTATAACTTTTGAATCGAAAGTCGTAGAGCCTCGCAGATGGGCTCATTCGATTCCTCATCAAATTCTACAGTTAGCAGTCCCCTATGCAGATAAATTTGCTGTACGAGCTTCCGTTTCCGAGATATTTGACAAAAACCGTATCATGTTAACTTATCAAAACCACTAGAGGGCGCCTCGCCACGTTACATCTCCCATTGCTTTTATGATGTCATAGTAGACGTTGCTGACGCAGACACTTAAACAGTCAGTGATCCATTCCATCTCATCAGAGTAGCTAGTGACTTCTGGATCTGACACACTGACTTAGAGAAAACAAGTAAGTCCATAATGGGGATAAACTTTAGAGTAAGAATTTTCTACAATTATTCTGTATTAATTCTTTGACAAAAACACCCCCAATTGAAGACAGAATAGAGTACATATTGCTCTCTGAGCTTTGTTTAACCAAGTTGTCATATAAATGATGTGTTGATACTGGTTGATTAGAGGACTAGCAGTGATGGCTCTGGGTAATATGAGTTCCTGGGTGAACCTCCTCTTCATCAGTGATCTGGTGAATAACCACTTGCTTTATAGGACTTCAGTCAGACTGGGGCAGATGAATATAATAATAATAATAATACTTGATTCTTTTGGTTTCTGTTTGGTAAAGTGTTATCCAGCTAGGCCTACTGTGCTGTGTTGGAAAGTCCTGTATATCTAAATATAGGCCTAATGTGCTGCTAGGTATGGGTCTATTGTGCTGTATTGTAAAGTACTTGTATACAGTAGCTACAGTAGGTATATGACTACTGTTGTATGTTGTAAAGTACTGTACAGCTAGGTATAGACCTACTGTCCTGTGTTGTAAAGAGCTGTATAGCTACAGTATGCTCGCTGTGATGTGAAGTGGTATCAATCAATCAATCAATCAATCAATCAAAGCTGTATTTGTATAGCGCATTTCATACCCAGAGGCAACACA
Organism: Borostomias antarcticus; assembly: GCF_949987555.1. Lineage (NCBI taxonomy): Eukaryota > Metazoa > Chordata > Actinopteri > Stomiiformes > Stomiidae > Borostomias > Borostomias antarcticus. The sequence goes on from NW_028175884.1 coordinate 63,405, forward strand.
ATGCGCTTTACAGAGAACAAGGGAGGTGGGGATACATCCCATCCCTACATATTCCAGAGGGAAGCAAAAAGTGAGCTGTACAAATTCTTCCCTGACCCCTCTCAACAAGGAAATCGAGCAAGCTCCTGGAGTATGTTTGTCTACCGGCTAAGAACATTTATAAAGCAATAAATTACATTAAATTACATTTTCAGAGTAAGAGAGGCTAAAAACATAATAGGAGAGACATGGCAAACACTGGTGTATGTCTGTGTGTGCGTGAATGTGCCTGGGCCCAGATAGAGGCAGGGGTTGGGGTAGAGAGGGGGTAGGAAAAGGATACGGACCCGGGTTAGGGTGAGGGGAAGGGGGACTGGGCCCAGGTCCAGGCCTAAGCCGGATGTGGACTGATGTGTGTACGTGTGTGTGTGTGTTAACTAAATACTACGACATCCACAGCTGACACGGGGGTATCTATCGGACTCAGAGTGGTGTGCGGGTGACAGTGGGGCATCCACTGGACCTGGTTAGAAGGTAGGAGGAAGAGAGAGAGGCACTAGGGGAGACAGAAAACGGTTAGAAGCACGCTGAGCCTTTGAAGCAACACAGATATCAGAACAGAACAAGCCTGTTTCAGGGCAACCAGCTTCTGTACACAACTTGATATACATAGAGTGCATAGCAGGATATACACCAATGTATACAGAGGATTCACAGGTAGGTTTGAGGCTGCCTTTCTGTGTCTCAAGGTCCTGGCTAGTGATTGTAGGCTAGGCCAAAAAGGTACGTCTTGAGATCTTGCTTGAAGACCTCCGTTGTTTCGACCCTTCTTAGGCACTCCGGCAGGGAGTTCCAGAAGTTGGGGGCATAGAAACTAAAAGCTGCCTCTCCGTGTTTCTTGGTCCTGGCTTTTGGGACTGTTACGAGTTCAGTACCTGAGGATCTGAGTGGTCTGTTGGGCATGTACCTGACAAGCATGTCTGAAATGTTTTCTGGTGCGTGACTGTGGAGAGATTTATAGACTAGTATTAGTATTTTAAAGTCTATTCTAGAGTTGACAGTTAACCAGTGTAGTGATTTTAAGGCTGGTGTGATGTGTGCCCTTCGTCTAGTCTTAGTGAGGACTCGTACTGATCAGAGCACTATGTTGGTGTGCTTCGTAAACATGAGTCAATTGCTCTTGAATTATCTGTATGCCAAGATGAATCCAGTGATGTCCACCTCTTGAAATTTGGTCGAATTTACTGACCGCTAGATCAGTGAAACCCGGGGCTGCCAAGTCTCAGACACACGCATTGCAGCCTATTCTCACGTTCACTCGCCACGCTTCACAATTCTCACTCGGAGAAATGACCAACCTCAAAATAGCCTAGGCTACTACCAATTCAATGGCTATGGGACCCTTTTTTTTATTATTACTTGAACGAACTCTAATCTCGCCTCTCGGTCGTCCTTCGCGCTCAAAGAACGCTACCCAAATCTACCTATCGGGGAGGAGAGAGGGAGAGGGAGCCGTCCCGGCGGGGGGAGAGGGGGGTTGGTGCTTGTGACTACACTTAGTCAACGCTTTGCTTAGCAACCACTCGCAGCAACCTCGCCTTTTTATTAATTACACCCGTGTTTACCTAATGTAGATATCCTATTTCAAAAATGCACTCATCAGTCCGACTCCAACACTTCCACACCCCTATCAAAACCACTAGAGGGCGCCTCGCCACGTTACATCTCCCATTGCTTTTATGATGTCATAGTAGACGTTGCTGACGCAGACACTTAAACAGTCAGTTATCCATTCCACCTCATCAGAGTAGCTAGTGACTTCTGGATCTGACACACTGACTTAGAGAAAACAAGTAAGTCCATAATGGGGATAAACTTTAGAGTAAGAATTTTCTACAATTATTCTGTATTAATTCTTTGACAAAAACACCCCCAATTGAAGACAGAATAGAGTACATATTGCTCTCTGAGCTTTGTTTAACCAAGTTGTCATATAAATGATGTGTTGATACTGGTTGATTAGAGGACTAGCAGTGATGGCTCTGGGTAATATGAGTTCCTGGGTGAACCTCCTCTTCATCAGTGATCTGGTGAATAACCAGTTGCTTTATAGGTGTTAAGGATCAGGATGGAGGACCCAAGAGCAGACACGATTGGGGTGAAAGCCCGTAGGCACGTTTATTGCGATCCGGGGAGAGGCAGGCAGTAACGTGATCCGTAGACAGGCGTGGGTCAGGCGGGGACGTGGTAGTCGTACAGGCGATGGTCAGGCAGGAGCGTGGTAGTCGTACAGGCGATGGTCAGGCAGGAGCGGGGTTGTCGTACAGGCGTGGGTCAGGCAGGAGCAGGGTTGTCGTACAGGCGTGGGTCAGGCAGGAGCAGGGTTGTCGTACAGGCGTGGGTCAGGCAGGAGCGGGGTAATCGTACAGGCGTGGGTCAGGCAGGAACTGGGAAGACAGGGAGAACAGGGTAAGGCAAGGTTCAAAAGACAGACGAGGCAGGGAGCTAGAGACGTGTACCCACTAGGTTGGTTAGTCAACGATCTGGCGCCGCATGCTGTGTGGAGTGGCTTCTTAACCTCCTGGGCTGATGGGCTGCAGGTGGTGGCTGGCCAGGATGGGGTGCAATCACCGGAATGACCGGCAGCTGCTCACGCCGACGAGCCCGCAGTTCCCTCTGCGCCCTCTGGGAGGTGCCAGGGGACTCGTTCTCGGAGATAGGGTTAGGGGCAGGCAGAGAGGCAGGGTTAGAGGCATGGGTTGTGACAGGACCCCCCCCTCTACGGGCGACTCCCGGCGACCGACCAGGCAGGCCAGGGTGGGCCCGGTGGAAATCCCGGACAAGAGAGGGGTCCAGGATGTGCCTGCGGGGCACCCAGCTTTGCTCCTCAGGCCCATAACCCTCCCAATCGACAAGGTATTGCAGACCCCGGCCCCGGCGACGGACCCTCAGCAACCGCCGGACAGTCCAGGCCGGATGGTCGTCGATGAGGCGGACGGGGGGAGGAGCATCGCCTGGGGGGCAAAGGGGACTGACCTTCACAGGTTTGATCCTGGAGACGTGGAAGACCGGGTGGATCCTCATGGCGGGGGGCAACCTGAGCTTGACCGCCACAGGGTTGACCACGCTCTCAATGACGTAGGGGCCGAGGAAGCGGGGGACCAGCTTCCTGCAACCTGCCTGCAGCGGAATGTCCCTGGAGGAGAGCCAGACCTCCTGGCCAGGCACATAGTTGGGGGCCGGGGTCCGACGCTGGTCGGCATACCGCTGGCTTCTGCGGGTGGAGCGGAGCAGGGCCGAGCGGGCGGTCCTCCAGATCCTGCGGCAGCGGTCAATGTGGGCCTGGACTGACGGGACAGCCAGCTCCTCCTCCTGCTCAGGAAAAAGGGGCGGTTGGTAACCCAGGGAGCACTCAAACGGGGACTGACCTGAGGAGGCGTTGGGCAGGGTGTTGTGGGCGTACTCGACCCAGGAGATGCGCTCGCTCCAAGAGGCCGGGCTCCGGCCCGTGATGCACCGCAGGGCAGTGCCCAGGTACTGGTTGGCCCGTTCCGCCTGCCCGTTGGTCTGGGGGTGGAAGCCCGAGGACAGGCTTACAGTGGCCCCCATAGCCCGACAGAACTCCCTCCAGACCCGAGAGGTGAACTGCGGCCCCCTGTCTGACACAATGTCGAGGGGGATGCCATGGAGACGGACCACGTGAGTCACCAGCAGGTCCGCAGTCTCAGAGGCAGAGGGGAGCTTAGGCAGCGGCACGAAGTGGGCAGCCTTCGAGAAACGGTCAATGATGGTCAGGATCACCGTGTTTCCCTGGGATGGGGGGAGACCGGTGACGAAGTCCAACCCAATGTGGCTCCAGGGTCGGCCGGGAACAGGCAGGGGACGCAGAAGTCCTGAAGGGGGCTGGTGGGAGGACTTACTCCGGGCACACACCGTACAGGCCTGGACGTACTTGGTGGTGTCGACGGCCATGGTGGGCCACCAGAACCGGCGCCTAAGCAGGGTTAGCGTGCGGCTGGCTCCTGGGTGACAGGCGAACTGGGACGTGTGGGCCCACTGGAGGACCTGGGTACGGACCCGGTCAGGCACAAAGAGGCGGTTTGCCGGACCACCGCCTAGGTCTGGCTGAGTCCTCTGGGCCTCCCTCACGATCCCCTCTACCTACCAAGTGAGAGCACCCACCACACAGGAGGAGGGCAGAATAGTGTCCAGCTCTGCACTCCGCTCCGGGGGCGAGAACTGGCGTGAGAGAGCATCTGGCTTCACATTGCGGGACCCTGGTCGGTAGGTCAGGGTGAAATTGAAGCGGCCGAAAAACAGAGCCCACCTGGCCTGCCGGGGATTCAGCCTCTTTGCGTCCCGGATGTAGATCAAGTTCTTGTGGTCAGTCCACACGATGATCGGCTGCTCCGTCCCCTCCAGCCAGTGCCTCCACTCCTGCAGTGCGAGTTGGACCGCGAGAAGCTCCCTGTTTCCTACGTCGTAGTTCCTCTCGGCCGGCTCCAAGCGGCGGGAGAAGAAGGCGCAGGGGTGGAGCTTGCCGTCCGTCACGGCCCTCTGGGACAGGACCGCCCCAACCCCCGTGTCGGAGGCGTCAACCTCCAGGACGAATTGGAGTGAGGGGTCCGGTTGGATGAGGACAGGTGCGGAGGTGAACAGTGTCTTGAGGGCCTTGAAGGCCACGTCCGCCGCAGGGGTCCAGGCGAAGGGGATGGCCGTGGATGTCAGCGCTGTCATGGGGCTCGCCACCCGGCTGTAGTTCCGGATAAACCTCCGGTAAAAGTTAGCGAACCCCAGGAACCGTTGGAGCTCCTTGCGGGTGGTGGGGACCGGCCACTCAACCACCGCCCTGATCTTCTCTGGGGAAGCCCTCACCCTCCCGGCCTCAATGACGAAACCCAGGAACTGGATCGTGGGCACGTGAAACTCGCATTTCTCCGCCTTGAGGTAGAGCCTGTTCTCCATGAGCCTCTGGAGGACCTGCCTGACGTGCCCGGTGTGCTCCTCCATGGTGCGCGAGAAGACGAGGATGTCATCCAGGTAGACGAAGACGGTGTGGTTGAGGAGGTCTCTGAGGACGTCGTTCACTAGGGCTTGGAACACGGCCGGGGCGTTGGTTAGGCCGAAGGGCATGACGCGGTACTCAAAGTGCCCGAGGGGGGTGTTAAAGGCCGTCTTCCACTCGTCTCCTTTCCTGATGCGCACCAGGTGGTAAGCGTTCCTGAGGTCGAGCTTGGAGAACACTGTGGCGCCCTGGAGCGGTTCGAAGGCGGAGGCGATGAGCAGCAGGGGGTAGCGGTTCTTGACTGTAATGTCGTTCAATCGCCGGTAGTCGATGCACGGGCGTAGGGTGCCGTCTTTCTTGCCCACGAAGAAGAAGCCCGCTCCTACGGGTGAGCTGGAGGGCTTGATGAGGCCGGCGTTCAGGGACTCGTGGATGTATTTCTCCATGGCCTCTCTCTCAGGACGAGACAAGTTGAACAGACGGCCGGAGGGCAGGGGCGCTCCTGAAAGCAGTTCAATGGCACAGTCGTAGGGGCGGTGAGGAGGCAGGGAGAGGGCCCTCTGTTTGCTGAACGCCTCTCCGAGGTCATGGTAGATGGAGGGAACCGTGGACAGGTCAGGTGGCTCCAGTGAGGCGCTGACGCCCTCTGTAGGCGGGGTGGCAGAGGTGAGACAGGTCCTGTGGCAGTGATGACTCCAGCCAATCACCCTGTTGGTCTCCCAGTCGATGTGGGGGTTGTGGCGCCGGAGCCAGGTCTGCCCCAGGACGAGGGGACTCTGGGGTGATGAGATCACCAGCAGGGAGAGGGTCTCGTGGTGGTTGCCAGACAGACGGATCTCCAAGGGCTTTGTGACCTGGGTGACCTCGGCCAGCAGTCTCCCGCTGAGGTCGTGAACGGCAAGGGGCGTGTCCCGGAGTTGTGTGGGGATGCCGGCCTGACGGACGAGCGTGGCATCGATGAAGCAGTCGTCCGTGCCCGAGTCAATCAGAGCAGGTACGGGGAATGGCCGGTTGTTAGATGTGACCACGGCTTCCAAGTGCAGGCGCCCCTGGTGGCTGGGGGTGAGTACGCCGCCCATCAGTGACACCCCTCTCACCGACGGGCTGGAGCTTTTGGGCGGTTCGGGCAGGTGTTCCGGGTGTGTCCAGGGCCGCCACAATAGAAACAGAGCCCCTCTGTAACCCTCCGGAGGCGCTCCTCAGCGGTCAGATGAGCCCCGCCCAATACCATGGGCTCGTCCTCAGGGGATGGAGAGGCAGACAGAGCAGAGGAGCGCAGGGGGGCGGAGTCGGGGCGAGACGAGAAGGGGGCCGGCTGGCCTGGGGGACGGTGACTGGGGGGCCGGACAGAGCCAGAGGGACGGGTGGCTCTTTCTCTCCTGCGCTCCCGGAGCCTGTTGTCCACCTTCACGGCGAGCGAGATGAGGTTGTCCAGGGAGGTGGCATCTTCCCTGAGCGCCAGCTCATCCTTAATAGTCTCTGTGAGGCCTGAGCGGAAAGCGGTCTGGAGGTCGGCATCGTTCCACCCGCTCCCCGCAGCCAGGATGCGGAACTCCACAGAGAATTCTGCCACACTCCGGGTGCCCTGCTGGAGATGGAGCAGGCGTGAGGCGGAGTCGCGGCCGTGGGCTGGATGGTCGAAAACCTTTCTAAACTCCACACAGAAAGTCTCGAAGGACCCGAAACAGGCCGCCCCTGACTCCCAGACTGCTTCAAACCAGCGGAGGGGTTGGCCGGTCAACAGGTTGGAGACGAAGGCAATCCTCTCCGCGTCCCCAGAATACCGGCTAGGCTGGTGAGCGAAAATGAATTTGCACTGCATCAGGAAGGACCCGCACTCAGCCAGGTCGCCGTCGAATGGCCTGGGGTTGGAGAGCTTGGGCTCTCTCCGGGGCAGAGCGGGGGAAGCGGCCTCGCCAGGAGCTGGAGCGGCGGGCTGGTCCTGGGGTGGTGCTGGGTCCTGGGGTGGTGATGGGGCCTGGAGAGGGGTAAGGTGGGTGATCAGGTTCCGGAACTCCTGGGTGAGAGCCTGCAGGCCCTGGTCGGTTTGGGCTGCCTGGGTGGCGAGCGCGTTCACGCTGGTGGAGAGGCCCTGCATGGCACTGGCCGCATGTTGGAGGTCAGAGTCGTGTCTCCCAATCAGCGTACCTTGGCTGGCGATGGCAGTGCGTATGGCGTCGACGTCCGCTGGGTCCATGTCTTGGCCAGATCGTTCTGTTAAGGATCAGGATGGAGGACCCAAGAGCAGACACGATTGGGGTGAAAGCCCGTAGGCACGTTTATTGCGATCCGGGGAGAGGCAGGCAGTAACGTGATCCGTAGACAGGCGTGGGTCAGGCGGGGACGTGGTAGTCGTACAGGCGATGGTCAGGCAGGAGCGTGGTAGTCGTACAGGCGATGGTCAGGCAGGAGCGGGGTTGTCGTACAGGCGTGGGTCAGGCAGGAGCAGGGTTGTCATACAGGCGTGGGTCAGGCAGGAGCAGGGTTGTCGTACAGGCGTGGGTCAGGCAGGAGCGGGGTAATCGTACAGGCGTGGGTCAGGCAGGAACTGGGAAGACAGGGAGAACAGGGTAAGGCAAGGTTCAAAAGACAGACGAGGCAGGGAGCTAGAGACGTGTACCCACTAGGTTGGTTAGTCAACGATCTGGCGCCGCATGCTGTGTGGAGTGGCTTCTTCACCTCCTGGGCTGATGGGCTGCAGGTGGTGGCTGGCCAGGATGGGGTGCAATCACCGGAATGACCGGCAGCTGCTCACGCCGACGAGCCCGCAGTTCCCTCTGCGCCCTCTGGGAGGTGCCAGGGGACTCGTTCTCGGAGATAGGGTTAGGGGCAGGCAGAGAGGCAGGGTTAGAGGCATGGGTTGTGACAATAGGACTTCAGTCAGACTGGGGCAGATAAATATAATAATAATAATAATAATACTTGATTCTTTTGGTTTCTGTTTGGTAAAGTGTTATCCAGCTAGGCCTACCGTCCCTCGTTTGAGTTATTTTACAGAGAGAACTACAACGATCCTCCTGATTTTAGATTGCAATTCTTGCACTTTGCCTTCAGCACTAGATTATGATCTTAGTCACTTGTTTTAGAAAGGAGATGCACTTGTAAGTTCTGGCAAGTAGCCTAGTAGGCTAGTAGCCCAACATTGGCCTTTCCTAGTTAAATGCAATTATTGTTAGTTGCTTTGGATAAAAGCGTCTGCTAAAATACTGTAATACAATGAGATCTAGGCTACTGATCCGGGCATCTGTCGCGTTTTGAGAACTTCACTGGAGAGTGCAGCTGATCAGAGCACTATGCTGGTGCGCTTCGTAAACATGAGTCAATCTTGAATTATCTGTATGCCGAGATGAATCCAGTGATGTCCACCTCTTGAAATTTGGTCGGATTTACTGACCGGTAGATCAGTGAAACCCGGGGCTGCCAAGTCTCAGACACACGCATTGCAGCCTATTCTCACGCTCACTCGCCACGCTTCACAATTCTCACTCGGAGAAATGACCAACCTCAAAATAGCCTAGGCTACTACCAATTCAATGGCTATGGGACTCTTTTTTATTATTATTACTTGAACGAACTCTAATCTCGCCTCTCGGTCATCCTTCGCGCTCAAAGAACGCTCCCCAAATCTACCTATCGGGGAGGAGAGAGGGAGAGGGAGCCGTCCCGGCGGGGGGAGAGGGGGGTTGGTGCTTGTGACTACACTTAGTGAACGCTTTGCTTAGCAACCACTCGCAGCAACCTCGCCTTTTTATTAATTACACCCGTGTTTGCCTAATGTAGATATCCTATTTCAAAAATGCACTCATCAGTCCGACTCCAACACTTCCACACCCCTATCAAAACCACTAGAGGGCGCCTCGCCACGTTACATCTCCCATTGCTTTTATGATGTCATAGTAGACGTTGCTGACGCAGACACTTAAACAGTCAGTGATCCATTCCATCTCATCAGAGTAGCTAGTGACTTCTGGATCTGACACACTGACTTAGAGAAAACAAGTAAGTCCATAATGGGGATAAACTTTAGAGTAAGAATTTTCTACAATTATTCTGTATTAATTCTTTGACAAAAACACCCCCAATTGAAGACAGAATAGAGTACATATTGCTCTCTGAGCTTTGTTTAACCAAGTTGTCATATAAATGATGTGTTGATACTGGTTGATTAGAGGACTAGCAGTGATGGCTCTGGGTAATATGAGTTCCTGGGTGAACCTCCTCTTCATCAGTGATCTGGTGAATAACCAGTTGCTTTATAGGACTTCAGTCAGACTGGGGCAGATAAATATAATAATAATAATAATAATACTTGATTCTTTTGGTTTCTGTTTGGTAAAGTGTTATCCAGCTAGGCCTACTGTGCTGTGTTGGAAAGTCCTGTATATCTAAATATAGGCCTAATGTGCTGCTAGGTATAGGTCTATTGTGCTGTATTGTAAAGTACTTGTATACAGTAGCTACAGTAGGTATATGACTACCGTTGTATGTTGTAAATTGCTGTACAGCTAGGTATAGACCTACTGTCCTGTGTTGTAAAGAGCTGTATAGCTACAGTATGCTCGCTGTGATGTGAAGTGGTATCAATCAATCAATCAATCAATCAAAGCTGTATTTGTATAGCGCATTTCATACCCAGAGGCAACACAATGCGCTTTACAGAGAACAAGGGAGGTGGGGATTCATCCCACCCCTACATATTCCAGAGGGAAGCAAAAAGTGAGCTGTACAAATTCTTCCCTGACCCCTCTCAACAAGGAAATCGAGCAAGCTCCTGGAGTATGTTTGTCTACCGGCTAAGAACATTTATAAAGCAATAAATTACATTAAATTACATTTTCAGAGTAAGAGAGGCTAAAAACATAATAGGAGAGACATGGCAAACACTGGTGTATGTCTGTGTGTGCGTGAATGTGCCTGGGCCCAGATAGAGGCAGGGGTTGGGGTAGAGAGGGGGTAGGAAAAGGATACGGACCCGGGTTAGGGTGAGGGGAAGGGGGACTGGGCCCAGGTCCAGGCCTAAGCCGGATGTGGACTGATGTGTGTACGTGTGTGTGTGTGTTAACTAAATACTACGACATCCACAGCTGACACGGGGGTATCTATCGGACTCAGAGTGGTGTGCGGGTGACAGTGGGGCATCCACTGGACCTGGTTAGAAGGTAGGAGGAAGAGAGAGAGGCACTAGGGGAGACAGAAAACGGTTAGAAGCACGCTGAGCCTTTGAAGCAACACAGATATCAGAACAGAACAAGCCTGTTTCAGGGCAACCAGCTTCTGTACACAACTTGATATACATAGCAGGATATACATCAATGTATACAGAGGATTCACAGGTAGGTTTGAGGCTGCCTTTCTGTGTCTCAAGGTCCTGGCTAGTGATTGTAGGCTAGGCCAAAAAGGTACGTCTTGAGATCTTGCTTGAAGACCTCCGTTGTTTCGACCCTTCTTAGGCACTCCGGCAGGGAGTTCCAGAAGTTGGGGGCATAGAAACTAAAAGCTGCCTCTCCGTGTTTCTTGGTCCTGGCTTTTGGGACTGTTACGAGTTCAGTACCTGAGGATCTGAGTGGTCTGTTGGGCATGTACCTGACAAGCATGTCTGAAATGTTTTCTGGTGCGTGACTGTGGAGAGATTTATAGACTAGTATTAGTATTTTAAAGTCTATTCTAGAGTTGACAGTTAACCAGTGTAGTGATTTTAAGGCTGGTGTGATGTGTGCCCTTCGTCTAGTCTTAGTGAGGACTCGTACTGATCAGAGCACTATGTTGGTGTGCTTCGTAAACATGAGTCAATTGCTCTTGAATTATCTGTATGCCGAGATGAATCCAGTGATGTCCACCTCTTGAAATTTGGTCGAATTTACTGACCGCTAGATCAGTGAAACCCGGGGCTGCCAAGTCTCAGACACACGCATTGCAGCCTATTCTCACGTTCACTCGCCACGCTTCACAATTCTCACTCGGAGAAATGACCAACCTCAAAATAGCCTAGGCTACTACCAATTCAATGGCTATGGGACCCTTTTTTTTATTATTACTTGAACGAACTCTAATCTCGCCTCTCGGTCGTCCTTCGCGCTCAAAGAACGCTACCCAAATCTACCTATCGGGGAGGAGAGAGGGAGAGGGAGCCGTCCCGGCGGGGGGAGAGGGGGGTTGGTGCTTGTGACTACACTTAGTCAACGCTTTGCTTAGCAACCACTCGCAGCAACCTCGCCTTTTTATTAATTACACCCGTGTTTACCTAATGTAGATATCCTATTTCAAAAATGCACTCATCAGTCCGACTCCAACACTTCCACACCCCTATCAAAACCACTAGAGGGCGCCTCACCACGTTACATCTCCCATTGCTTTTATGATGTCATAGTAGACGTTGCTGACGCAGACACTTAAACAGTCAGTGATCCATTCCATCTCATCAGAGTAGCTAGTGACTTCTGGATCTGACACACTGACTTAGAGAAAACAAGTAAGTCCATAATGGGGATAAACTTTAGAGTAAGAATTTTCTACAATTATTCTGTATTAATTCTTTGACAAAAACACCCCCAATTGAAGACAGAATAGAGTACATATTGCTCTCTGAGCTTTGTTTAACCAAGTTGTCATATAAATGATGTGTTGATACTGGTTGATTAGAGGACTAGCAGTGATGGCTCTGGGTAATATGAGTTCCTGGGTGAACCTCCTCTTCATCAGTGATCTGGTGAATAACCAGTTGCTTTATAGGTGTTAAGGATCAGGATGGAGGACCCAAGAGCAGACACGATTGGGGTGAAAGCCCGTAGGCACGTTTATTGCGATCCGGGGAGAGGCAGGCAGTAACGTGATCCGTAGACAGGCGTGGGTCAGGCGGGGACGTGGTAGTCGTACAGGCGATGGTCAGGCAGGAGCGTGGTAGTCGTACAGGCGATGGTCAGGCAGGAGCGGGGTTGTCGTACAGGCGTGGGTCAGGCAGGAGCAGGGTTGTCGTACAGGCGTGGGTCAGGCAGGAGCAGGGTTGTCGTACAGGCGTGGGTCAGGCAGGAGCAGGGTGGTCGTACAGGCGTGGGTCAGGCAGGAGCAGGGTTGTTGTACAGGCGTGGGTCAGGCAGGAGCGGGGTAATCGTACAGGCGTGGGTCAGGCAGGAACTGGGAAGACAGGGAGAACAGGGTAAGGCAAGGTTCAAAAGACAGACGAGGCAGGGAGCTAGAGACGTGTACCCACTAGGTTGGTTAGTCAACGATCTGGCGCCGCATGCTGTGTGGAGTGGCTTCTTAACCTCCTGGGCTGATGGGCTGCAGGTGGTGGCTGGCCAGGGTGGGGTGCAATCACCGGAATGACCGGCAGCTGCTCACGCCGACGAGCCCGCAGTTCCCTCTGCGCCCTCTGGGAGGTGCCAGGGGACTCGTTCTCGGAGATAGGGTTAGGGGCAGGCAGAGAGGCAGGGTTAGAGGCATGGGTTGTGACAGGACCCCCCCCTCTACGGGCGACTCCCGGCGACCGACCAGGCAGGCCAGGGTGGGCCCGGTGGAAATCCCGGACAAGAGAGGGGTCCAGGATGTGCCTGCGGGGCACCCAGCTTTGCTCCTCAGGCCCATAACCCTCCCAATCGACAAGGTATTGCAGACCCCGGCCCCGGCGACGGACCCTCAGCAACCGCCGGACAGTCCAGGCCGGATGGTCGTCGATGAGGCGGACGGGGGGAGGAGCATCGCCTGGGGGGCAAAGGGGACTGACCTTCACAGGTTTGATCCTGGAGACGTGGAAGACCGGGTGGATCCTCATGGCGGGGGGCAACCTGAGCTTGACCGCCACAGGGTTGACCACGCTCTCAATGACGTAGGGGCCGAGGAAGCGGGGGACCAGCTTCCTGCAACCTGCCTGCAGCGGAATGTCCCTGGAGGAGAGCCAGACCTCCTGGCCAGGCACATAGTTGGGGGCCGGGGTCCGACGCTGGTCGGCATACCGCTGGCTTCTGCGGGTGGAGCGGAGCAGGGCCGAGCGGGCGGTCCTCCAGATCCTGCGGCAGCGGTCAATGTGGGCCTGGACTGACGGGACAGCCAGCTCCTCCTCCTGCTCAGGAAAAAGGGGTGGTTGGTAACCCAGGGAGCACTCAAACGGGGACTGACCTGAGGAGGCGTTGGGCAGGGTGTTGTGGGCGTACTCGACCCAGGAGATGCGCTCGCTCCAAGAGGCCGGGCTCCGGCCCGTGATGCACCGCAGGGCAGTGCCCAGGTACTGGTTGGCCCGTTCCGCCTGCCCGTTGGTCTGGGGGTGGAAGCCCGAGGACAGGCTGACAGTGGCCCCCATAGCCCGACAGAACTCCCTCCAGACCCGAGAGGTGAACTGCGGCCCCCTGTCTGACACAATGTCGAGGGGGATGCCATGGAGACGGACCACGTGAGTCACCAGCAGGTCCGCAGTCTCAGAGGCAGAGGGGAGCTTAGGCAGCGGCACGAAGTGGGCAGCCTTCGAGAAACGGTCAATGATGGTCAGGATCACCGTGTTTCCCTGGGATGGGGGGAGACCGGTGACGAAGTCCAACCCAATGTGGCTCCAGGGTCGGCCGGGAACAGGCAGGGGACGCAGAAGTCCTGAAGGGGGCTGGTGGGAGGACTTACTCCGGGCACACACCGTACAGGCCTGGACGTACTTGGTGGTATCGACGGCCATGGTGGGCCACCAGAACCGGCGCCTAAGCAGGGTTAGCGTGCGGCTGGCTCCTGGGTGACAGGCGAACTGGGACGTGTGGGCCCACTGGAGGACCTGGGTACGGACCCGGTCAGGCACAAAGAGGCGGTTTGCCGGACCACCGCCTAGGTCTGGCTGAGTCCTCTGGGCCTCCCTCACGATCCCCTCTACCTCCCAAGTGAGAGCACCCACCACACAGGAGGAGGGCAGAATAGTGTCCAGCTCTGCACTCCGCTCCGGGGGCGAGAACTGGCGTGAGAGAGCATCTGGCTTCACATTGCGGGACCCTGGTCGGTAGGTCAGGGTGAAATTGAAGCGGCCGAAAAACAGAGCCCACCTGGCCTGCCGGGGATTCAGCCTCTTTGCGTCCCGGATGTAGATCAGGTTCTTGTGGTCAGTCCACACGATGATCGGCTGCTCCGTCCCCTCCAGCCAGTGCCTCCACTCCTGCAGTGCGAGTTGGACCGCGAGAAGCTCCCTGTTTCCTACGTCGTAGTTCCTCTCGGCCGGCTCCAAGCGGCGGGAGAAGAAGGCGCAGGGGTGGAGCTTGCCGTCCGTCAATGCCCTCTGGGACAGGACCGCCCCAACCCCCGTGTCGGAGGCGTCAACCTCCAGGACGAATTGGAGTGAGGGGTCCGGTTGGATGAGGACAGGTGCGGAGGTGAACAGGGCCTTGAGGGCCTTGAAGGCCACGTCCGCCGCAGGGGTCCAGGCGAAGGGGATGGCCGTGGATGTCAGCGCTGTCATGGGGCTCGCCACCCGGCTGTAGTTCCGGATAAACCTCCGGTAAAAGTTAGCGAACCCCAGGAACCGTTGGAGCTCCTTGCGGGTGGTGGGGACCGGCCACTCAACCACCGCCCTGATCTTCTCTGGGGAAGCCCTCACCCTCCCGGCCTCAATGACGAAACCCAGGAACTGGATCGTGGGCACGTGAAACTCGCATTTCTCCGCCTTGAGGTAGAGCCTGTTCTCCATGAGCCTCTGGAGGACCTGCCTGACGTGCCCGGTGTGCTCCTCCATGGTGCGCGAGAAGACGAGGATGTCATCCAGGTAGACGAAGACGGTGTGGTTGAGGAGGTCTCTGAGGACGTCGTTCACTAGGGCTTGGAACACGGCCGGGGCGTTGGTTAGGCCGAAGGGCATGACGCGGTACTCAAAGTGCCCGAGGGGGGTGTTAAAGGCCGTCTTCCACTCGTCTCCTTTCCTGATGCGCACCAGGTGGTAAGCGTTCCTGAGGTCGAGCTTGGAGAACACTGTGGCGCCCTGGAGCGGTTCGAAGGCGGAGGCGATGAGCAGCAGGGGGTAGCGGTTCTTGACTGTAATGTCGTTCAATCGCCGGTAGTCGATGCACGGGCGTAGGGTGCCGTCTTTCTTGCCCACGAAGAAGAAGCCCGCTCCTACGGGTGAGCTGGAGGGCTTGATGAGGCCGGCGTTCAGGGACTCGTGGATGTATTTCTCCATGGCCTCTCTCTCAGGACGAGACAAGTTGAACAGACGGCCGGAGGGCAGGGGCGCTCCTGAAAGCAGTTCAATGGCACAGTCGTAGGGGCGGTGAGGAGGCAGGGAGAGGGCCCTCTGTTTGCTGAACGCCTCTCCGAGGTCATGGTAGATGGAGGGAACCGTGGACAGGTCAGGTGGCTCCAGTGAGGCGCTGACGCCCTCTGTAGGCGGGGTGGCAGAGGTGAGACAGGTCCTGTGGCAGTGATGACTCCAGCCAATCACCCTGTTGGTCTCCCAGTCGATGTGGGGGTTGTGGCGCCGGAGCCAGGTCTGCCCCAGGACGAGGGGACTCTGGGGTGATGAGATCACCAGCAGGGAGAGGGTCTCGTGGTGGTTGCCAGACAGACGGATCTCCAAGGGCTTTGTGACCTGGGTGACCTCGGCCAGCAGTCTCCCGCTGAGGTCGTGAACGGCAAGGGGCGTGTCCCGGAGTTGTGTGGGGATGCCGGCCTGACGGACGAGCGTGGCATCGATGAAGCAGTCGTCCGTGCCCGAGTCAATCAGAGCAGGTACGGGGAATGGCCGGTTGTTAGATGTGACCACGGCTTCCAAGTGCAGGCGCCCCTGGTGGCTGGGGGTGAGTACGCCGCCCATCAGTGACACCCCTCTCACCGACGGGCTGGAGCTTTTGGGCGGTTCGGGCAGGTGTTCCGGGTGTGTCCAGGGCCGCCACAATAGAAACAGAGCCCCTCTGTAACCCTCCGGAGGCGCTCCTCAGCGGTCAGATGAGCCCCGCCCAATACCATGGGCTCGTCCTCAGGGGATGGAGAGGCAGACAGAGCAGAGGAGCGCAGGGGGGCGGAGTCGGGGCGAGACGAGAAGGGGGCCGGCTGGCCTGGGGGACGGTGACTGGGGGGCCGGACAGAGCCAGAGGGACGGGTGGCTCTTTCTCTCCTGCGCTCCCGGAGCCTGTTGTCCACCTTCACGGCGAGCGAGATGAGGTTGTCCAGGGAGGTGGCATCTTCCCTGAGCGCCAGCTCATCCTTAATAGTCTCTGTGAGGCCTGAGCGGAAAGCGGTCTGGAGGTCGGCATCGTTCCACCCGCTCCCCGCAGCCAGGATGCGGAACTCCACAGAGAATTCTGCCACACTCCGGGTGCCCTGCTGGAGATGGAGCAGGCGTGAGGCGGAGTCGCGGCCGTGGGCTGGATGGTCGAAAACCTTTCTAAACTCCACACAGAAAGTCTCGAAGGACCCGAAACAGGCCGCCCCTGACTCCCAGACTGCTTCAAACCAGCGGAGGGGTTGGCCGGTCAACAGGTTGGAGACGAAGGCAATCCTCTCCGCGTCCCCAGAATACCGGCTAGGCTGGTGAGCGAAAATGAATTTGCACTGCATCAGGAAGGACCCGCACTCAGCCAGGTCGCCGTCGAATGGCCTGGGGTTGGAGAGCTTGGGCTCTCTCCGGGGCAGAGCGGGGGAAGCGGCCTCGCCAGGAGCTGGAGCGGCGGGCTGGTCCTGGGGTGGTGCTGGGTCCTGGGGTGGTGATGGGGCCTGGAGAGGGGTAAGGTGGGTGATCAGGTTCCGGAACTCCTGGGTGAGAGCCTGCAGGCCCTGGTCGGTTTGGGCTGCCTGGGTGGCGAGCGCGTTCACGCTGGTGGAGAGGCCCTGCATGGCACTGGCCGCATGTTGGAGGTCAGAGTCGTGTCTCCCAATCAGCGTACCTTGGCTGGCGATGGCAGTGCGTATGGCGTCGACGTCCGCTGGGTCCATGTCTTGGCCAGATCGTTCTGTTAAGGATCAGGATGGAGGACCCAAGAGCAGACACGATTGGGGTGAAAGCCCGTAGGCACGTTTATTGCGATCCGGGGAGAGGCAGGCAGTAACGTGATCCGTAGACAGGCGTGGGTCAGGCGGGGACGTGGTAGTCGTACAGGCGATGGTCAGGCAGGAGCGTGGTAGTCGTACAGGCGATGGTCAGGCAGGAGCGGGGTTGTCGTACAGGCGTGGGTCAGGCAGGAGCAGGGTTGTCATACAGGCGTGGGTCAGGCAGGAGCAGGGTTGTCGTACAGGCGTGGGTCAGGCAGGAGCGGGGTAATCGTACAGGCGTGGGTCAGGCAGGAACTGGGAAGACAGGGAGAACAGGGTAAGGCAAGGTTCAAAAGACAGACGAGGCAGGGAGCTAGAGACGTGTACCCACTAGGTTGGTTAGTCAACGATCTGGCGCCGCATGCTGTGTGGAGTGGCTTCTTCACCTCCTGGGCTGATGGGCTGCAGGTGGTGGCTGGCCAGGATGGGGTGCAATCACCGGAATGACCGGCAGCTGCTCACGCCGACGAGCCCGCAGTTCCCTCTGCGCCCTCTGGGAGGTGCCAGGGGACTCGTTCTCGGAGATAGGGTTAGGGGCAGGCAGAGAGGCAGGGTTAGAGGCATGGGTTGTGACAATAGGACTTCAGTCAGACTGGGGCAGATAAATATAATAATAATAATAATAATACTTGATTCTTTTGGTTTCTGTTTGGTAAAGTGTTATCCAGCTAGGCCTACCGTCCCTCGTTTGAGTTATTTTACAGAGAGAACTACAACGATCCTCCTGATTTTAGATTGCAATTCTTGCACTTTGCCTTCAGCACTAGATTATGATCTTAGTCACTTGTTTTAGAAAGGAGATGCACTTGTAAGTTCTGGCAAGTAGCCTAGTAGGCTAGTAGCCCAACATTGGCCTTTCCTAGTTAAATGCAATTATTGTTAGTTGCTTTGGATAAAAGCGTCTGCTAAAATACTGTAATACAATGAGATCTAGGCTACTGATCCGGGCATCTGTCGCGTTTTGAGAACTTCACTGGAGAGTGCAGCTGATCAGAGCACTATGCTGGTGCGCTTCGTAAACATGAGTCAATCTTGAATTATCTGTATGCCGAGATGAATCCAGTGATGTCCACCTCTTGAAATTTGGTCGGATTTACTGACCGGTAGATCAGTGAAACCCGGGGCTGCCAAGTCTCAGACACACGCATTGCAGCCTATTCTCACGCTCACTCGCCACGCTTCACAATTCTCACTCGGAGAAATGACCAACCTCAAAATAGCCTAGGCTACTACCAATTCAATGGCTATGGGACTCTTTTTTATTATTATTACTTGAACGAACTCTAATCTCGCCTCTCGGTCATCCTTCGCGCTCAAAGAACGCTCCCCAAATCTACCTATCGGGGAGGAGAGAGGGAGAGGGAGCCGTCCCGGCGGGGGGAGAGGGGGGTTGGTGCTTGTGACTACACTTAGTGAACGCTTTGCTTAGCAACCACTCGCAGCAACCTCGCCTTTTTATTAATTACACCCGTGTTTGCCTAATGTAGATATCCTATTTCAAAAATGCACTCATCAGTCCGACTCCAACACTTCCACACCCCTATCAAAACCACTAGAGGGCGCCTCGCCACGTTACATCTCCCATTGCTTTTATGATGTCATAGTAGACGTTGCTGACGCAGACACTTAAACAGTCAGTGATCCATTCCACCTCATCAGAGTAGCTAGTGACTTCTGGATCTGACACACTGACTTAGAGAAAACAAGTAAGTCCATAATGGGGATAAACTTTAGAGTAAGACTTTTCTACAATTATTCTGTATTAATTCTTTGACAAAAACACCCCCAATTGAAGACAGAATAGAGTACATATTGCTCTCTGAGCTTTGCTTAACCAAGTTGTCATATAAATGATGTGTTGATACTGGTTGATTAGAGGACTAGCAGTGATGGCTCTGGGTAATATGAGTTCCTGGGTGAACCTCCTCTTCATCAGTGATCTGGTGAATAACCAGTTGCTTTATAGGACTTCAGTCAGACTGGGGCAGATAAATATAATAATAATAATAATAATACTTGATTCTTTTGGTTTCTGTTTGGTAAAGTGTTATCCAGCTAGGCCTACTGTGCTGTGTTGGAAAGTCCTGTATATCTAAATATAGGCCTAATGTGCTGCTAGGTATAGGTCTATTGTGCTGTATTGTAAAGTACTTGTATACAGTAGCTACAGTAGGTATATGACTACCGTTGTATGTTGTAAATTGCTGTACAGCTAGGTATAGACCTACTGTCCTGTGTTGTAAAGAGCTGTATAGCTACAGTATGCTCGCTGTGATGTGAAGTGGTATCAATCAATCAATCAATCAATCAAAGCTGTATTTGTATAGCGCATTTCATACCCAGAGGCAACACAATGCGCTTTACAGAGAACAAGGGAGGTGGGGATTCATCCCACCCCTACATATTCCAGAGGGAAGCAAAAAGTGAGCTGTACAAATTCTTCCCTGACCCCTCTCAACAAGGAAATCGAGCAAGCTCCTGGAGTATGTTTGTCTACCGGCTAAGAACATTTATAAAGCAATAAATTACATTAAATTACATTTTCAGAGTAAGAGAGGCTAAAAACATAATAGGAGAGACATGGCAAACACTGGTGTATGTCTGTGTGTGCGTGAATGTGCCTGGGCCCAGATAGAGGCAGGGGTTGGGGTAGAGAGGGGGTAGGAAAAGGATACGGACCCGGGTTAGGGTGAGGGGAAGGGGGACTGGGCCCAGGTCCAGGCCTAAGCCGGATGTGGACTGATGTGTGTACGTGTGTGTGTGTGTTAACTAAATACTACGACATCCACAGCTGACACGGGGGTATCTATCGGACTCAGAGTGGTGTGCGGGTGACAGTGGGGCATCCACTGGACCTGGTTAGAAGGTAGGAGGAAGAGAGAGAGGCACTAGGGGAGACAGAAAACGGTTAGAAGCACGCTGAGCCTTTGAAGCAACACAGATATCAGAACAGAACAAGCCTGTTTCAGGGCAACCAGCTTCTGTACACAACTTGATATACATAGCAGGATATACATCAATGTATACAGAGGATTCACAGGTAGGTTTGAGGCTGCCTTTCTGTGTCTCAAGGTCCTGGCTAGTGATTGTAGGCTAGGCCAAAAAGGTACGTCTTGAGATCTTGCTTGAAGACCTCCGTTGTTTCGACCCTTCTTAGGCACTCCGGCAGGGAGTTCCAGAAGTTGGGGGCATAGAAACTAAAAGCTGCCTCTCCGTGTTTCTTGGTCCTGGCTTTTGGGACTGTTACGAGTTCAGTACCTGAGGATCTGAGTGGTCTGTTGGGCATGTACCTGACAAGCATGTCTGAAATGTTTTCTGGTGCGTGACTGTGGAGAGATTTATAGACTAGTATTAGTATTTTAAAGTCTATTCTAGAGTTGACAGTTAACCAGTGTAGTGATTTTAAGGCTGGTGTGATGTGTGCCCTTCGTCTAGTCTTAGTGAGGACTCGTACTGATCAGAGCACTATGTTGGTGTGCTTCGTAAACATGAGTCAATTGCTCTTGAATTATCTGTATGCCGAGATGAATCCAGTGATGTCCACCTCTTGAAATTTGGTCGAATTTACTGACCGCTAGATCAGTGAAACCCGGGGCTGCCAAGTCTCAGACACACGCATTGCAGCCTATTCTCACGTTCACTCGCCACGCTTCACAATTCTCACTCGGAGAAATGACCAACCTCAAAATAGCCTAGGCTACTACCAATTCAATGGCTATGGGACCCTTTTTTTTATTATTACTTGAACGAACTCTAATCTCGCCTCTCGGTCGTCCTTCGCGCTCAAAGAACGCTACCCAAATCTACCTATCGGGGAGGAGAGAGGGAGAGGGAGCCGTCCCGGCGGGGGGAGAGGGGGGTTGGTGCTTGTGACTACACTTAGTCAACGCTTTGCTTAGCAACCACTCGCAGCAACCTCGCCTTTTTATTAATTACACCCGTGTTTACCTAATGTAGATATCCTATTTCAAAAATGCACTCATCAGTCCGACTCCAACACTTCCACACCCCTATCAAAACCACTAGAGGGCGCCTCACCACGTTACATCTCCCATTGCTTTTATGATGTCATAGTAGACGTTGCTGACGCAGACACTTAAACAGTCAGTGATCCATTCCATCTCATCAGAGTAGCTAGTGACTTCTGGATCTGACACACTGACTTAGAGAAAACAAGTAAGTCCATAATGGGGATAAACTTTAGAGTAAGAATTTTCTACAATTATTCTGTATTAATTCTTTGACAAAAACACCCCCAATTGAAGACAGAATAGAGTACATATTGCTCTCTGAGCTTTGTTTAACCAAGTTGTCATATAAATGATGTGTTGATACTGGTTGATTAGAGGACTAGCAGTGATGGCTCTGGGTAATATGAGTTCCTGGGTGAACCTCCTCTTCATCAGTGATCTGGTGAATAACCAGTTGCTTTATAGGTGTTAAGGATCAGGATGGAGGACCCAAGAGCAGACACGATTGGGGTGAAAGCCCGTAGGCACGTTTATTGCGATCCGGGGAGAGGCAGGCAGTAACGTGATCCGTAGACAGGCGTGGGTCAGGCGGGGACGTGGTAGTCGTACAGGCGATGGTCAGGCAGGAGCGTGGTAGTCGTACAGGCGATGGTCAGGCAGGAGCGGGGTTGTCGTACAGGCGTGGGTCAGGCAGGAGCAGGGTTGTCGTACAGGCGTGGGTCAGGCAGGAGCAGGGTTGTCGTACAGGCGTGGGTCAGGCAGGAGCAGGGTGGTCGTACAGGCGTGGGTCAGGCAGGAGCAGGGTTGTTGTACAGGCGTGGGTCAGGCAGGAGCGGGGTAATCGTACAGGCGTGGGTCAGGCAGGAACTGGGAAGACAGGGAGAACAGGGTAAGGCAAGGTTCAAAAGACAGACGAGGCAGGGAGCTAGAGACGTGTACCCACTAGGTTGGTTAGTCAACGATCTGGCGCCGCATGCTGTGTGGAGTGGCTTCTTAACCTCCTGGGCTGATGGGCTGCAGGTGGTGGCTGGCCAGGATGGGGTGCAATCACCGGAATGACCGGCAGCTGCTCACGCCGACGAGCCCGCAGTTCCCTCTGCGCCCTCTGGGAGGTGCCAGGGGACTCGTTCTCGGAGATAGGGTTAGGGGCAGGCAGAGAGGCAGGGTTAGAGGCATGGGTTGTGACAGGACCCCCCCCTCTACGGGCGACTCCCGGCGACCGACCAGGCAGGCCAGGGTGGGCCCGGTGGAAATCCCGGACAAGAGAGGGGTCCAGGATGTGCCTGCGGGGCACCCAGCTTTGCTCCTCAGGCCCATAACCCTCCCAATCGACAAGGTATTGCAGACCCCGGCCCCGGCGACGGACCCTCAGCAACCGCCGGACAGTCCAGGCCGGATGGTCGTCGATGAGGCGGACGGGGGGAGGAGCATCGCCTGGGGGGCAAAGGGGACTGACCTTCACAGGTTTGATCCTGGAGACGTGGAAGACCGGGTGGATCCTCATGGCGGGGGGCAACCTGAGCTTGACCGCCACAGGGTTGACCACGCTCTCAATGACGTAGGGGCCGAGGAAGCGGGGGACCAGCTTCCTGCAACCTGCCTGCAGCGGAATGTCCCTGGAGGAGAGCCAGACCTCCTGGCCAGGCACATAGTTGGGGGCCGGGGTCCGACGCTGGTCGGCATACCGCTGGCTTCTGCGGGTGGAGCGGAGCAGGGCCGAGCGGGCGGTCCTCCAGATCCTGCGGCAGCGGTCAATGTGGGCCTGGACTGACGGGACAGCCAGCTCCTCCTCCTGCTCAGGAAAAAGGGGTGGTTGGTAACCCAGGGAGCACTCAAACGGGGACTGACCTGAGGAGGCGTTGGGCAGGGTGTTGTGGGCGTACTCGACCCAGGAGATGCGCTCGCTCCAAGAGGCCGGGCTCCGGCCCGTGATGCACCGCAGGGCAGTGCCCAGGTACTGGTTGGCCCGTTCCGCCTGCCCGTTGGTCTGGGGGTGGAAGCCCGAGGACAGGCTGACAGTGGCCCCCATAGCCCGACAGAACTCCCTCCAGACCCGAGAGGTGAACTGCGGCCCCCTGTCTGACACAATGTCGAGGGGGATGCCATGGAGACGGACCACATGAGTCACCAGCAGGTCCGCAGTCTCAGAGGCAGAGGGGAGCTTAGGCAGCGGCACGAAGTGGGCAGCCTTCGAGAAACGGTCAATGATGGTCAGGATCACCGTGTTTCCCTGGGATGGGGGGAGACCGGTGACGAAGTCCAACCCAATGTGGCTCCAGGTTCGGCCGGGAACAGGCAGGGGACGCAGAAGTCCTGAAGGGGGCTGGTGGGAGGACTTACTCCGGGCACACACCGTACAGGCCTGGACGTACTTGGTGGTGTCGACGGCCATGGTGGGCCACCAGAACCGGCGCCTAAGCAGGGTTAGCGTGCGGCTGGCTCCTGGGTGACAGGCGAACTGGGACGTGTGGGCCCACTGGAGGACCTGGGTACGGACCCGGTCAGGCACAAAGAGGCGGTTTGCCGGACCACCGCCTAGGTCTGGCTGAGTCCTCTGGGCCTCCCTCACGATCCCCTCTACCTCCCAAGTGAGAGCACCCACCACACAGGAGGAGGGCAGAATAGTGTCCAGCTCTGCACTCCGCTCCGGGGGCGAGAACTGGCGTGAGAGAGCATCTGGCTTCACATTGCGGGACCCTGGTCGGTAGGTCAGGGTGAAATTGAAGCGGCCGAAAAACAGAGCCCACCTGGCCTGCCGGGGATTCAGCCTCTTTGCGTCCCGGATGTAGATCAGGTTCTTGTGGTCAGTCCACACGATGATCGGCTGCTCCGTCCCCTCCAGCCAGTGCCTCCACTCCTGCAGTGCGAGTTGGACCGCGAGAAGCTCCCTGTTTCCTACGTCGTAGTTCCTCTCGGCCGGCTCCAAGCGGCGGGAGAAGAAGGCGCAGGGGTGGAGCTTGCCGTCCGTCACGGCCCTCTGGGACAGGACCGCCCCAACCCCCGTGTCGGAGGCGTCAACCTCCAGGACGAATTGGAGTGAGGGGTCCGGTTGGATGAGGACAGCTGCGGAGGTGAACAGGGCCTTGAGGGCCTTGAAGGCCACGTCCGCCGCAGGGGTCCAGGCGAAGGGGATGGCCGTGGATGTCAGCGCTGTCATGGGGCTCGCCACCCGGCTGTAGTTCCGGATAAACCTCCGGTAAAAGTTAGCGAACCCCAGGAACCGTTGGAGCTCCTTGCGGGTGGTGGGGACCGGCCACTCAACCACCGCCCTGATCTTCTCTGGGGAAGCCCTCACCCTCCCGGCCTCAATGACGAAACCCAGGAACTGGATCGTGGGCACGTGAAACTCGCATTTCTCCGCCTTGAGGTAGAGCCTGTTCTCCATGAGCCTCTGGAGGACCTGCCTGACGTGCCCGGTGTGCTCCTCCATGGTGCGCGAGAAGACGAGGATGTCATCCAGGTAGACGAAGACGGTGTGGTTGAGGAGGTCTCTGAGGACGTCGTTCACTAGGGCTTGGAACACGGCCGGGGCGTTGGTTAGGCCGAAGGGCATGACGCGGTACTCAAAGTGCCCGAGGGGGGTGTTAAAGGCCGTCTTCCACTCGTCTCCTTTCCTGATGCGCACCAGGTGGTAAGCGTTCCTGAGGTCGAGCTTGGAGAACACTGTGGCGCCCTGGAGCGGTTCGAAGGCGGAGGCGATGAGCAGCAGGGGGTAGCGGTTCTTGACTGTAATGTCGTTCAATCGCCGGTAGTCGATGCACGGGCGTAGGGTGCCGTCTTTCTTGCCCACGAAGAAGAAGCCCGCTCCTACGGGTGAGCTGGAGGGCTTGATGAGGCCGGCGTTCAGGGACTCGTGGATGTATTTCTCCATGGCCTCTCTCTCAGGACGAGACAAGTTGAACAGACGGCCGGAGGGCAGGGGCGCTCCTGAAAGCAGTTCAATGGCACAGTCGTAGGGGCGGTGAGGAGGCAGGGAGAGGGCCCTCTGTTTGCTGAACGCCTCTCCGAGGTCATGGTAGATGGAGGGAACCGTGGACAGGTCAGGTGGCTCCAGTGAGGCGCTGACGCCCTCTGTAGGCGGGGTGGCAGAGGTGAGACAGGTCCTGTGGCAGTGATGACTCCAGCCAATCACCCTGTTGGTCTCCCAGTCGATGTGGGGGTTGTGGCGCCGGAGCCAGGTCTGCCCCAGGACGAGGGGACTCTGGGGTGATGAGATCACCAGCAGGGAGAGGGTCTCGTGGTGGTTGCCAGACAGACGGATCTCCAAGGGCTTTGTGACCTGGGTGACCTCGGCCAGCAGTCTCCCGCTGAGGTCGTGAACGGCAAGGGGCGTGTCCCGGAGTTGTGTGGGGATGCCGGCCTGACGGACGAGCGTGGCATCGATGAAGCAGTCGTCCGTGCCCGAGTCAATCAGAGCAGGTACGGGGAATGGCCGGTTGTTAGATGTGACCACGGCTTCCAAGTGCAGGCGCCCCTGGTGGCTGGGGGTGAGTACGCCGCCCATCAGTGACACCCCTCTCACCGACGGGCTGGAGCTTTTGGGCGGTTCGGGCAGGTGTTCCGGGTGTGTCCAGGGCCGCCACAATAGAAACAGAGCCCCTCTGTAACCCTCCGGAGGCGCTCCTCAGCGGTCAGATGAGCCCCGCCCAATACCATGGGCTCGTCCTCAGGGGATGGAGAGGCAGACAGAGCAGAGGAGCGCAGGGGGGCGGAGTCGGGGCGAGACGAGAAGGGGGCCGGCTGGCCTGGGGGACGGTGACTGGGGGGCCGGACAGAGCCAGAGGGACGGGTGGCTCTTTCTCTCCTGCGCTCCCGGAGCCTGTTGTCCACCTTCACGGCGAGCGAGATGAGGTTGTCCAGGGAGGTGGCATCTTCCCTGAGCGCCAGCTCATCCTTAATAGTCTCTGTGAGGCCTGAGCGGAAAGCGGTCTGGAGGTCGGCATCGTTCCACCCGCTCCCCGCAGCCAGGATGCGGAACTCCACAGAGAATTCTGCCACACTCCGGGTGCCCTGCTGGAGATGGAGCAGGCGTGAGGCGGAGTCGCGGCCGTGGGCTGGATGGTCGAAAACCTTTCTAAACTCCACACAGAAAGTCTCGAAGGACCTGAAACAGGCCGCCCCTGACTCCCAGACTGCTTCAAACCAGCGGAGGGGTTGGCCGGTCAACAGGTTGGAGACGAAGGCAATCCTCTCCGCGTCCCCAGAATACCGGCTAGGCTGGTGAGCGAAAATGAATTTGCACTGCATCAGGAAGGACCCGCACTCAGCCAGGTCGCCGTCGAATGGCCTGGGGTTGGAGAGCTTGGGCTCTCTCCGGGGCAGAGCGGGGGAAGCGGCCTCGCCAGGAGCTGGAGCGGCGGGCTGGTCCTGGGGTGGTGCTGGGTCCTGGGGTGGTGATGGGGCCTGGAGAGGGGTAAGGTGGGCGATCAGGTTCCGGAACTCCTGGGTGAGAGCCTGCAGGCCCTGGTCGGTTTGGGCTGCCTGGGTGGCGAGCGCGTTCACGCTGGTGGAGAGGCCCTGCATGGCACTGGCCGCATGTTGGAGGTCAGAGTCGTGTCTCCCAATCAGCGTACCTTGGCTGGCGATGGCAGTGCGTATGGCGTCGACGTCCGCTGGGTCCATGTCTTGGCCAGATCGTTCTGTTAAGGATCAGGATGGAGGACCCAAGAGCAGACACGATTGGGGTGAAAGCCCGTAGGCACGTTTATTGCGATCCGGGGAGAGGCAGGCAGTAACGTGATCCGTAGACAGGCGTGGGTCAGGCGGGGACGTGGTAGTCGTACAGGCGATGGTCAGGCAGGAGCGTGGTAGTCGTACAGGCGATGGTCAGGCAGGAGCGGGGTTGTCGTACAGGCGTGGGTCAGGCAGGAGCAGGGTTGTCATACAGGCGTGGGTCAGGCAGGAGCAGGGTTGTCGTACAGGCGTGGGTCAGGCAGGAGCGGGGTAATCGTACAGGCGTGGGTCAGGCAGGAACTGGGAAGACAGGGAGAACAGGGTAAGGCAAGGTTCAAAAGACAGACGAGGCAGGGAGCTAGAGACGTGTACCCACTAGGTTGGTTAGTCAACGATCTGGCGCCGCATGCTGTGTGGAGTGGCTTCTTCACCTCCTGGGCTGATGGGCTGCAGGTGGTGGCTGGCCAGGATGGGGTGCAATCACCGGAATGACCGGCAGCTGCTCACGCCGACGAGCCCGCAGTTCCCTCTGCGCCCTCTGGGAGGTGCCAGGGGACTCGTTCTCGGAGATAGGGTTAGGGGCAGGCAGAGAGGCAGGGTTAGAGGCATGGGTTGTGACAATAGGACTTCAGTCAGACTGGGGCAGATAAATATAATAATAATAATAATAATACTTGATTCTTTTGGTTTCTGTTTGGTAAAGTGTTATCCAGCTAGGCCTACCGTCCCTCGTTTGAGTTATTTTACAGAGAGAACTACAACGATCCTCCTGATTTTAGATTGCAATTCTTGCACTTTGCCTTCAGCACTAGATTATGATCTTAGTCACTTGTTTTAGAAAGGAGATGCACTTGTAAGTTCTGGCAAGTAGCCTAGTAGGCTAGTAGCCCAACATTGGCCTTTCCTAGTTAAATGCAATTATTGTTAGTTGCTTTGGATAAAAGCGTCTGCTAAAATACTGTAATACAATGAGATCTAGGCTACTGATCCGGGCATCTGTCGCGTTTTGAGAACTTCACTGGAGAGTGCAGCTGATCAGAGCACTATGCTGGTGCGCTTCGTAAACATGAGTCAATCTTGAATTATCTGTATGCCGAGATGAATCCAGTGATGTCCACCTCTTGAAATTTGGTCGGATTTACTGACCGGTAGATCAGTGAAACCCGGGGCTGCCAAGTCTCAGACACACGCATTGCAGCCTATTCTCACGCTCACTCGCCACGCTTCACAATTCTCACTCGGAGAAATGACCAACCTCAAAATAGCCTAGGCTACTACCAATTCAATGGCTATGGGACTCTTTTTTATTATTATTACTTGAACGAACTCTAATCTCGCCTCTCGGTCATCCTTCGCGCTCAAAGAACGCTCCCCAAATCTACCTATCGGGGAGGAGAGAGGGAGAGGGAGCCGTCCCGGCGGGGGGAGAGGGGGGTTGGTGCTTGTGACTACACTTAGTGAACGCTTTGCTTAGCAACCACTCGCAGCAACCTCGCCTTTTTATTAATTACACCCGTGTTTGCCTAATGTAGATATCCTATTTCAAAAATGCACTCATCAGTCCGACTCCAACACTTCCACACCCCTATCAAAACCACTAGAGGGCGCCTCGCCACGTTACATCTCCCATTGCTTTTATGATGTCATAGTAGACGTTGCTGACGCAGACACTTAAACAGTCAGTGATCCATTCCACCTCATCAGAGTAGCTAGTGACTTCTGGATCTGACACACTGACTTAGAGAAAACAAGTAAGTCCATAATGGGGATAAACTTTAGAGTAAGACTTTTCTACAATTATTCTGTATTAATTCTTTGACAAAAACACCCCCAATTGAAGACAGAATAGAGTACATATTGCTCTCTGAGCTTTGCTTAACCAAGTTGTCATATAAATGATGTGTTGATACTGGTTGATTAGAGGACTAGCAGTGATGGCTCTGGGTAATATGAGTTCCTGGGTGAACCTCCTCTTCATCTGTGATCTGGTGAATAACCAGTTGCTTTATAGGACTTCAGTCAGACTGGGGCAGATAAATATAATAATAATAATAATACTTGATTCTTTTGGTTTCTGTTTGGTAAAGTGTTATCCAGCTAGGCCTACTGTGCTGTGTTGGAAAGTCCTGTATATCTAAATATAGGCCTAATGTGCTGCTAGGTATAGGTCTATTGTGCTGTATTGTAAAGTACTTGTATACAGTAGCTACAGTAGGTATATGACTACTGTTGTATGTTGTAAATTGCTGTACAGCTAGGTATAGACCTACTGTCCTGTGTTGTAAAGAGCTGTATAGCTACAGTATGCTCGCTGTGATATGAAGTGGTATCAATCAATCAATCAATCAATCAAAGCTGTATTTGTATAGCGCATTTCATACCCAGAGGCAACACAATGCGCTTTACAGAGAACAAGGGAGGTGGGGATTCATCCCACCCCTACATATTCCAGAGGGAAGCAAAAAGTGAGCTGTACAAATTCTTCCCTGACCCCTCTCAACAAGGAAATCGAGCAAGCTCCTGGAGTATGTTTGTCTACCGGCTAAGAACATTTATAAAGCAATAAATTACATTAAATTACATTTTCAGAGTAAGAGAGGCTAAAAACATAATAGGAGAGACATGGCAAACACTGGTGTATGTCTGTGTGTGCGTGAATGTGCCTGGGCCCAGATAGAGGCAGGGGTTGGGGTAGAGAGGGGGTAGGAAAAGGATACGGACCCGGGTTAGGGTGAGGGGAAGGGGGACTGGGCCCAGGTCCAGGCCTAAGCCGGATGTGGACTGATGTGTGTACGTGTGTGTGTGTGTTAACTAAATACTACGACATCCACAGCTGACACGGGGGTATCTATCGGACTCAGAGTGGTGTGCGGGTGACAGTGGGGCATCCACTGGACCTGGTTAGAAGGTAGGAGGAAGAGAGAGAGGCACTAGGGGAGACAGAAAACGGTTAGAAGCACGCTGAGCCTTTGAAGCAACACAGATATCAGAACAGAACAAGCCTGTTTCAGGGCAACCAGCTTCTGTACACAACTTGATATACATAGAGTGCATAGCAGGATATACACCAATGTATACAGAGGATTCACAGGTAGGTTTGAGGCTGCCTTTCTGTGTCTCAAGGTCCTGGCTAGTGATTGTAGGCTAGGCCAAAAAGGTACGTCTTGAGATCTTGCTTGAAGACCTCCGTTGTTTCGACCCTTCTTAGGCACTCCGGCAGGGTGTTCCAGAGGTTGGGGGTATAGAAACTAAAAGCTGCCTCTCCGTGTTTCTTGGTCCTGGCTTTTGGGACTGTTACGAGTTCAGTACCTGAGGATCTGAGTGGTCTGTTGGGCATGTACCTGACAAGCATGTCTGAAATTTTTTCTGGTGCGTGACTGTGGAGAGATTTATAGACTAGTAATAGTATTTTAAAGTCTATTCTAGAGTTGACAGTTAACCAGTGTAGTGATTTTAAGGCTGGTGTGATGTGTGCCCTTCGTCTAGTCTTAGTGAGGACTCGTACTGATCAGAGCACTATGTTGGTGTGCTTCGTAAACATGAGTCAATTGCTCTTGAATTATCTGTATGCCGAGATGTATCCAGTGATGTCCACCTCTTGAAATTTGGTCAAATTTACTGACCGCTAGATCAGTGAAACCCGGGGCTGCCAAGTCTCAGACACACGCATTGCAGCCTATTCTCACGCTCACTCGCCACGCTTCACAATTCTCACTCGGAGAAATGACCAACCTCAAAATAGCCTAGGCTACTACCAATTCAATGGCTATGGGACTCTTTTTTATTATTATTACTTGAACGAACTCTAATCTCGCCTCTCGGTCGTCCTTCGCGCTCAAAGAACGCTCCCCAAATCTACCTATCGGGGAGGAGAGAGGGAGAGGGAGCCGTCCCGGCGGGGGGAGAGGGGGGTTGGTGCTTGTGACTACACTTAGTGAACGCTTTGCTTAGCAACCACTCGCAGCAACCTCGCCTTTTTATTAATTACACCCGTGTTTGCCTAATGTAGATATCCTATTTCAAAAATGCACTCATCAGTCCGACTCCAACACTTCCACACCCCTATCAAAACCACTAGAGGGCGCCTCGCCACGTTACATCTCCCATTGCTTTTATGATGTCATAGTAGACGTTGCTGACGCAGACACTTAAACAGTCAGTGATCCATTCCACCTCATCAGAGTAGCTAGTGACTTCTGGATCTGACACACTGACTTAGAGAAAACAAGTAAGTCCATAATGGGGATAAACTTTAGAGTAAGAATTTTCTACAATTATTCTGTATTAATTCTTTGACAAAAACACCCCCAATTGAAGACAGAATAGAGTACATATTGCTCTCTGAGCTTTGTTTAACCAAGTTGTCATATAAATGATGTGTTGATACTGGTTGATTAGAGGACTAGCAGTGATGGCTCTGGGTAATATGAGTTCCTGGGTGAACCTCCTCTTCATCAGTGATCTGGTGAATAACCAGTTGCTTTATAGGACTTCAGTCAGACTGGGGCAGATAAATATAATAATAATAATAATACTTGATTCTTTTGGTTTCTGTTTGGTAAAGTGTTATCCAGCTAGGCCTACTGTGCTGTGTTGGAAAGTCCTGTATATCTAAATATAGTTCTAATGTGCTGCTAGGTATAGGTCTATTGTGCTGTATTGTAAAGTACTTGTATACAGTAGCTACAGTAGGTATATGACTACCGTTGTATGTTGTAAATTGCTGTACAGCTAGGTATAGACCTACTGTCCTGTGTTGTAAAGAGCTGTATAGCTACAGTATGCTCGCTGTGATGTGAAGTGGTATCAATCAATCAATCAATCAATCAAAGCTGTATTTGTATAGCGCATTTCATACCCAGAGGCAACACAATGCGCTTTACAGAGAACAAGGGAGGTGGGGATTCATCCCACCCCTACATATTCCAGAGGGAAGCAAAAAGTGAGCTGTACAAATTCTTCCCTGACCCCTCTCAACAAGGAAATCGAGCAAGCTCCTGGAGTATGTTTGTCTACCGGCTAAGAACATTTATAAAGCAATAAATTACATTAAATTACATTTTCAGAGTAAGAGAGGCTAAAAACATAATAGGAGAGACATGGCAAACACTGGTGTATGTCTGTGTGTGCGTGAATGTGCCTGGGCCCAGATAGAGGCAGGGGTTGGGGTAGAGAGGGGGTAGGAAAAGGATACGGACCCGGGTTAGGGTGAGGGGAAGGGGGACTGGGCCCAGGTCCAGGCCTAAGCCGGATGTGGACTGATGTGTGTACGTGTGTGTGTGTGTTAACTAAATACTACGACATCCACAGCTGACACGGGGGTATCTATCGGACTCAGAGTGGTGTGCGGGTGACAGTGGGGCATCCACTGGACCTGGTTAGAAGGTAGGAGGAAGAGAGAGAGGCACTAGGGGAGACAGAAAACGGTTAGAAGCACGCTGAGCCTTTGAAGCAACACAGATATCAGAACAGAACAAGCCTGTTTCAGGGCAACCAGCTTCTGTACACAACTTGATATACATAGAGTGCATAGCAGGATATACACCAATGTATACAGAGGATTCACAGGTAGGTTTGAGGCTGCCTTTCTGTGTCTCAAGGTCCTGGCTAGTGATTGTAGGCTAGGCCAAAAAGGTACGTCTTGAGATCTTGCTTGAAGACCTCCGTTGTTTCGACCCTTCTTAGGCACTCCGGCAGGGTGTTCCAGAGGTTGGGGGTATAGAAACTAAAAGCTGCCTCTCCGTGTTTCTTGGTCCTGGCTTTTGGGACTGTTACGAGTTCAGTACCTGAGGATCTGAGTGGTCTGTTGGGCATGTACCTGACAAGCATGTCTGAAATTTTTTCTGGTGCGTGACTGTGGAGAGATTTATAGACTAGTAATAGTATTTTAAAGTCTATTCTAGAGTTGACAGTTAACCAGTGTAGTGATTTTAAGGCTGGTGTGATGTGTGCCCTTCGTCTAGTCTTAGTGAGGACTCGTACTGATCAGAGCACTATGTTGGTGTGCTTCGTAAACATGAGTCAATTGCTCTTGAATTATCTGTATGCCGAGATGTATCCAGTGATGTCCACCTCTTGAAATTTGGTCAAATTTACTGACCGCTAGATCAGTGAAACCCGGGGCTGCCAAGTCTCAGACACACGCATTGCAGCCTATTCTCACGCTCACTCGCCACGCTTCACAATTCTCACTCGGAGAAATGACCAACCTCAAAATAGCCTAGGCTACTACCAATTCAATGGCTATGGGACTCTTTTTTATTATTATTACTTGAACGAACTCTAATCTCGCCTCTCGGTCGTCCTTCGCGCTCAAAGAACGCTCCCCAAATCTACCTATCGGGGAGGAGAGAGGGAGAGGGAGCCGTCCCGGCGGGGGGAGAGGGGGGTTGGTGCTTGTGACTACACTTAGTGAACGCTTTGCTTAGCAACCACTCGCAGCAACCTCGCCTTTTTATTAATTACACCCGTGTTTGCCTAATGTAGATATCCTATTTCAAAAATGCACTCATCAGTCCGACTCCAACACTTCCACACCCCTATCAAAACCACTAGAGGGCGCCTCGCCACGTTACATCTCCCATTGCTTTTATGATGTCATAGTAGACGTTGCTGACGCAGACACTTAAACAGTCAGTGATCCATTCCACCTCATCAGAGTAGCTAGTGACTTCTGGATCTGACACACTGACTTAGAGAAAACAAGTAAGTCCATAATGGGGATAAACTTTAGAGTAAGAATTTTCTACAATTATTCTGTATTAATTCTTTGACAAAAACACCCCCAATTGAAGACAGAATAGAGTACATATTGCTCTCTGAGCTTTGTTTAACCAAGTTGTCATATAAATGATGTGTTGATACTGGTTGATTAGAGGACTAGCAGTGATGGCTCTGGGTAATATGAGTTCCTGGGTGAACCTCCTCTTCATCAGTGATCTGGTGAATAACCAGTTGCTTTATAGGACTTCAGTCAGACTGGGGCAGATAAATATAATAATAATAATAATACTTGATTCTTTTGGTTTCTGTTTGGTAAAGTGTTATCCAGCTAGGCCTACTGTGCTGTGTTGGAAAGTCCTGTATATCTAAATATAGTTCTAATGTGCTGCTAGGTATAGGTCTATTGTGCTGTATTGTAAAGTACTTGTATACAGTAGCTACAGTAGGTATATGACTACCGTTGTATGTTGTAAATTGCTGTACAGCTAGGTATAGACCTACTGTCCTGTGTTGTAAAGAGCTGTATAGCTACAGTATGCTCGCTGTGATGTGAAGTGGTATCAATCAATCAATCAATCAATCAAAGCTGTATTTGTATAGCGCATTTCATACCCAGAGGCAACACAATGCGCTTTACAGAGAACAAGGGAGGTGGGGATTCATCCCACCCCTACATATTCCAGAGGGAAGCAAAAAGTGAGCTGTACAAATTCTTCCCTGACCCCTCTCAACAAGGAAATCGAGCAAGCTCCTGGAGTATGTTTGTCTACCGGCTAAGAACATTTATAAAGCAATAAATTACATTAAATTACATTTTCAGAGTAAGAGAGGCTAAAAACATAATAGGAGAGACATGGCAAACACTGGTGTATGTCTGTGTGTGCGTGAATGTGCCTGGGCCCAGATAGAGGCAGGGGTTGGGGTAGAGAGGGGGTAGGAAAAGGATACGGACCCGGGTTAGGGTGAGGGGAAGGGGGACTGGGCCCAGGTCCAGGCCTAAGCCGGATGTGGACTGATGTGTGTACGTGTGTGTGTGTGTTAACTAAATACTACGACATCCACAGCTGACACGGGGGTATCTATCGGACTCAGAGTGGTGTGCGGGTGACAGTGGGGCATCCACTGGACCTGGTTAGAAGGTAGGAGGAAGAGAGAGAGGCACTAGGGGAGACAGAAAACGGTTAGAAGCACGCTGAGCCTTTGAAGCAACACAGATATCAGAACAGAACAAGCCTGTTTCAGGGCAACCAGCTTCTGTACACAACTTGATATACATAGAGTGCATAGCAGGATATACATCAATGTATACAGAGGATTCACAGGTAGGTTTGAGGCTGCCTTTCTGTGTCTCAAGGTCCTGGCTAGTGATTGTAGGCTAGGCCAAAAAGGTACGTCTTGAGATCTTGCTTGAAGACCTCCGTTGTTTCGACCCTTCTTAGGCACTCCGGCAGGGAGTTCCAGAAGTTGGGGGCATAGAAACTAAAAGCTGCCTCTCCGTGTTTCTTGGTCCTGGCTTTTGGGACTGTTACGAGTTCAGTACCTGAGGATCTGAGTGGTCTGTTGGGCATGTACCTGACAAGCATGTCTGAAATGTTTTCTGGTGCGTGACTGTGGAGAGATTTATAGACTAGTATTAGTATTTTAATGTCTATTCTAGAGTTGACAGTTAACCAGTGTAGTGATTTTAAGGCTGGTGTGATGTGTGCCCTTCGTCTAGTCTTAGTGAGGACTCGTACTGATCAGAGCACTATGTTGGTGTGCTTCGTAAACATGAGTCAATTGCTCTTGAATTATCTGTATGCCGAGATGTATCCAGTGATGTCCACCTCTTGAAATTTGGTCAAATTTACTGACCGCTAGATCAGTGAAACCCGGGGCTGCCAAGTCTCAGACACACGCATTGCAGCCTATTCTCACGCTCACTCGCCACGCTTCACAATTCTCACTCGGAGAAATGACCAACCTCAAAATAGCCTAGGCTACTACCAATTCAATGGCTATGGGACTCTTTTTTATTATTATTACTTGAACGAACTCTAATCTCGCCTCTCGGTCGTCCTTCGCGCTCAAAGAACGCTCCCCAAATCTACCTATCGGGGAGGAGAGAGGGAGAGGGAGCCGTCCCGGCGGGGGGAGAGGGGGGTTGGTGCTTGTGACTACACTTAGTGAACGCTTTGCTTAGCAACCACTCGCAGCAACCTCGCCTTTTTATTAATTACACCCGTGTTTGCCTAATGTAGATATCCTATTTCAAAAATGCACTCATCAGTCCGACTCCAACACTTCCACACCCCTATCAAAACCACTAGAGGGCGCCTCGCCACGTTACATCTCCCATTGCTTTTATGATGTCATAGTAGACGTTGCTGACGCAGACACTTAAACAGTCAGTGATCCATTCCACCTCATCAGAGTAGCTAGTGACTTCTGGATCTGACACACTGACTTAGAGAAAACAAGTAAGTCCATAATGGGGATAAACTTTAGAGTAAGAATTTTCTACAATTATTCTGTATTAATTCTTTGACAAAAACACCCCCAATTGAAGACAGAATAGAGTACATATTGCTCTCTGAGCTTTGTTTAACCAAGTTGTCATATAAATGATGTGTTGATACTGGTTGATTAGAGGACTAGCAGTGATGGCTCTGGGTAATATGAGTTCCTGGGTGAACCTCCTCTTCATCAGTGATCTGGTGAATAACCAGTTGCTTTATAGGACTTCAGTCAGACTGGGGCAGATAAATATAATAATAATAATAATAATACTTGATTCTTTTGGTTTCTGTTTGGTAAAGTGTTATCCAGCTAGGCCTACTGTGCTGTGTTGGAAAGTCCTGTATATCTAAATATAGGCCTAATATGCTGCTAGGTATAGGTCTATTGTGCTGTATTGTAAAGTACTTGTATACAGTAGCTACAGTAGGTATATGACTACCGTTGTATGTTGTAAATTGCTGTACAGCTAGGTATAGACCTACTGTCCTGTGTTGTAAAGAGCTGTATAGCTACAGTATGCTCGCTGTGATGTGAAGTGGTATCAATCAATCAATCAATCAATCAAAGCTGTATTTGTATAGCGCATTTCATACCCAGAGGCAACACAATGCGCTTTACAGAGAACAAGGGAGGTGGGGATTCATCCCACCCCTACATATTCCAGAGGGAAGCAAAAAGTGAGCTGTACAAATTCTTCCCTGACCCCTCTCAACAAGGAAATCGAGCAAGCTCCTGGAGTATGTTTGTCTACCGGCTAAGAACATTTATAAAGCAATAAATTACATTAAATTACATTTTCAGAGTAAGAGAGGCTAAAAACATAATAGGAGAGACATGGCAAACACTGGTGTATGTCTGTGTGTGCGTGAATGTGCCTGGGCCCAGATAGAGGCAGGGGTTGGGGTAGAGAGGGGGTAGGAAAAGGATACGGACCCGGGTTAGGGTGAGGGGAAGGGGGACTGGGCCCAGGTCCAGGCCTAAGCCGGATGTGGACTGATGTGTGTACGTGTGTGTGTGTGTTAACTAAATACTACGACATCCACAGCTGACACGGGGGTATCTATCGGACTCAGAGTGGTGTGCGGGTGACAGTGGGGCATCCACTGGACCTGGTTAGAAGGTAGGAGGAAGAGAGAGAGGCACTAGGGGAGACAGAAAACGGTTAGAAGCACGCTGAGCCTTTGAAGCAACACAGATATCAGAACAGAACAAGCCTGTTTCAGGGCAACCAGCTTCTGTACACAACTTGATATACATAGAGTGCATAGCAGGATATACATCAATGTATACAGAGGATTCACAGGTAGGTTTGAGGCTGCCTTTCTGTGTCTCAAGGTCCTGGCTAGTGATTGTAGGCTAGGCCAAAAAGGTACGTCTTGAGATCTTGCTTGAAGACCTCCGTTGTTTCGACCCTTCTTAGGCACTCCGGCAGGGAGTTCCAGAAGTTGGGGGCATAGAAACTAAAAGCTGCCTCTCCGTGTTTCTTGGTCCTGGCTTTTGGGACTGTTACGAGTTCAGTACCTGAGGATCTGAGTGGTCTGTTGGGCATGTACCTGACAAGCATGTCTGAAATGTTTTCTGGTGCGTGACTGTGGAGAGATTTATAGACTAGTATTAGTATTTTAATGTCTATTCTAGAGTTGACAGTTAACCAGTGTAGTGATTTTAAGGCTGGTGTGATGTGTGCCCTTCGTCTAGTCTTAGTGAGGACTCGTACTGATCAGAGCACTATGTTGGTGTGCTTCGTAAACATGAGTCAATTGCTCTTGAATTATCTGTATGCCGAGATGAATCCAGTGATGTCCACCTCTTGAAATTTGGTCGAATTTACTGACCGCTAGATCAGTGAAACCCGGGGCTGCCAAGTCTCAGACACACGCATTGCAGCCTATTCTCACGTTCACTCGCCACGCTTCACAATTCTCACTCGGAGAAATGACCAACCTCAAAATAGCCTAGGCTACTACCAATTCAATGGCTATGGGACCCTTTTTTTTATTATTACTTGAACGAACTCTAATCTCGCCTCTCGGTCGTCCTTCGCGCTCAAAGAACGCTACCCAAATCTACCTATCGGGGAGGAGAGAGGGAGAGGGAGCCGTCCCGGCGGGGGGAGAGGGGGGTTGGTGCTTGTGACTACACTTAGTCAACGCTTTGCTTAGCAACCACTCGCAGCAACCTCGCCTTTTTATTAATTACACCCGTGTTTACCTAATGTAGATATCCTATTTCAAAAATGCACTCATCAGTCCGACTCCAACACTTCCACACCCCTATCAAAACCACTAGAGGGCGCCTCACCACGTTACATCTCCCATTGCTTTTATGATGTCATAGTAGACGTTGCTGACGCAGACACTTAAACAGTCAGTGATCCATTCCATCTCATCAGAGTAGCTAGTGACTTCTGGATCTGACACACTGACTTAGAGAAAAAAAGTAAGTCCATAATGGGGATAAACTTTAGAGTAAGAATTTTCTACAATTATTCTGTATTAATTCTTTGACAAAAACACCCCCAATTGAAGACAGAATAGAGTACATATTGCTCTCTGAGCTTTGTTTAACCAAGTTGTCATATAAATGATGTGTTGATACTGGTTGATTAGAGGACTAGCAGTGATGGCTCTGGGTAATATGAGTTCCTGGGTGAACCTCCTCTTCATCAGTGATCTGGTGAATAACCAGTTGCTTTATAGGTGTTAAGGATCAGGATGGAGGACCCAAGAGCAGACACGATTGGGGTGAAAGCCCGTAGGCACGTTTATTGCGATCCGGGGAGAGGCAGGCAGTAACGTGATCCGTAGACAGGCGTGGGTCAGGCGGGGACGTGGTAGTCGTACAGGCGATGGTCAGGCAGGAGCGTGGTAGTCGTACAGGCGATGGTCAGGCAGGAGCGGGGTTGTCGTACAGGCGTGGGTCAGGCAGGAGCAGGGTTGTCGTACAGGCGTGGGTCAGGCAGGAGCAGGGTTGTCGTACAGGCGTGGGTCAGGCAGGAGCAGGGTGGTCGTACAGGCGTGGGTCAGGCAGGAGCAGGGTTGTTGTACAGGCGTGGGTCAGGCAGGAGCGGGGTAATCGTACAGGCGTGGGTCAGGCAGGAACTGGGAAGACAGGGAGAACAGGGTAAGGCAAGGTTCAAAAGACAGACGAGGCAGGGAGCTAGAGACGTGTACCCACTAGGTTGGTTAGTCAACGATCTGGCGCCGCATGCTGTGTGGAGTGGCTTCTTAACCTCCTGGGCTGATGGGCTGCAGGTGGTGGCTGGCCAGGATGGGGTGCAATCACCGGAATGACCGGCAGCTGCTCACGCCGACGAGCCCGCAGTTCCCTCTGCGCCCTCTGGGAGGTGCCAGGGGACTCGTTCTCGGAGATAGGGTTAGGGGCAGGCAGAGAGGCAGGGTTAGAGGCATGGGTTGTGACAGGACCCCCCCCTCTACGGGCGACTCCCGGCGACCGACCAGGCAGGCCAGGGTGGGCCCGGTGGAAATCCCGGACAAGAGAGGGGTCCAGGATGTGCCTGCGGGGCACCCAGCTTTGCTCCTCAGGCCCATAACCCTCCCAATCGACAAGGTATTGCAGACCCCGGCCCCGGCGACGGACCCTCAGCAACCGCCGGACAGTCCAGGCCGGATGGTCGTCGATGAGGCGGACGGGGGGAGGAGCATCGCCTGGGGGGCAAAGGGGACTGACCTTCACAGGTTTGATCCTGGAGACGTGGAAGACCGGGTGGATCCTCATGGCGGGGGGCAACCTGAGCTTGACCGCCACAGGGTTGACCACGCTCTCAATGACGTAGGGGCCGAGGAAGCGGGGGACCAGCTTCCTGCAACCTGCCTGCAGCGGAATGTCCCTGGAGGAGAGCCAGACCTCCTGGCCAGGCACATAGTTGGGGGCCGGGGTCCGACGCTGGTCGGCATACCGCTGGCTTCTGCGGGTGGAGCGGAGCAGGGCCGAGCGGGCGGTCCTCCAGATCCTGCGGCAGCGGTCAATGTGGGCCTGGACTGACGGGACAGCCAGCTCCTCCTCCTGCTCAGGAAAAAGGGGTGGTTGGTAACCCAGGGAGCACTCAAACGGGGACTGACCTGAGGAGGCGTTGGGCAGGGTGTTGTGGGCGTACTCGACCCAGGAGATGCGCTCGCTCCAAGAGGCCGGGCTCCGGCCCGTGATGCACCGCAGGGCAGTGCCCAGGTACTGGTTGGCCCGTTTCGCCTGCCCGTTGGTCTGGGGGTGGAAGCCCGAGGACAGGCTGACAGTGGCCCCCATAGCCCGACAGAACTCCCTCCAGACCCGAGAGGTGAACTGCGGCCCCCTGTCTGACACAATGTCGAGGGGGATGCCATGGAGACGGACCACGTGAGTCACCAGCAGGTCCGCAGTCTCAGAGGCAGAGGGGAGCTTAGGCAGCGGCACGAAGTGGGCAGCCTTCGAGAAACGGTCAATGATGGTCAGGATCACCGTGTTTCCCTGGGATGGGGGGAGACCGGTGACGAAGTCCAACCCAATGTGGCTCCAGGGTCGGCCGGGAACAGGCAGGGGACGCAGAAGTCCTGAAGGGGGCTGGTGGGAGGACTTACTCCGGGCACACACCGTACAGGCCTGGACGTACTTGGTGGTGTCGACGGCCATGGTGGGCCACCAGAACCGGCGCCTAAGCAGGGTTAGCGTGCGGCTGGCTCCTGGGTGACAGGCGAACTGGGACGTGTGGGCCCACTGGAGGACCTGGGTACGGCCCCGTCAGGCACAAAGAGGCGGTTTGCCGGACCACCGCCTAGGTCTGGCTGAGTCCTCTGGGCCTCCCTCACGATCCCCTCTACCTCCCAAGTGAGAGCACCCACCACACAGGAGGAGGGCAGAATAGTGTCCAGCTCTGCACTCCGCTCCGGGGGCGAGAACTGGCGTGAGAGAGCATCTGGCTTCACATTGCGGGACCCTGGTCGGTAGGTCAGGGTGAAATTGAAGCGGCCGAAAAACAGAGCCCACCTGGCCTGCCGGGGATTCAGCCTCTTTGCGTCCCGGATGTAGATCAGGTTCTTGTGGTCAGTCCACACGATGATCGGCTGCTCCGTCCCCTCCAGCCAGTGCCTCCACTCCTGCAGTGCGAGTTGGACCGCGAGAAGCTCCCTGTTTCCTACGTCGTAGTTCCTCTCGGCCGGCTCCAAGCGGCGGGAGAAGAAGGCGCAGGGGTGGAGCTTGCCGTCCGTCACGGCCCTCTGGGACAGGACCGCCCCAACCCCCGTGTCGGAGGCGTCAACCTCCAGGACGAATTGGAGTGAGGGGTCCGGTTGGATGAGGACAGGTGCGGAGGTGAACAGGGCCTTGAGGGCCTTGAAGGCCACGTCCGCCGCAGGGGTCCAGGCGAAGGGGATGGCCGTGGATGTCAGCGCTGTCATGGGGCTCGCCACCCGGCTGTAGTTCCGGATAAACCTCCGGTAAAAGTTAGCGAACCCCAGGAACCGTTGGAGCTCCTTGCGGGTGGTGGGGACCGGCCACTCAACCACCGCCCTGATCTTCTCTGGGGAAGCCCTCACCCTCCCGGCCTCAATGACGAAACCCAGGAACTGGATCGTGGGCACGTGAAACTCGCATTTCTCCGCCTTGAGGTAGAGCCTGTTCTCCATGAGCCTCTGGAGGACCTGCCTGACGTGCCCGGTGTGCTCCTCCATGGTGCGCGAGAAGACGAGGATGTCATCCAGGTAGACGAAGACGGTGTGGTTGAGGAGGTCTCTGAGGACGTCGTTCACTAGGGCTTGGAACACGGCCGGGGCGTTGGTTAGGCCGAAGGGCATGACGCGGTACTCAAAGTGCCCGAGGGGGGTGTTAAAGGCCGTCTTCCACTCGTCTCCTTTCCTGATGCGCACCAGGTGGTAAGCGTTCCTGAGGTCGAGCTTGGAGAACACTGTGGTGCCCTGGAGCGGTTCGAAGGCGGAGGCGATGAGCAGCAGGGGGTAGCGGTTCTTGACTGTAATGTCGTTCAATCGCCGGTAGTCGATGCACGGGCGTAGGGTGCCGTCTTTCTTGCCCACGAAGAAGAAGCCCGCTCCTACGGGTGAGCTGGAGGGCTTGATGAGGCCGGCGTTCAGGGACTCGTGGATGTATTTCTCCATGGCCTCTCTCTCAGGACGAGACAAGTTGAACAGACGGCCGGAGGGCAGGGGCGCTCCTGAAAGCAGTTCAATGGCACAGTCGTAGGGGCGGTGAGGAGGCAGGGAGAGGGCCCTCTGTTTGCTGAACGCCTCTCCGAGGTCATGGTAGATGGAGGGAACCGTGGACAGGTCAGGTGGCTCCAGTGAGGCGCTGACGCCCTCTGTAGGCGGGGTGGCAGAGGTGAGACAGGTCCTGTGGCAGTGATGACTCCAGCCAATCACCCTGTTGGTCTCCCAGTCGATGTGGGGGTTGTGGCGCCGGAGCCAGGTCTGCCCCAGGACGAGGGGACTCTGGGGTGATGAGATCACCAGCAGGGAGAGGGTCTCGTGGTGGTTGCCAGACAGACGGATCTCCAAGGGCTTTGTGACCTGGGTGACCTCGGCCAGCAGTCTCCCGCTGAGGTCGTGAACGGCAAGGGGCGTGTCCCGGAGTTGTGTGGGGATGCCGGCCTGACGGACGAGCGTGGCATCGATGAAGCAGTCGTCCGTGCCCGAGTCAATCAGAGCAGGTACGGGGAATGGCCGGTTGTTAGATGTGACCACGGCTTCCAAGTGCAGGCGCCCCTGGTGGCTGGGGGTGAGTACGCCGCCCATCAGTGACACCCCTCTCACCGACGGGCTGGAGCTTTTGGGCGGTTCGGGCAGGTGTTCCGGGTGTGTCCAGGGCCGCCACAATAGAAACAGAGCCCCTCTGTAACCCTCCGGAGGCGCTCCTCAGCGGTCAGATGAGCCCCGCCCAATACCATGGGCTCGTCCTCAGGGGATGGAGAGGCAGACAGAGCAGAGGAGCGCAGGGGGGCGGAGTCGGGGCGAGACGAGAAGGGGGCCGGCTGGCCTGGGGGACGGTGACTGGGGGGCCGGACAGAGCCAGAGGGACGGGTGGCTCTTTCTCTCCTGCGCTCCCGGAGCCTGTTGTCCACCTTCACGGCGAGCGAGATGAGGT
Organism: Borostomias antarcticus; assembly: GCF_949987555.1. Lineage (NCBI taxonomy): Eukaryota > Metazoa > Chordata > Actinopteri > Stomiiformes > Stomiidae > Borostomias > Borostomias antarcticus. The sequence continues at coordinate 106,323 of NW_028175884.1, forward strand.
TGTCCAGGGAGGTGGCATCTTCCCTGAGCGCCAGCTCATCCTTAATAGTCTCTGTGAGGCCTGAGCGGAAAGCGGTCTGGAGGTCGGCATCGTTCCACCCGCTCCCCGCAGCCAGGATGCGGAACTCCACAGAGAATTCTGCCACACTCCGGGTGCCCTGCTGGAGATGGAGCAGGCGTGAGGCGGAGTCGCGGCCGTGGGCTGGATGGTCGAAAACCTTTCTAAACTCCACACAGAAAGTCTCGAAGGACCCGAAACAGGCCGCCCCTGACTCCCAGACTGCTTCAAACCAGCGGAGGGGTTGGCCGGTCAACAGGTTGGAGACGAAGGCAATCCTCTCCGCGTCCCCAGAATACCGGCTAGGCTGGTGAGCGAAAATGAATTTGCACTGCATCAGGAAGGACCCGCACTCAGCCAGGTCGCCGTCGAATGGCCTGGGGTTGGAGAGCTTGGGCTCTCTCCGGGGCAGAGCGGGGGAAGCGGCCTCGCCAGGAGCTGGAGCGGCGGGCTGGTCCTGGGGTGGTGCTGGGTCCTGGGGTGGTGATGGGGCCTGGAGAGGGGTAAGGTGGGCGATCAGATTCCGGAACTCCTGGGTGAGAGCCTGCAGGCCCTGGTCGGTTTGGGCTGCCTGGGTGGCGAGCGCGTTCACGCTGGTGGAGAGGCCCTGCATGGCACTGGCCGCATGTTGGAGGTCAGAGTCGTGTCTCCCAATCAGCGTACCTTGGCTGGCGATGGCAGTGCGTATGGCGTCGACGTCCGCTGGGTCCATGTCTTGGCCAGATCGTTCTGTTAAGGATCAGGATGGAGGACCCAAGAGCAGACACGATTGGGGTGAAAGCCCGTAGGCACGTTTATTGCGATCCGGGGAGAGGCAGGCAGTAACGTGATCCGTAGACAGGCGTGGGTCAGGCGGGGACGTGGTAGTCGTACAGGCGATGGTCAGGCAGGAGCGTGGTAGTCGTACAGGCGATGGTCAGGCAGGAGCGGGGTTGTCGTACAGGCGTGGGTCAGGCAGGAGCAGGGTTGTCATACAGGCGTGGGTCAGGCAGGAGCAGGGTTGTCGTACAGGCGTGGGTCAGGCAGGAGCGGGGTAATCGTACAGGCGTGGGTCAGGCAGGAACTGGGAAGACAGGGAGAACAGGGTAAGGCAAGGTTCAAAAGACAGACGAGGCAGGGAGCTAGAGACGTGTACCCACTAGGTTGGTTAGTCAACGATCTGGCGCCGCATGCTGTGTGGAGTGGCTTCTTCACCTCCTGGGCTGATGGGCTGCAGGTGGTGGCTGGCCAGGATGGGGTGCAATCACCGGAATGACCGGCAGCTGCTCACGCCGACGAGCCCGCAGTTCCCTCTGCGCCCTCTGGGAGGTGCCAGGGGACTCGTTCTCGGAGATAGGGTTAGGGGCAGGCAGAGAGGCAGGGTTAGAGGCATGGGTTGTGACAATAGGACTTCAGTCAGACTGGGGCAGATAAATATAATAATAATAATAATACTTGATTCTTTTGGTTTCTGTTTGGTAAAGTGTTATCCAGCTAGGCCTACCGTCCCTCGTTTGAGTTATTTTACAGAGAGAACTACAACGATCCTCCTGATTTTAGATTGCAATTCTTGCACTTTGCCTTCAGCACTAGATTATGATCTTAGTCACTTGTTTTAGAAAGGAGATGCACTTGTAAGTTCTGGCAAGTAGCCTAGTAGGCTAGTAGCCCAACATTGGCCTTTCCTAGTTAAATGCAATTATTGTTAGTTGCTTTGGATAAAAGCGTCTGCTAAAATACTGTAATACAATGAGATCTAGGCTACTGATCCGGGCATCTGTCGCGTTTTGAGAACTTCACTGGAGAGTGCAGCTGATCAGAGCACTATGCTGGTGCGCTTCGTAAACATGAGTCAATCTTGAATTATCTGTATGCCGAGATGAATCCAGTGATGTCCACCTCTTGAAATTTGGTCGGATTTACTGACCGGTAGATCAGTGAAACCCGGGGCTGCCAAGTCTCAGACACACGCATTGCAGCCTATTCTCACGCTCACTCGCCACGCTTCACAATTCTCACTCGGAGAAATGACCAACCTCAAAATAGCCTAGGCTACTACCAATTCAATGGCTATGGGACTCTTTTTTTTTCATTATTACTTGAACGAACGCTAATCTCGCCTCTCGGTCGTCCTTCGCGCTCAAAGAACGCTACCCAAATCTACCTATCGGGGAGGAGAGAGGGAGAGGGAGCCGTCCCGGCGGGGGGAGAGGGGGGTTGGTGCTTGTGACTACACTTAGTCAACGCTTTGCTTAGCAACCACTCGCAGCAACCTCGCCTTTTTATTAATTACACGCGTGTTTGCCTAATGTAGATATCCTATTTCAAAAATGCCCTCATCAGTCCGACTCCAACACTTCCACACCCCTATCAAAACCACTAGAGGGCGCCTCGCCACGTTACATCTCCCATTGCTTTTATGATGTCATAGTAGACGTTGCTGACGCAGACACTTAAACAGTCAGTGATCCATTCCACCTCATCAGAGTAGCTAGTGACTTCTGGATCTGACACACTGACTTAGAGAAAACAAGTAAGTCCATAATGGGGATAAACTTTAGAGTAAGAATTTTCTACAATTATTCTGTATTAATTCTTTGACAAAAACACCCCTAATTGAAGACAGAATAGAGTACATATTGCTCTCTGAGCTTTGCTTAACCAAGTTGTCATATAAATGATGTGTTGATACTGGTTGATTAGAGGACTAGCAGTGATGGCTCTGGGTAATATGAGTTCCTGGGTGAACCTCCTCTTCATCTGTGATCTGGTGAATAACCAGTTGCTTTATAGGACTTCAGTCAGACTGGGGCAGATAAATATAATAATAATAATAATACTTGATTCTTTTGGTTTCTGTTTGGTAAAGTGTTATCCAGCTAGGCCTACTGTGCTGTGTTGGAAAGTCCTGTATATCTAAATATAGGCCTAATGTGCTGCTAGGTATAGGTCTATTGTGCTGTATTGTAAAGTACTTGTATACAGTAGCTACAGTAGGTATATGACTACTGTTGTATGTTGTAAATTGCTGTACAGCTAGGTATAGACCTACTGTCCTGTGTTGTAAAGAGCTGTATAGCTACAGTATGCTCGCTGTGATATGAAGTGGTATCAATCAATCAATCAATCAATCAAAGCTGTATTTGTATAGCGCATTTCATACCCAGAGGCAACACAATGCGCTTTACAGAGAACAAGGGAGGTGGGGATTCATCCCACCCCTACATATTCCAGAGGGAAGCAAAAAGTGAGCTGTACAAATTCTTCCCTGACCCCTCTCAACAAGGAAATCGAGCAAGCTCCTGGAGTATGTTTGTCTACCGGCTAAGAACATTTATAAAGCAATAAATTACATTAAATTACATTTTCAGAGTAAGAGAGGCTAAAAACATAATAGGAGAGACATGGCAAACACTGGTGTATGTCTGTGTGTGCGTGAATGTGCCTGGGCCCAGATAGAGGCAGGGGTTGGGGTAGAGAGGGGGTAGGAAAAGGATACGGACCCGGGTTAGGGTGAGGGGAAGGGGGACTGGGCCCAGGTCCAGGCCTAAGCCGGATGTGGACTGATGTGTGTACGTGTGTGTGTGTGTTAACTAAATACTACGACATCCACAGCTGACACGGGGGTATCTATCGGACTCAGAGTGGTGTGCGGGTGACAGTGGGGCATCCACTGGACCTGGTTAGAAGGTAGGAGGAAGAGAGAGAGGCACTAGGGGAGACAGAAAACGGTTAGAAGCACGCTGAGCCTTTGAAGCAACACAGATATCAGAACAGAACAAGCCTGTTTCAGGGCAACCAGCTTCTGTACACAACTTGATATACATAGAGTGCATAGCAGGATATACACCAATGTATACAGAGGATTCACAGGTAGGTTTGAGGCTGCCTTTCTGTGTCTCAAGGTCCTGGCTAGTGATTGTAGGCTAGGCCAAAAAGGTACGTCTTGAGATCTTGCTTGAAGACCTCCGTTGTTTCGACCCTTCTTAGGCACTCCGGCAGGGTGTTCCAGAGGTTGGGGGTATAGAAACTAAAAGCTGCCTCTCCGTGTTTCTTGGTCCTGGCTTTTGGGACTGTTACGAGTTCAGTACCTGAGGATCTGAGTGGTCTGTTGGGCATGTACCTGACAAGCATGTCTGAAATTTTTTCTGGTGCGTGACTGTGGAGAGATTTATAGACTAGTAATAGTATTTTAAAGTCTATTCTAGAGTTGACAGTTAACCAGTGTAGTGATTTTAAGGCTGGTGTGATGTGTGCCCTTCGTCTAGTCTTAGTGAGGACTCGTACTGATCAGAGCACTATGTTGGTGTGCTTCGTAAACATGAGTCAATTGCTCTTGAATTATCTGTATGCCGAGATGTATCCAGTGATGTCCACCTCTTGAAATTTGGTCAAATTTACTGACCGCTAGATCAGTGAAACCCGGGGCTGCCAAGTCTCAGACACACGCATTGCAGCCTATTCTCACGCTCACTCGCCACGCTTCACAATTCTCACTCGGAGAAATGACCAACCTCAAAATAGCCTAGGCTACTACCAATTCAATGGCTATGGGACTCTTTTTTATTATTATTACTTGAACGAACTCTAATCTCGCCTCTCGGTCGTCCTTCGCGCTCAAAGAACGCTCCCCAAATCTACCTATCGGGGAGGAGAGAGGGAGAGGGAGCCGTCCCGGCGGGGGGAGAGGGGGGTTGGTGCTTGTGACTACACTTAGTGAACGCTTTGCTTAGCAACCACTCGCAGCAACCTCGCCTTTTTATTAATTACACCCGTGTTTGCCTAATGTAGATATCCTATTTCAAAAATGCACTCATCAGTCCGACTCCAACACTTCCACACCCCTATCAAAACCACTAGAGGGCGCCTCGCCACGTTACATCTCCCATTGCTTTTATGATGTCATAGTAGACGTTGCTGACGCAGACACTTAAACAGTCAGTGATCCATTCCACCTCATCAGAGTAGCTAGTGACTTCTGGATCTGACACACTGACTTAGAGAAAACAAGTAAGTCCATAATGGGGATAAACTTTAGAGTAAGAATTTTCTACAATTATTCTGTATTAATTCTTTGACAAAAACACCCCCAATTGAAGACAGAATAGAGTACATATTGCTCTCTGAGCTTTGTTTAACCAAGTTGTCATATAAATGATGTGTTGATACTGGTTGATTAGAGGACTAGCAGTGATGGCTCTGGGTAATATGAGTTCCTGGGTGAACCTCCTCTTCATCAGTGATCTGGTGAATAACCAGTTGCTTTATAGGACTTCAGTCAGACTGGGGCAGATAAATATAATAATAATAATAATACTTGATTCTTTTGGTTTCTGTTTGGTAAAGTGTTATCCAGCTAGGCCTACTGTGCTGTGTTGGAAAGTCCTGTATATCTAAATATAGGCCTAATGTGCTGCTAGGTATAGGTCTATTGTGCTGTATTGTAAAGTACTTGTATACAGTAGCTACAGTAGGTATATGACTACCGTTGTATGTTGTAAATTGCTGTACAGCTAGGTATAGACCTACTGTCCTGTGTTGTAAAGAGCTGTATAGCTACAGTATGCTCGCTGTGATGTGAAGTGGTATCAATCAATCAATCAATCAATCAAAGCTGTATTTGTATAGCGCATTTCATACCCAGAGGCAACACAATGCGCTTTACAGAGAACAAGGGAGGTGGGGATTCATCCCACCCCTACATATTCCAGAGGGAAGCAAAAAGTGAGCTGTACAAATTCTTCCCTGACCCCTCTCAACAAGGAAATCGAGCAAGCTCCTGGAGTATGTTTGTCTACCGGCTAAGAACATTTATAAAGCAATAAATTACATTAAATTACATTTTCAGAGTAAGAGAGGCTAAAAACATAATAGGAGAGACATGGCAAACACTGGTGTATGTCTGTGTGTGCGTGAATGTGCCTGGGCCCAGATAGAGGCAGGGGTTGGGGTAGAGAGGGGGTAGGAAAAGGATACGGACCCGGGTTAGGGTGAGGGGAAGGGGGACTGGGCCCAGGTCCAGGCCTAAGCCGGATGTGGACTGATGTGTGTACGTGTGTGTGTGTGTTAACTAAATACTACGACATCCACAGCTGACACGGGGGTATCTATCGGACTCAGAGTGGTGTGCGGGTGACAGTGGGGCATCCACTGGACCTGGTTAGAAGGTAGGAGGAAGAGAGAGAGGCACTAGGGGAGACAGAAAACGGTTAGAAGCACGCTGAGCCTTTGAAGCAACACAGATATCAGAACAGAACAAGCCTGTTTCAGGGCAACCAGCTTCTGTACACAACTTGATATACATAGAGTGCATAGCAGGATATACACCAATGTATACAGAGGATTCACAGGTAGGTTTGAGGCTGCCTTTCTGTGTCTCAAGGTCCTGGCTAGTGATTGTAGGCTAGGCCAAAAAGGTACGTCTTGAGATCTTGCTTGAAGACCTCCGTTGTTTCGACCCTTCTTAGGCACTCCGGCAGGGTGTTCCAGAGGTTGGGGGTATAGAAACTAAAAGCTGCCTCTCCGTGTTTCTTGGTCCTGGCTTTTGGGACTGTTACGAGTTCAGTACCTGAGGATCTGAGTGGTCTGTTGGGCATGTACCTGACAAGCATGTCTGAAATTTTTTCTGGTGCGTGACTGTGGAGAGATTTATAGACTAGTAATAGTATTTTAAAGTCTATTCTAGAGTTGACAGTTAACCAGTGTAGTGATTTTAAGGCTGGTGTGATGTGTGCCCTTCGTCTAGTCTTAGTGAGGACTCGTACTGATCAGAGCACTATGTTGGTGTGCTTCGTAAACATGAGTCAATTGCTCTTGAATTATCTGTATGCCGAGATGTATCCAGTGATGTCCACCTCTTGAAATTTGGTCAAATTTACTGACCGCTAGATCAGTGAAACCCGGGGCTGCCAAGTCTCAGACACACGCATTGCAGCCTATTCTCACGCTCACTCGCCACGCTTCACAATTCTCACTCGGAGAAATGACCAACCTCAAAATAGCCTAGGCTACTACCAATTCAATGGCTATGGGACTCTTTTTTATTATTATTACTTGAACGAACTCTAATCTCGCCTCTCGGTCGTCCTTCGCGCTCAAAGAACGCTCCCCAAATCTACCTATCGGGGAGGAGAGAGGGAGAGGGAGCCGTCCCGGCGGGGGGAGAGGGGGGTTGGTGCTTGTGACTACACTTAGTGAACGCTTTGCTTAGCAACCACTCGCAGCAACCTCGCCTTTTTATTAATTACACCCGTGTTTGCCTAATGTAGATATCCTATTTCAAAAATGCACTCATCAGTCCGACTCCAACACTTCCACACCCCTATCAAAACCACTAGAGGGCGCCTCGCCACGTTACATCTCCCATTGCTTTTATGATGTCATAGTAGACGTTGCTGACGCAGACACTTAAACAGTCAGTGATCCATTCCACCTCATCAGAGTAGCTAGTGACTTCTGGATCTGACACACTGACTTAGAGAAAACAAGTAAGTCCATAATGGGGATAAACTTTAGAGTAAGAATTTTCTACAATTATTCTGTATTAATTCTTTGACAAAAACACCCCCAATTGAAGACAGAATAGAGTACATATTGCTCTCTGAGCTTTGTTTAACCAAGTTGTCATATAAATGATGTGTTGATACTGGTTGATTAGAGGACTAGCAGTGATGGCTCTGGGTAATATGAGTTCCTGGGTGAACCTCCTCTTCATCAGTGATCTGGTGAATAACCAGTTGCTTTATAGGACTTCAGTCAGACTGGGGCAGATAAATATAATAATAATAATAATACTTGATTCTTTTGGTTTCTGTTTGGTAAAGTGTTATCCAGCTAGGCCTACTGTGCTGTGTTGGAAAGTCCTGTATATCTAAATATAGTTCTAATGTGCTGCTAGGTATAGGTCTATTGTGCTGTATTGTAAAGTACTTGTATACAGTAGCTACAGTAGGTATATGACTACCGTTGTATGTTGTAAATTGCTGTACAGCTAGGTATAGACCTACTGTCCTGTGTTGTAAAGAGCTGTATAGCTACAGTATGCTCGCTGTGATGTGAAGTGGTATCAATCAATCAATCAATCAATCAAAGCTGTATTTGTATAGCGCATTTCATACCCAGAGGCAACACAATGCGCTTTACAGAGAACAAGGGAGGTGGGGATTCATCCCACCCCTACATATTCCAGAGGGAAGCAAAAAGTGAGCTGTACAAATTCTTCCCTGACCCCTCTCAACAAGGAAATCGAGCAAGCTCCTGGAGTATGTTTGTCTACCGGCTAAGAACATTTATAAAGCAATAAATTACATTAAATTACATTTTCAGAGTAAGAGAGGCTAAAAACATAATAGGAGAGACATGGCAAACACTGGTGTATGTCTGTGTGTGCGTGAATGTGCCTGGGCCCAGATAGAGGCAGGGGTTGGGGTAGAGAGGGGGTAGGAAAAGGATACGGACCCGGGTTAGGGTGAGGGGAAGGGGGACTGGGCCCAGGTCCAGGCCTAAGCCGGATGTGGACTGATGTGTGTACGTGTGTGTGTGTGTTAACTAAATACTACGACATCCACAGCTGACACGGGGGTATCTATCGGACTCAGAGTGGTGTGCGGGTGACAGTGGGGCATCCACTGGACCTGGTTAGAAGGTAGGAGGAAGAGAGAGAGGCACTAGGGGAGACAGAAAACGGTTAGAAGCACGCTGAGCCTTTGAAGCAACACAGATATCAGAACAGAACAAGCCTGTTTCAGGGCAACCAGCTTCTGTACACAACTTGATATACATAGAGTGCATAGCAGGATATACACCAATGTATACAGAGGATTCACAGGTAGGTTTGAGGCTGCCTTTCTGTGTCTCAAGGTCCTGGCTAGTGATTGTAGGCTAGGCCAAAAAGGTACGTCTTGAGATCTTGCTTGAAGACCTCCGTTGTTTCGACCCTTCTTAGGCACTCCGGCAGGGTGTTCCAGAGGTTGGGGGTATAGAAACTAAAAGCTGCCTCTCCGTGTTTCTTGGTCCTGGCTTTTGGGACTGTTATGAGTTCAGTACCTGAGGATCTGAGTGGTCTGTTGGGCATGTACCTGACAAGCATGTCTGAAATTTTTTCTGGTGCGTGACTGTGGAGAGATTTATAGACTAGTAATAGTATTTTAAAGTCTATTCTAGAGTTGACAGTTAACCAGTGTAGTGATTTTAAGGCTGGTGTGATGTGTGCCCTTCGTCTAGTCTTAGTGAGGACTCGTACTGATCAGAGCACTATGTTGGTGTGCTTCGTAAACATGAGTCAATTGCTCTTGAATTATCTGTATGCCGAGATGTATCCAGTGATGTCCACCTCTTGAAATTTGGTCAAATTTACTGACCGCTAGATCAGTGAAACCCGGGGCTGCCAAGTCTCAGACACACGCATTGCAGCCTATTCTCACGCTCACTCGCCACGCTTCACAATTCTCACTCGGAGAAATGACCAACCTCAAAATAGCCTAGGCTACTACCAATTCAATGGCTATGGGACTCTTTTTTATTATTATTACTTGAACGAACTCTAATCTCGCCTCTCGGTCGTCCTTCGCGCTCAAAGAACGCTCCCCAAATCTACCTATCGGGGAGGAGAGAGGGAGAGGGAGCCGTCCCGGCGGGGGGAGAGGGGGGTTGGTGCTTGTGACTACACTTAGTGAACGCTTTGCTTAGCAACCACTCGCAGCAACCTCGCCTTTTTATTAATTACACCCGTGTTTGCCTAATGTAGATATCCTATTTCAAAAATGCACTCATCAGTCCGACTCCAACACTTCCACACCCCTATCAAAACCACTAGAGGGCGCCTCGCCACGTTACATCTCCCATTGCTTTTATGATGTCATAGTAGACGTTGCTGACGCAGACACTTAAACAGTCAGTGATCCATTCCACCTCATCAGAGTAGCTAGTGACTTCTGGATCTGACACACTGACTTAGAGAAAACAAGTAAGTCCATAATGGGGATAAACTTTAGAGTAAGAATTTTCTACAATTATTCTGTATTAATTCTTTGACAAAAACACCCCCAATTGAAGACAGAATAGAGTACATATTGCTCTCTGAGCTTTGTTTAACCAAGTTGTCATATAAATGATGTGTTGATACTGGTTGATTAGAGGACTAGCAGTGATGGCTCTGGGTAATATGAGTTCCTGGGTGAACCTCCTCTTCATCAGTGATCTGGTGAATAACCAGTTGCTTTATAGGACTTCAGTCAGACTGGGGCAGATAAATATAATAATAATAATAATACTTGATTCTTTTGGTTTCTGTTTGGTAAAGTGTTATCCAGCTAGGCCTACTGTGCTGTGTTGGAAAGTCCTGTATATCTAAATATAGTTCTAATGTGCTGCTAGGTATAGGTCTATTGTGCTGTATTGTAAAGTACTTGTATACAGTAGCTACAGTAGGTATATGACTACCGTTGTATGTTGTAAATTGCTGTACAGCTAGGTATAGACCTACTGTCCTGTGTTGTAAAGAGCTGTATAGCTACAGTATGCTCGCTGTGATGTGAAGTGGTATCAATCAATCAATCAATCAATCAAAGCTGTATTTGTATAGCGCATTTCATACCCAGAGGCAACACAATGCGCTTTACAGAGAACAAGGGAGGTGGGGATTCATCCCACCCCTACATATTCCAGAGGGAAGCAAAAAGTGAGCTGTACAAATTCTTCCCTGACCCCTCTCAACAAGGAAATCGAGCAAGCTCCTGGAGTATGTTTGTCTACCGGCTAAGAACATTTATAAAGCAATAAATTACATTAAATTACATTTTCAGAGTAAGAGAGGCTAAAAACATAATAGGAGAGACATGGCAAACACTGGTGTATGTCTGTGTGTGCGTGAATGTGCCTGGGCCCAGATAGAGGCAGGGGTTGGGGTAGAGAGGGGGTAGGAAAAGGATACGGACCCGGGTTAGGGTGAGGGGAAGGGGGACTGGGCCCAGGTCCAGGCCTAAGCCGGATGTGGACTGATGTGTGTACGTGTGTGTGTGTGTTAACTAAATACTACGACATCCACAGCTGACACGGGGGTATCTATCGGACTCAGAGTGGTGTGCGGGTGACAGTGGGGCATCCACTGGACCTGGTTAGAAGGTAGGAGGAAGAGAGAGAGGCACTAGGGGAGACAGAAAACGGTTAGAAGCACGCTGAGCCTTTGAAGCAACACAGATATCAGAACAGAACAAGCCTGTTTCAGGGCAACCAGCTTCTGTACACAACTTGATATACATAGAGTGCATAGCAGGATATACACCAATGTATACAGAGGATTCACAGGTAGGTTTGAGGCTGCCTTTCTGTGTCTCAAGGTCCTGGCTAGTGATTGTAGGCTAGGCCAAAAAGGTACGTCTTGAGATCTTGCTTGAAGACCTCCGTTGTTTCGACCCTTCTTAGGCACTCCGGCAGGGTGTTCCAGAGGTTGGGGGTATAGAAACTAAAAGCTGCCTCTCCGTGTTTCTTGGTCCTGGCTTTTGGGACTGTTACGAGTTCAGTACCTGAGGATCTGAGTGGTCTGTTGGGCATGTACCTGACAAGCATGTCTGAAATGTTTTCTGGTGCGTGACTGTGGAGAGATTTATAGACTAGTAATAGTATTTTAAAGTCTATTCTAGAGTTGACAGTTAACCAGTGTAGTGATTTTAAGGCTGGTGTGATGTGTGCCCTTCGTCTAGTCTTAGTGAGGACTCGTACTGATCAGAGCACTATGTTGGTGTGCTTCGTAAACATGAGTCAATTGCTCTTGAATTATCTGTATGCCGAGATGTATCCAGTGATGTCCACCTCTTGAAATTTGGTCAAATTTACTGACCGCTAGATCAGTGAAACCCGGGGCTGCCAAGTCTCAGACACACGCATTGCAGCCTATTCTCACGCTCACTCGCCACGCTTCACAATTCTCACTCGGAGAAATGACCAACCTCAAAATAGCCTAGGCTACTACCAATTCAATGGCTATGGGACTCTTTTTTATTATTATTACTTGAACGAACTCTAATCTCGCCTCTCGGTCGTCCTTCGCGCTCAAAGAACGCTCCCCAAATCTACCTATCGGGGAGGAGAGAGGGAGAGGGAGCCGTCCCGGCGGGGGGAGAGGGGGGTTGGTGCTTGTGACTACACTTAGTCAACGCTTTGCTTAGCAACCACTCGCAGCAACCTCGCCTTTTTATTAATTACACCCGTGTTTGCCTAATGTAGATATCCTATTTCAAAAATGCACTCATCAGTCCGACTCCAACACTTCCACACCCCTATCAAAACCACTAGAGGGCGCCTCGCCACGTTACATCTCCCATTGCTTTTATGATGTCATAGTAGACGTTGCTGACGCAGACACTTAAACAGTCAGTGATCCATTCCACCTCATCAGAGTAGCTAGTGACTTCTGGATCTGACACACTGACTTAGAGAAAACAAGTAAGTCCATAATGGGGATAAACTTTAGAGTAAGAATTTTCTACAATTATTCTGTATTAATTCTTTGACAAAAACACCCCCAATTGAAGACAGAATAGAGTACATATTGCTCTCTGAGCTTTGTTTAACCAAGTTGTCATATAAATGATGTGTTGATACTGGTTGATTAGAGGACTAGCAGTGATGGCTCTGGGTAATATGAGTTCCTGGGTGAACCTCCTCTTCATCAGTGATCTGGTGAATAACCAGTTGCTTTATAGGACTTCAGTCAGACTGGGGCAGATAAATATAATAATAATAATAATACTTGATTCTTTTGGTTTCTGTTTGGTAAAGTGTTATCCAGCTAGGCCTACTGTGCTGTGTTGGAAAGTCCTGTATATCTAAATATAGTTCTAATGTGCTGCTAGGTATAGGTCTATTGTGCTGTATTGTAAAGTACTTGTATACAGTAGCTACAGTAGGTATATGACTACCGTTGTATGTTGTAAATTGCTGTACAGCTAGGTATAGACCTACTGTCCTGTGTTGTAAAGAGCTGTATAGCTACAGTATGCTCGCTGTGATGTGAAGTGGTATCAATCAATCAATCAATCAATCAAAGCTGTATTTGTATAGCGCATTTCATACCCAGAGGCAACACAATGCGCTTTACAGAGAACAAGGGAGGTGGGGATTCATCCCACCCCTACATATTCCAGAGGGAAGCAAAAAGTGAGCTGTACAAATTCTTCCCTGACCCCTCTCAACAAGGAAATCGAGCAAGCTCCTGGAGTATGTTTGTCTACCGGCTAAGAACATTTATAAAGCAATAAATTACATTAAATTACATTTTCAGAGTAAGAGAGGCTAAAAACATAATAGGAGAGACATGGCAAACACTGGTGTATGTCTGTGTGTGCGTGAATGTGCCTGGGCCCAGATAGAGGCAGGGGTTGGGGTAGAGAGGGGGTAGGAAAAGGATACGGACCCGGGTTAGGGTGAGGGGAAGGGGGACTGGGCCCAGGTCCAGGCCTAAGCCGGATGTGGACTGATGTGTGTACGTGTGTGTGTGTGTTAACTAAATACTACGACATCCACAGCTGACACGGGGGTATCTATCGGACTCAGAGTGGTGTGCGGGTGACAGTGGGGCATCCACTGGACCTGGTTAGAAGGTAGGAGGAAGAGAGAGAGGCACTAGGGGAGACAGAAAACGGTTAGAAGCACGCTGAGCCTTTGAAGCAACACAGATATCAGAACAGAACAAGCCTGTTTCAGGGCAACCAGCTTCTGTACACAACTTGATATACATAGAGTGCATAGCAGGATATACATCAATGTATACAGAGGATTCACAGGTAGGTTTGAGGCTGCCTTTCTGTGTCTCAAGGTCCTGGCTAGTGATTGTAGGCTAGGCCAAAAAGGTACGTCTTGAGATCTTGCTTGAAGACCTCCGTTGTTTCGACCCTTCTTAGGCACTCCGGCAGGGAGTTCCAGAAGTTGGGGGCATAGAAACTAAAAGCTGCCTCTCCGTGTTTCTTGGTCCTGGCTTTTGGGACTGTTACGAGTTCAGTACCTGAGGATCTGAGTGGTCTGTTGGGCATGTACCTGACAAGCATGTCTGAAATGTTTTCTGGTGCGTGACTGTGGAGAGATTTATAGACTAGTATTAGTATTTTAATGTCTATTCTAGAGTTGACAGTTAACCAGTGTAGTGATTTTAAGGCTGGTGTGATGTGTGCCCTTCGTCTAGTCTTAGTGAGGACTCGTACTGATCAGAGCACTATGTTGGTGTGCTTCGTAAACATGAGTCAATTGCTCTTGAATTATCTGTATGCCGAGATGTATCCAGTGATGTCCACCTCTTGAAATTTGGTCAAATTTACTGACCGCTAGATCAGTGAAACCCGGGGCTGCCAAGTCTCAGACACACGCATTGCAGCCTATTCTCACGCTCACTCGCCACGCTTCACAATTCTCACTCGGAGAAATGACCAACCTCAAAATAGCCTAGGCTACTACCAATTCAATGGCTATGGGACTCTTTTTTATTATTATTACTTGAACGAACTCTAATCTCGCCTCTCGGTCGTCCTTCGCGCTCAAAGAACGCTCCCCAAATCTACCTATCGGGGAGGAGAGAGGGAGAGGGAGCCGTCCCGGCGGGGGGAGAGGGGGGTTGGTGCTTGTGACTACACTTAGTGAACGCTTTGCTTAGCAACCACTCGCAGCAACCTCGCCTTTTTATTAATTACACCCGTGTTTGCCTAATGTAGATATCCTATTTCAAAAATGCACTCATCAGTCCGACTCCAACACTTCCACACCCCTATCAAAACCACTAGAGGGCGCCTCGCCACGTTACATCTCCCATTGCTTTTATGATGTCATAGTAGACGTTGCTGACGCAGACACTTAAACAGTCAGTGATCCATTCCACCTCATCAGAGTAGCTAGTGACTTCTGGATCTGACACACTGACTTAGAGAAAACAAGTAAGTCCATAATGGGGATAAACTTTAGAGTAAGAATTTTCTACAATTATTCTGTATTAATTCTTTGACAAAAACACCCCCAATTGAAGACAGAATAGAGTACATATTGCTCTCTGAGCTTTGTTTAACCAAGTTGTCATATAAATGATGTGTTGATACTGGTTGATTAGAGGACTAGCAGTGATGGCTCTGGGTAATATGAGTTCCTGGGTGAACCTCCTCTTCATCAGTGATCTGGTGAATAACCAGTTGCTTTATAGGACTTCAGTCAGACTGGGGCAGATAAATATAATAATAATAATAATAATACTTGATTCTTTTGGTTTCTGTTTGGTAAAGTGTTATCCAGCTAGGCCTACTGTGCTGTGTTGGAAAGTCCTGTATATCTAAATATAGGCCTAATATGCTGCTAGGTATAGGTCTATTGTGCTGTATTGTAAAGTACTTGTATACAGTAGCTACAGTAGGTATATGACTACCGTTGTATGTTGTAAATTGCTGTACAGCTAGGTATAGACCTACTGTCCTGTGTTGTAAAGAGCTGTATAGCTACAGTATGCTCGCTGTGATGTGAAGTGGTATCAATCAATCAATCAATCAATCAAAGCTGTATTTGTATAGCGCATTTCATACCCAGAGGCAACACAATGCGCTTTACAGAGAACAAGGGAGGTGGGGATTCATCCCACCCCTACATATTCCAGAGGGAAGCAAAAAGTGAGCTGTACAAATTCTTCCCTGACCCCTCTCAACAAGGAAATCGAGCAAGCTCCTGGAGTATGTTTGTCTACCGGCTAAGAACATTTATAAAGCAATAAATTACATTAAATTACATTTTCAGAGTAAGAGAGGCTAAAAACATAATAGGAGAGACATGGCAAACACTGGTGTATGTCTGTGTGTGCGTGAATGTGCCTGGGCCCAGATAGAGGCAGGGGTTGGGGTAGAGAGGGGGTAGGAAAAGGATACGGACCCGGGTTAGGGTGAGGGGAAGGGGGACTGGGCCCAGGTCCAGGCCTAAGCCGGATGTGGACTGATGTGTGTACGTGTGTGTGTGTGTTAACTAAATACTACGACATCCACAGCTGACACGGGGGTATCTATCGGACTCAGAGTGGTGTGCGGGTGACAGTGGGGCATCCACTGGACCTGGTTAGAAGGTAGGAGGAAGAGAGAGAGGCACTAGGGGAGACAGAAAACGGTTAGAAGCACGCTGAGCCTTTGAAGCAACACAGATATCAGAACAGAACAAGCCTGTTTCAGGGCAACCAGCTTCTGTACACAACTTGATATACATAGAGTGCATAGCAGGATATACATCAATGTATACAGAGGATTCACAGGTAGGTTTGAGGCTGCCTTTCTGTGTCTCAAGGTCCTGGCTAGTGATTGTAGGCTAGGCCAAAAAGGTACGTCTTGAGATCTTGCTTGAAGACCTCCGTTGTTTCGACCCTTCTTAGGCACTCCGGCAGGGAGTTCCAGAAGTTGGGGGCATAGAAACTAAAAGCTGCCTCTCCGTGTTTCTTGGTCCTGGCTTTTGGGACTGTTACGAGTTCAGTACCTGAGGATCTGAGTGGTCTGTTGGGCATGTACCTGACAAGCATGTCTGAAATGTTTTCTGGTGCGTGACTGTGGAGAGATTTATAGACTAGTATTAGTATTTTAATGTCTATTCTAGAGTTGACAGTTAACCAGTGTAGTGATTTTAAGGCTGGTGTGATGTGTGCCCTTCGTCTAGTCTTAGTGAGGACTCGTACTGATCAGAGCACTATGTTGGTGTGCTTCGTAAACATGAGTCAATTGCTCTTGAATTATCTGTATGCCGAGATGAATCCAGTGATGTCCACCTCTTGAAATTTGGTCGAATTTACTGACCGCTAGATCAGTGAAACCCGGGGCTGCCAAGTCTCAGACACACGCATTGCAGCCTATTCTCACGTTCACTCGCCACGCTTCACAATTCTCACTCGGAGAAATGACCAACCTCAAAATAGCCTAGGCTACTACCAATTCAATGGCTATGGGACCCTTTTTTTTATTATTACTTGAACGAACTCTAATCTCGCCTCTCGGTCGTCCTTCGCGCTCAAAGAACGCTACCCAAATCTACCTATCGGGGAGGAGAGAGGGAGAGGGAGCCGTCCCGGCGGGGGGAGAGGGGGGTTGGTGCTTGTGACTACACTTAGTCAACGCTTTGCTTAGCAACCACTCGCAGCAACCTCGCCTTTTTATTAATTACACCCGTGTTTACCTAATGTAGATATCCTATTTCAAAAATGCACTCATCAGTCCGACTCCAACACTTCCACACCCCTATCAAAACCACTAGAGGGCGCCTCACCACGTTACATCTCCCATTGCTTTTATGATGTCATAGTAGACGTTGCTGACGCAGACACTTAAACAGTCAGTGATCCATTCCATCTCATCAGAGTAGCTAGTGACTTCTGGATCTGACACACTGACTTAGAGAAAAAAAGTAAGTCCATAATGGGGATAAACTTTAGAGTAAGAATTTTCTACAATTATTCTGTATTAATTCTTTGACAAAAACACCCCCAATTGAAGACAGAATAGAGTACATATTGCTCTCTGAGCTTTGTTTAACCAAGTTGTCATATAAATGATGTGTTGATACTGGTTGATTAGAGGACTAGCAGTGATGGCTCTGGGTAATATGAGTTCCTGGGTGAACCTCCTCTTCATCAGTGATCTGGTGAATAACCAGTTGCTTTATAGGTGTTAAGGATCAGGATGGAGGACCCAAGAGCAGACACGATTGGGGTGAAAGCCCGTAGGCACGTTTATTGCGATCCGGGGAGAGGCAGGCAGTAACGTGATCCGTAGACAGGCGTGGGTCAGGCGGGGACGTGGTAGTCGTACAGGCGATGGTCAGGCAGGAGCGTGGTAGTCGTACAGGCGATGGTCAGGCAGGAGCGGGGTTGTCGTACAGGCGTGGGTCAGGCAGGAGCAGGGTTGTCGTACAGGCGTGGGTCAGGCAGGAGCAGGGTTGTCGTACAGGCGTGGGTCAGGCAGGAGCAGGGTGGTCGTACAGGCGTGGGTCAGGCAGGAGCAGGGTTGTTGTACAGGCGTGGGTCAGGCAGGAGCGGGGTAATCGTACAGGCGTGGGTCAGGCAGGAACTGGGAAGACAGGGAGAACAGGGTAAGGCAAGGTTCAAAAGACAGACGAGGCAGGGAGCTAGAGACGTGTACCCACTAGGTTGGTTAGTCAACGATCTGGCGCCGCATGCTGTGTGGAGTGGCTTCTTAACCTCCTGGGCTGATGGGCTGCAGGTGGTGGCTGGCCAGGATGGGGTGCAATCACCGGAATGACCGGCAGCTGCTCACGCCGACGAGCCCGCAGTTCCCTCTGCGCCCTCTGGGAGGTGCCAGGGGACTCGTTCTCGGAGATAGGGTTAGGGGCAGGCAGAGAGGCAGGGTTAGAGGCATGGGTTGTGACAGGACCCCCCCCTCTACGGGCGACTCCCGGCGACCGACCAGGCAGGCCAGGGTGGGCCCGGTGGAAATCCCGGACAAGAGAGGGGTCCAGGATGTGCCTGCGGGGCACCCAGCTTTGCTCCTCAGGCCCATAACCCTCCCAATCGACAAGGTATTGCAGACCCCGGCCCCGGCGACGGACCCTCAGCAACCGCCGGACAGTCCAGGCCGGATGGTCGTCGATGAGGCGGACGGGGGGAGGAGCATCGCCTGGGGGGCAAAGGGGACTGACCTTCACAGGTTTGATCCTGGAGACGTGGAAGACCGGGTGGATCCTCATGGCGGGGGGCAACCTGAGCTTGACCGCCACAGGGTTGACCACGCTCTCAATGACGTAGGGGCCGAGGAAGCGGGGGACCAGCTTCCTGCAACCTGCCTGCAGCGGAATGTCCCTGGAGGAGAGCCAGACCTCCTGGCCAGGCACATAGTTGGGGGCCGGGGTCCGACGCTGGTCGGCATACCGCTGGCTTCTGCGGGTGGAGCGGAGCAGGGCCGAGCGGGCGGTCCTCCAGATCCTGCGGCAGCGGTCAATGTGGGCCTGGACTGACGGGACAGCCAGCTCCTCCTCCTGCTCAGGAAAAAGGGGTGGTTGGTAACCCAGGGAGCACTCAAACGGGGACTGACCTGAGGAGGCGTTGGGCAGGGTGTTGTGGGCGTACTCGACCCAGGAGATGCGCTCGCTCCAAGAGGCCGGGCTCCGGCCCGTGATGCACCGCAGGGCAGTGCCCAGGTACTGGTTGGCCCGTTTCGCCTGCCCGTTGGTCTGGGGGTGGAAGCCCGAGGACAGGCTGACAGTGGCCCCCATAGCCCGACAGAACTCCCTCCAGACCCGAGAGGTGAACTGCGGCCCCCTGTCTGACACAATGTCGAGGGGGATGCCATGGAGACGGACCACGTGAGTCACCAGCAGGTCCGCAGTCTCAGAGGCAGAGGGGAGCTTAGGCAGCGGCACGAAGTGGGCAGCCTTCGAGAAACGGTCAATGATGGTCAGGATCACCGTGTTTCCCTGGGATGGGGGGAGACCGGTGACGAAGTCCAACCCAATGTGGCTCCAGGGTCGGCCGGGAACAGGCAGGGGACGCAGAAGTCCTGAAGGGGGCTGGTGGGAGGACTTACTCCGGGCACACACCGTACAGGCCTGGACGTACTTGGTGGTGTCGACGGCCATGGTGGGCCACCAGAACCGGCGCCTAAGCAGGGTTAGCGTGCGGCTGGCTCCTGGGTGACAGGCGAACTGGGACGTGTGGGCCCACTGGAGGACCTGGGTACGGCCCCGTCAGGCACAAAGAGGCGGTTTGCCGGACCACCGCCTAGGTCTGGCTGAGTCCTCTGGGCCTCCCTCACGATCCCCTCTACCTCCCAAGTGAGAGCACCCACCACACAGGAGGAGGGCAGAATAGTGTCCAGCTCTGCACTCCGCTCCGGGGGCGAGAACTGGCGTGAGAGAGCATCTGGCTTCACATTGCGGGACCCTGGTCGGTAGGTCAGGGTGAAATTGAAGCGGCCGAAAAACAGAGCCCACCTGGCCTGCCGGGGATTCAGCCTCTTTGCGTCCCGGATGTAGATCAGGTTCTTGTGGTCAGTCCACACGATGATCGGCTGCTCCGTCCCCTCCAGCCAGTGCCTCCACTCCTGCAGTGCGAGTTGGACCGCGAGAAGCTCCCTGTTTCCTACGTCGTAGTTCCTCTCGGCCGGCTCCAAGCGGCGGGAGAAGAAGGCGCAGGGGTGGAGCTTGCCGTCCGTCACGGCCCTCTGGGACAGGACCGCCCCAACCCCCGTGTCGGAGGCGTCAACCTCCAGGACGAATTGGAGTGAGGGGTCCGGTTGGATGAGGACAGGTGCGGAGGTGAACAGGGCCTTGAGGGCCTTGAAGGCCACGTCCGCCGCAGGGGTCCAGGCGAAGGGGATGGCCGTGGATGTCAGCGCTGTCATGGGGCTCGCCACCCGGCTGTAGTTCCGGATAAACCTCCGGTAAAAGTTAGCGAACCCCAGGAACCGTTGGAGCTCCTTGCGGGTGGTGGGGACCGGCCACTCAACCACCGCCCTGATCTTCTCTGGGGAAGCCCTCACCCTCCCGGCCTCAATGACGAAACCCAGGAACTGGATCGTGGGCACGTGAAACTCGCATTTCTCCGCCTTGAGGTAGAGCCTGTTCTCCATGAGCCTCTGGAGGACCTGCCTGACGTGCCCGGTGTGCTCCTCCATGGTGCGCGAGAAGACGAGGATGTCATCCAGGTAGACGAAGACGGTGTGGTTGAGGAGGTCTCTGAGGACGTTGTTCACTAGGGCTTGGAACACGGCCGGGGCGTTGGTTAGGCCGAAGGGCATGACGCGGTACTCAAAGTGCCCGAGGGGGGTGTTAAAGGCCGTCTTCCACTCGTCTCCTTTCCTGATGCGCACCAGGTGGTAAGCGTTCCTGAGGTCGAGCTTGGAGAACACTGTGGTGCCCTGGAGCGGTTCGAAGGCGGAGGCGATGAGCAGCAGGGGGTAGCGGTTCTTGACTGTAATGTCGTTCAATCGCCGGTAGTCGATGCACGGGCGTAGGGTGCCGTCTTTCTTGCCCACGAAGAAGAAGCCCGCTCCTACGGGTGAGCTGGAGGGCTTGATGAGGCCGGCGTTCAGGGACTCGTGGATGTATTTCTCCATGGCCTCTCTCTCAGGACGAGACAAGTTGAACAGACGGCCGGAGGGCAGGGGCGCTCCTGAAAGCAGTTCAATGGCACAGTCGTAGGGGCGGTGAGGAGGCAGGGAGAGGGCCCTCTGTTTGCTGAACGCCTCTCCGAGGTCATGGTAGATGGAGGGAACCGTGGACAGGTCAGGTGGCTCCAGTGAGGCGCTGACGCCCTCTGTAGGCGGGGTGGCAGAGGTGGGACAGGTCCTGTGGCAGTGATGACTCCAGCCAATCACCCTGTTGGTCTCCCAGTCGATGTGGGGGTTGTGGCGCCGGAGCCAGGTCTGCCCCAGGACGAGGGGACTCTGGGGTGATGAGATCACCAGCAGGGAGAGGGTCTCGTGGTGGTTGCCAGACAGACGGATCTCCAAGGGCTTTGTGACCTGGGTGACCTCGGCCAGCAGTCTCCCGCTGAGGTCGTGAACGGCAAGGGGCGTGTCCCGGAGTTGTGTGGGGATGCCGGCCTGACGGACGAGCGTGGCATCGATGAAGCAGTCGTCCGTGCCCGAGTCAATCAGAGCAGGTACGGGGAATGGCCGGTTGTTAGATGTGACCACGGCTTCCAAGTGCAGGCGCCCCTGGTGGCTGGGGGTGAGTACGCCGCCCATCAGTGACACCCCTCTCACCGACGGGCTGGAGCTTTTGGGCGGTTCGGGCAGGTGTTCCGGGTGTGTCCAGGGCCGCCACAATAGAAACAGAGCCCCTCTGTAACCCTCCGGAGGCGCTCCTCAGCGGTCAGATGAGCCCCGCCCAATACCATGGGCTCGTCCTCAGGGGATGGAGAGGCAGACAGAGCAGAGGAGCGCAGGGGGGCGGAGTCGGGGCGAGACGAGAAGGGGGCCGGCTGGCCTGGGGGACGGTGACTGGGGGGCCGGACAGAGCCAGAGGGACGGGTGGCTCTTTCTCTCCTGCGCTCCCGGAGCCTGTTGTCCACCTTCACGGCGAGCGAGATGAGGTTGTCCAGGGAGGTGGCATCTTCCCTGAGCGCCAGCTCATCCTTAATAGTCTCTGTGAGGCCTGAGCGGAAAGCGGTCTGGAGGTCGGCATCGTTCCACCCGCTCCCCGCAGCCAGGATGCGGAACTCCACAGAGAATTCTGCCACACTCCGGGTGCCCTGCTGGAGATGGAGCAGGCGTGAGGCGGAGTCGCGGCCGTGGGCTGGATGGTCGAAAACCTTTCTAAACTCCACACAGAAAGTCTCGAAGGACCCGAAACAGGCCGCCCCTGACTCCCAGACTGCTTCAAACCAGCGGAGGGGTTGGCCGGTCAACAGGTTGGAGACGAAGGCAATCCTCTCCGCGTCCCCAGAATACCGGCTAGGCTGGTGAGCGAAAATGAATTTGCACTGCATCAGGAAGGACCCGCACTCAGCCAGGTCGCCGTCGAATGGCCTGGGGTTGGAGAGCTTGGGCTCTCTCCGGGGCAGAGCGGGGGAAGCGGCCTCGCCAGGAGCTGGAGCGGCGGGCTGGTCCTGGGGTGGTGCTGGGTCCTGGGGTGGTGATGGGGCCTGGAGAGGGGTAAGGTGGGCGATCAGATTCCGGAACTCCTGGGTGAGAGCCTGCAGGCCCTGGTCGGTTTGGGCTGCCTGGGTGGCGAGCGCGTTCACGCTGGTGGAGAGGCCCTGCATGGCACTGGCCGCATGTTGGAGGTCAGAGTCGTGTCTCCCAATCAGCGTACCTTGGCTGGCGATGGCAGTGCGTATGGCGTCGACGTCCGCTGGGTCCATGTCTTGGCCAGATCGTTCTGTTAAGGATCAGGATGGAGGACCCAAGAGCAGACACGATTGGGGTGAAAGCCCGTAGGCACGTTTATTGCGATCCGGGGAGAGGCAGGCAGTAACGTGATCCGTAGACAGGCGTGGGTCAGGCGGGGACGTGGTAGTCGTACAGGCGATGGTCAGGCAGGAGCGTGGTAGTCGTACAGGCGATGGTCAGGCAGGAGCGGGGTTGTCGTACAGGCGTGGGTCAGGCAGGAGCAGGGTTGTCATACAGGCGTGGGTCAGGCAGGAGCAGGGTTGTCGTACAGGCGTGGGTCAGGCAGGAGCGGGGTAATCGTACAGGCGTGGGTCAGGCAGGAACTGGGAAGACAGGGAGAACAGGGTAAGGCAAGGTTCAAAAGACAGACGAGGCAGGGAGCTAGAGACGTGTACCCACTAGGTTGGTTAGTCAACGATCTGGCGCCGCATGCTGTGTGGAGTGGCTTCTTCACCTCCTGGGCTGATGGGCTGCAGGTGGTGGCTGGCCAGGATGGGGTGCAATCACCGGAATGACCGGCAGCTGCTCACGCCGACGAGCCCGCAGTTCCCTCTGCGCCCTCTGGGAGGTGCCAGGGGACTCGTTCTCGGAGATAGGGTTAGGGGCAGGCAGAGAGGCAGGGTTAGAGGCATGGGTTGTGACAATAGGACTTCAGTCAGACTGGGGCAGATAAATATAATAATAATAATAATACTTGATTCTTTTGGTTTCTGTTTGGTAAAGTGTTATCCAGCTAGGCCTACCGTCCCTCGTTTGAGTTATTTTACAGAGAGAACTACAACGATCCTCCTGATTTTAGATTGCAATTCTTGCACTTTGCCTTCAGCACTAGATTATGATCTTAGTCACTTGTTTTAGAAAGGAGATGCACTTGTAAGTTCTGGCAAGTAGCCTAGTAGGCTAGTAGCCCAACATTGGCCTTTCCTAGTTAAATGCAATTATTGTTAGTTGCTTTGGATAAAAGCGTCTGCTAAAATACTGTAATACAATGAGATCTAGGCTACTGATCCGGGCATCTGTCGCGTTTTGAGAACTTCACTGGAGAGTGCAGCTGATCAGAGCACTATGCTGGTGCGCTTCGTAAACATGAGTCAATCTTGAATTATCTGTATGCCGAGATGAATCCAGTGATGTCCACCTCTTGAAATTTGGTCGGATTTACTGACCGGTAGATCAGTGAAACCCGGGGCTGCCAAGTCTCAGACACACGCATTGCAGCCTATTCTCACGCTCACTCGCCACGCTTCACAATTCTCACTCGGAGAAATGACCAACCTCAAAATAGCCTAGGCTACTACCAATTCAATGGCTATGGGACTCTTTTTTTTTCATTATTACTTGAACGAACGCTAATCTCGCCTCTCGGTCGTCCTTCGCGCTCAAAGAACGCTCCCCAAATCTACCTATCGGGGAGGAGAGAGGGAGAGGGAGCCGTCCCGGCGGGGGGAGAGGGGGGTTGGTGCTTGTGACTACACTTAGTCAACGCTTTGCTTAGCAACCACTCGCAGCAACCTCGCCTTTTTATTAATTACACGCGTGTTTGCCTAATGTAGATATCCTATTTCAAAAATGCACTCATCAGTCCGACTCCAACACTTCCACACCCCTATCAAAACCACTAGAGGGCGCCTCGCCACGTTACATCTCCCATTGCTTTTATGATGTCATAGTAGACGTTGCTGACGCAGACACTTAAACAGTCAGTGATCCATTCCACCTCATCAGAGTAGCTAGTGACTTCTGGATCTGACACACTGACTTAGAGAAAACAAGTAAGTCCATAATGGGGATAAACTTTAGAGTAAGAATTTTCTACAATTATTCTGTATTAATTCTTTGACAAAAACACCCCTAATTGAAGACAGAATAGAGTACATATTGCTCTCTGAGCTTTGCTTAACCAAGTTGTCATATAAATGATGTGTTGATACTGGTTGATTAGAGGACTAGCAGTGATGGCTCTGGGTAATATGAGTTCCTGGGTGAACCTCCTCTTCATCTGTGATCTGGTGAATAACCAGTTGCTTTATAGGACTTCAGTCAGACTGGGGCAGATAAATATAATAATAATAATAATACTTGATTCTTTTGGTTTCTGTTTGGTAAAGTGTTATCCAGCTAGGCCTACTGTGCTGTGTTGGAAAGTCCTGTATATCTAAATATAGGCCTAATGTGCTGCTAGGTATAGGTCTATTGTGCTGTATTGTAAAGTACTTGTATACAGTAGCTACAGTAGGTATATGACTACTGTTGTATGTTGTAAATTGCTGTACAGCTAGGTATAGACCTACTGTCCTGTGTTGTAAAGAGCTGTATAGCTACAGTATGCTCGCTGTGATATGAAGTGGTATCAATCAATCAATCAATCAATCAAAGCTGTATTTGTATAGCGCATTTCATACCCAGAGGCAACACAATGCGCTTTACAGAGAACAAGGGAGGTGGGGATTCATCCCACCCCTACATATTCCAGAGGGAAGCAAAAAGTGAGCTGTACAAATTCTTCCCTGACCCCTCTCAACAAGGAAATCGAGCAAGCTCCTGGAGTATGTTTGTCTACCGGCTAAGAACATTTATAAAGCAATAAATTACATTAAATTACATTTTCAGAGTAAGAGAGGCTAAAAACATAATAGGAGAGACATGGCAAACACTGGTGTATGTCTGTGTGTGCGTGAATGTGCCTGGGCCCAGATAGAGGCAGGGGTTGGGGTAGAGAGGGGGTAGGAAAAGGATACGGACCCGGGTTAGGGTGAGGGGAAGGGGGACTGGGCCCAGGTCCAGGCCTAAGCCGGATGTGGACTGATGTGTGTACGTGTGTGTGTGTGTTAACTAAATACTACGACATCCACAGCTGACACGGGGGTATCTATCGGACTCAGAGTGGTGTGCGGGTGACAGTGGGGCATCCACTGGACCTGGTTAGAAGGTAGGAGGAAGAGAGAGAGGCACTAGGGGAGACAGAAAACGGTTAGAAGCACGCTGAGCCTTTGAAGCAACACAGATATCAGAACAGAACAAGCCTGTTTCAGGGCAACCAGCTTCTGTACACAACTTGATATACATAGAGTGCATAGCAGGATATACATCAATGTATACAGAGGATTCACAGGTAGGTTTGAGGCTGCCTTTCTGTGTCTCAAGGTCCTGGCTAGTGATTGTAGGCTAGGCCAAAAAGGTACGTCTTGAGATCTTGCTTGAAGACCTCCGTTGTTTCGACCCTTCTTAGGCACTCCGGCAGGGAGTTCCAGAAGTTGGGGGCATAGAAACTAAAAGCTGCCTCTCCGTGTTTCTTGGTCCTGGCTTTTGGGACTGTTACGAGTTCAGTACCTGAGGATCTGAGTGGTCTGTTGGGCATGTACCTGACAAGCATGTCTGAAATGTTTTCTGGTGCGTGACTGTGGAGAGATTTATAGACTAGTATTAGTATTTTAATGTCTATTCTAGAGTTGACAGTTAACCAGTGTAGTGATTTTAAGGCTGGTGTGATGTGTGCCCTTCGTCTAGTCTTAGTGAGGACTCGTACTGATCAGAGCACTATGTTGGTGTGCTTCGTAAACATGAGTCAATTGCTCTTGAATTATCTGTATGCCGAGATGAATCCAGTGATGTCCACCTCTTGAAATTTGGTCGAATTTACTGACCGCTAGATCAGTGAAACCCGGGGCTGCCAAGTCTCAGACACACGCATTGCAGCCTATTCTCACGTTCACTCGCCACGCTTCACAATTCTCACTCGGAGAAATGACCAACCTCAAAATAGCCTAGGCTACTACCAATTCAATGGCTATGGGACCCTTTTTTTTATTATTACTTGAACGAACTCTAATCTCGCCTCTCGGTCGTCCTTCGCGCTCAAAGAACGCTACCCAAATCTACCTATCGGGGAGGAGAGAGGGAGAGGGAGCCGTCCCGGCGGGGGGAGAGGGGGGTTGGTGCTTGTGACTACACTTAGTCAACGCTTTGCTTAGCAACCACTCGCAGCAACCTCGCCTTTTTATTAATTACACCCGTGTTTGCCTAATGTAGATATCCTATTTCAAAAATGCACTCATCAGTCCGACTCCAACACTTCCACACCCCTATCAAAACCACTAGAGGGCGCCTCACCACGTTACATCTCCCATTGCTTTTATGATGTCATAGTAGACGTTGCTGACGCAGACACTTAAACAGTCAGTGATCCATTCCATCTCATCAGAGTAGCTAGTGACTTCTGGATCTGACACACTGACTTAGAGAAAACAAGTAAGTCCATAATGGGGATAAACTTTAGAGTAAGAATTTTCTACAATTATTCTGTATTAATTCTTTGACAAAAACACCCCCAATTGAAGACAGAATAGAGTACATATTGCTCTCTGAGCTTTGTTTAACCAAGTTGTCATATAAATGATGTGTTGATACTGGTTGATTAGAGGACTAGCAGTGATGGCTCTGGGTAATATGAGTTCCTGGGTGAACCTCCTCTTCATCAGTGATCTGGTGAATAACCAGTTGCTTTATAGGTGTTAAGGATCAGGATGGAGGACCCAAGAGCAGACACGATTGGGGTGAAAGCCCGTAGGCACGTTTATTGCGATCCGGGGAGAGGCAGGCAGTAACGTGATCCGTAGACAGGCGTGGGTCAGGCGGGGACGTGGTAGTCGTACAGGCGATGGTCAGGCAGGAGCGTGGTAGTCGTACAGGCGATGGTCAGGCAGGAGCGGGGTTGTCGTACAGGCGTGGGTCAGGCAGGAGCAGGGTTGTCGTACAGGCGTGGGTCAGGCAGGAGCAGGGTTGTCGTACAGGCGTGGGTCAGGCAGGAGCAGGGTGGTCGTACAGGCGTGGGTCAGGCAGGAGCAGGGTTGTTGTACAGGCGTGGGTCAGGCAGGAGCGGGGTAATCGTACAGGCGTGGGTCAGGCAGGAACTGGGAAGACAGGGAGAACAGGGTAAGGCAAGGTTCAAAAGACAGACGAGGCAGGGAGCTAGAGACGTGTACCCACTAGGTTGGTTAGTCAACGATCTGGCGCCGCATGCTGTGTGGAGTGGCTTCTTAACCTCCTGGGCTGATGGGCTGCAGGTGGTGGCTGGCCAGGATGGGGTGCAATCACCGGAATGACCGGCAGCTGCTCACGCCGACGAGCCCGCAGTTCCCTCTGCGCCCTCTGGGAGGTGCCAGGGGACTCGTTCTCGGAGATAGGGTTAGGGGCAGGCAGAGAGGCAGGGTTAGAGGCATGGGTTGTGACAGGACCCCCCCCTCTACGGGCGACTCCCGGCGACCGACCAGGCAGGCCAGGGTGGGCCCGGTGGAAATCCCGGACAAGAGAGGGGTCCAGGATGTGCCTGCGGGGCACCCAGCTTTGCTCCTCAGGCCCATAACCCTCCCAATCGACAAGGTATTGCAGACCCCGGCCCCGGCGACGGACCCTCAGCAACCGCCGGACAGTCCAGGCCGGATGGTCGTCGATGAGGCGGACGGGGGGAGGAGCATCGCCTGGGGGGCAAAGGGGACTGACCTTCACAGGTTTGATCCTGGAGACGTGGAAGACCGGGTGGATCCTCATGGCGGGGGGCAACCTGAGCTTGACCGCCACAGGGTTGACCACGCTCTCAATGACGTAGGGGCCGAGGAAGCGGGGGACCAGCTTCCTGCAACCTGCCTGCAGCGGAATGTCCCTGGAGGAGAGCCAGACCTCCTGGCCAGGCACATAGTTGGGGGCCGGGGTCCGACGCTGGTCGGCATACCGCTGGCTTCTGCGGGTGGAGCGGAGCAGGGCCGAGCGGGCGGTCCTCCAGATCCTGCGGCAGCGGTCAATGTGGGCCTGGACTGACGGGACAGCCAGCTCCTCCTCCTGCTCAGGAAAAAGGGGTGGTTGGTAACCCAGGGAGCACTCAAACGGGGACTGACCTGAGGAGGCGTTGGGCAGGGTGTTGTGGGCGTACTCGACCCAGGAGATGCGCTCGCTCCAAGAGGCCGGGCTCCGGCCCGTGATGCACCGCAGGGCAGTGCCCAGGTACTGGTTGGCCCGTTCCGCCTGCCCGTTGGTCTGGGGGTGGAAGCCCGAGGACAGGCTGACAGTGGCCCCCATAGCCCGACAGAACTCCCTCCAGACCCGAGAGGTGAACTGCGGCCCCCTGTCTGACACAATGTCGAGGGGGATGCCATGGAGACGGACCACGTGAGTCACCAGCAGGTCCGCAGTCTCAGAGGCAGAGGGGAGCTTAGGCAGCGGCACGAAGTGGGCAGCCTTCGAGAAACGGTCAATGATGGTCAGGATCACCGTGTTTCCCTGGGATGGGGGGAGACCGGTGACGAAGTCCAACCCAATGTGGCTCCAGGGTCGGCCGGGAACAGGCAGGGGACGCAGAAGTCCTGAAGGGGGCTGGTGGGAGGACTTACTCCGGGCACACACCGTACAGGCCTGGATGTACTTGGTGGTGTCGACGGCCATGGTGGGCCACCAGAACCGGCGCCTAAGCAGGGTTAGCGTGCGGCTGGCTCCTGGGTGACAGGCGAACTGGGACGTGTGGGCCCACTGGAGGACCTGGGTACGGACCCGGTCAGGCACAAAGACGCGGTTTGCCGGACCACCGCCTAGGTCTGGCTGAGTCCTCTGGGCCTCCCTCACGATCCCCTCTACCTCCCAAGTGAGAGCACCCACCACACAGGAGGAGGGCAGAATAGTGTCCAGCTCTGCACTCCGCTCCGGGGGCGAGAACTGGCGTGAGAGAGCATCTGGCTTCACATTGCGGGACCCTGGTCGGTAGGTCAGGGTGAAATTGAAGCGGCCGAAAAACAGAGCCCACCTGGCCTGCCGGGGATTCAGCCTCTTTGCGTCCCGGATGTAGATCAGGTTCTTGTGGTCAGTCCACACGATGATCGGCTGCTCCGTCCCCTCCAGCCAGTGCCTCCACTCCTGCAGTGCGAGTTGGACCGCGAGAAGCTCCCTGTTTCCTACGTCGTAGTTCCTCTCGGCCGGCTCCAAGCGGCGGGAGAAGAAGGCGCAGGGGTGGAGCTTGCCGTCCGTCACGGCCCTCTGGGACAGGACCGCCCCAACCCCCGTGTCGGAGGCGTCAACCTCCAGGACGAATTGGAGTGAGGGGTCCGGTTGGATGAGGACAGGTGCGGAGGTGAACAGGGCCTTGAGGGCCTTGAAGGCCACGTCCGCCGCAGGGGTCCAGGCGAAGGGGATGGCCGTGGATGTCAGCGCTGTCATGGGGCTCGCCACCCGGCTGTAGTTCCGGATAAACCTCCGGTAAAAGTTAGCGAACCCCAGGAACCGTTGGAGCTCCTTGCGGGTGGTGGGGACCGGCCACTCAACCACCGCCCTGATCTTCTCTGGGGAAGCCCTCACCCTCCCGGCCTCAATGACGAAACCCAGGAACTGGATCGTGGGCACGTGAAACTCGCATTTCTCCGCCTTGAGGTAGAGCCTGTTCTCCATGAGCCTCTGGAGGACCTGCCTGACGTGCCCGGTGTGCTCCTCCATGGTGCGCGAGAAGACGAGGATGTCATCCAGGTAGACGAAGACGGTGTGGTTGAGGAGGTCTCTGAGGACGTCGTTCACTAGGGCTTGGAACACGGCCGGGGCGTTGGTTAGGCCGAAGGGCATGACGCGGTACTCAAAGTGCCCGAGGGGGGTGTTAAAGGCCGTCTTCCACTCGTCTCCTTTCCTGATGCGCACCAGGTGGTAAGCGTTCCTGAGGTCGAGCTTGGAGAACACTGTGGCGCCCTGGAGCGGTTCGAAGGCGGAGGCGATGAGCAGCAGGGGGTAGCGGTTCTTGACTGTAATGTCGTTCAATCGCCGGTAGTCGATGCACGGGCGTAGGGTGCCGTCTTTCTTGCCCACGAAGAAGAAGCCCGCTCCTACGGGTGAGCTGGAGGGCTTGATGAGGCCGGCGTTCAGGGACTCGTGGATGTATTTCTCCATGGCCTCTCTCTCAGGACGAGACAAGTTGAACAGACGGCCGGAGGGCAGGGGCGCTCCTGAAAGCAGTTCAATGGCACAGTCGTAGGGGCGGTGAGGAGGCAGGGAGAGGGCCCTCTGTTTGCTGAACGCCTCTCCGAGGTCATGGTAGATGGAGGGAACCGTGGACAGGTCAGGTGGCTCCAGTGAGGCGCTGACGCCCTCTGTAGGCGGGGTGGCAGAGGTGAGACAGGTCCTGTGGCAGTGATGACTCCAGCCAATCACCCTGTTGGTCTCCCAGTCGATGTGGGGGTTGTGGCGCCGGAGCCAGGTCTGCCCCAGGACGAGGGGACTCTGGGGTGATGAGATCACCAGCAGGGAGAGGGTCTCGTGGTGGTTGCCAGACAGACGGATCTCCAAGGGCTTTGTGACCTGGGTGACCTCGGCCAGCAGTCTCCCGCTGAGGTCGTGAACGGCAAGGGGCGTGTCCCGGAGTTGTGTGGGGATGCCGGCCTGACGGACGAGCGTGGCATCGATGAAGCAGTCGTCCGTGCCCGAGTCAATCAGAGCAGGTACGGGGAATGGCCGGTTGTTAGATGTGACCACGGCTTCCAAGTGCAGGCGCCCCTGGTGGCTGGGGGTGAGTACGCCGCCCATCAGTGACACCCCTCTCACCGACGGGCTGGAGCTTTTGGGCGGTTCGGGCAGATGTTCCGGGTGTGTCCAGGGCCGCCACAATAGAAACAGAGCCCCTCTGTAACCCTCCGGAGGCGCTCCTCAGCGGTCAGATGAGCCCCGCCCAATACCATGGGCTCGTCCTCAGGGGATGGAGAGGCAGACAGAGCAGAGGAGCGCAGGGGGGCGGAGTCGGGGCGAGACGAGAAGGGGGCCGGCTGGCCTGGGGGACGGTGACTGGGGGGCCGGACAGAGCCAGAGGGACGGGTGGCTCTTTCTCTCCTGCGCTCCCGGAGCCTGTTGTCCACCTTCACGGCGAGCGAGATGAGGTTGTCCAGGGAGGTGGCATCTTCCCTGAGCGCCAGCTCATCCTTAATAGTCTCTGTGAGGCCTGAGCGGAAAGCGGTCTGGAGGTCGGCATCGTTCCACCCGCTCCCCGCAGCCAGGATGCGGAACTCCACAGAGAATTCTGCCACACTCCGGGTGCCCTGCTGGAGATGGAGCAGGCGTGAGGCGGAGTCGCGGCCGTGGGCTGGATGGTCGAAAACCTTTCTAAACTCCACACAGAAAGTCTCGAAGGACCCGAAACAGGCCGCCCCTGACTCCCAGACTGCTTCAAACCAGCGGAGGGGTTGGCCGGTCAACAGGTTGGAGACGAAGGCAATCCTCTCCGCGTCCCCAGAATACCGGCTAGGCTGGTGAGCGAAAATGAATTTGCACTGCATCAGGAAGGACCCGCACTCAGCCAGGTCGCCGTCGAATGGCCTGGGGTTGGAGAGCTTGGGCTCTCTCCGGGGCAGAGCGGGGGAAGCGGCCTCGCCAGGAGCTGGAGCGGCGGGCTGGTCCTGGGGTGGTGCTGGGTCCTGGGGTGGTGATGGGGCCTGGAGAGGGGTAAGGTGGGCGATCAGGTTCCGGAACTCCTGGGTGAGAGCCTGCAGGCCCTGGTCGGTTTGGGCTGCCTGGGTGGCGAGCGCGTTCACGCTGGTGGAGAGGCCCTGCATGGCACTGGCCGCATGTTGGAGGTCAGAGTCGTGTCTCCCAATCAGCGTACCTTGGCTGGCGATGGCAGTGCGTATGGCGTCGACGTCCGCTGGGTCCATGTCTTGGCCAGATCGTTCTGTTAAGGATCAGGATGGAGGACCCAAGAGCAGACACGATTGGGGTGAAAGCCCGTAGGCACGTTTATTGCGATCCGGGGAGAGGCAGGCAGTAACGTGATCCGTAGACAGGCGTGGGTCAGGCGGGGACGTGGTAGTCGTACAGGCGATGGTCAGGCAGGAGCGTGGTAGTCGTACAGGCGATGGTCAGGCAGGAGCGGGGTTGTCGTACAGGCGTGGGTCAGGCAGGAGCAGGGTTGTCATACAGGCGTGGGTCAGGCAGGAGCAGGGTTGTCGTACAGGCGTGGGTCAGGCAGGAGCGGGGTAATCGTACAGGCGTGGGTCAGGCAGGAACTGGGAAGACAGGGAGAACAGGGTAAGGCAAGGTTCAAAAGACAGACGAGGCAGGGAGCTAGAGACGTGTACCCACTAGGTTGGTTAGTCAACGATCTGGCGCCGCATGCTGTGTGGAGTGGCTTCTTCACCTCCTGGGCTGATGGGCTGCAGGTGGTGGCTGGCCAGGATGGGGTGCAATCACCGGAATGACCGGCAGCTGCTCACGCCGACGAGCCCGCAGTTCCCTCTGCGCCCTCTGGGAGGTGCCAGGGGACTCGTTCTCGGAGATAGGGTTAGGGGCAGGCAGAGAGGCAGGGTTAGAGGCATGGGTTGTGACAATAGGACTTCAGTCAGACTGGGGCAGATAAATATAATAATAATAATAATACTTGATTCTTTTGGTTTCTGTTTGGTAAAGTGTTATCCAGCTAGGCCTACCGTCCCTCGTTTGAGTTATTTTACAGAGAGAACTACAACGATCCTCCTGATTTTAGATTGCAATTCTTGCACTTTGCCTTCAGCACTAGATTATGATCTTAGTCACTTGTTTTAGAAAGGAGATGCACTTGTAAGTTCTGGCAAGTAGCCTAGTAGGCTAGTAGCCCAACATTGGCCTTTCCTAGTTAAATGCAATTATTGTTAGTTGCTTTGGATAAAAGCGTCTGCTAAAATACTGTAATACAATGAGATCTAGGCTACTGATCCGGGCATCTGTCGCGTTTTGAGAACTTCACTGGAGAGTGCAGCTGATCAGAGCACTATGCTGGTGCGCTTCGTAAACATGAGTCAATCTTGAATTATCTGTATGCCGAGATGAATCCAGTGATGTCCACCTCTTGAAATTTGGTCGGATTTACTGACCGGTAGATCAGTGAAACCCGGGGCTGCCAAGTCTCAGACACACGCATTGCAGCCTATTCTCACGCTCACTCGCCACGCTTCACAATTCTCACTCGGAGAAATGACCAACCTCAAAATAGCCTAGGCTACTACCAATTCAATGGCTATGGGACTCTTTTTTTTTCATTATTACTTGAACGAACGCTAATCTCGCCTCTCGGTCGTCCTTCGCGCTCAAAGAACGCTCCCCAAATCTACCTATCGGGGAGGAGAGAGGGAGAGGGAGCCGTCCCGGCGGGGGGAGAGGGGGGTTGGTGCTTGTGACTACACTTAGTCAACGCTTTGCTTAGCAACCACTCGCAGCAACCTCGCCTTTTTATTAATTACACGCGTGTTTGCCTAATGTAGATATCCTATTTCAAAAATGCACTCATCAGTCCGACTCCAACACTTCCACACCCCTATCAAAACCACTAGAGGGCGCCTCGCCACGTTACATCTCCCATTGCTTTTATGATGTCATAGTAGACGTTGCTGAGCAGACACTTAAACAGTCAGTGATCCATTCCACCTCATCAGAGTAGCTAGTGACTTCTGGATCTGACACACTGACTTAGAGAAAACAAGTAAGTCCATAATGGGGATAAACTTTAGAGTAAGACTTTTCTACAATTATTCTGTATTAATTCTTTGACAAAAACACCCCCAATTGAAGACAGAATAGAGTACATATTGCTCTCTGAGCTTTGCTTAACCAAGTTGTCATATAAATGATGTGTTGATACTGGTTGATTAGAGGACTAGCAGTGATGGCTCTGGGTAATATGAGTTCCTGGGTGAACCTCCTCTTCATCTGTGATCTGGTGAATAACCAGTTGCTTTATAGGACTTCAGTCAGACTGGGGCAGATAAATATAATAATAATAATAATACTTGATTCTTTTGGTTTCTGTTTGGTAAAGTGTTATCCAGCTAGGCCTACTGTGCTGTGTTGGAAAGTCCTGTATATCTAAATATAGGCCTAATGTGCTGCTAGGTATAGGTCTATT
Organism: Borostomias antarcticus; assembly: GCF_949987555.1. Classification (NCBI taxonomy): domain Eukaryota; kingdom Metazoa; phylum Chordata; class Actinopteri; order Stomiiformes; family Stomiidae; genus Borostomias; species Borostomias antarcticus. The sequence goes on from NW_028175884.1 coordinate 141,087, forward strand.
GTGCTGTATTGTAAAGTACTTGTATACAGTAGCTACAGTAGGTATATGACTACTGTTGTATGTTGTAAATTGCTGTACAGCTAGGTATAGACCTACTGTCCTGTGTTGTAAAGAGCTGTATAGCTACAGTATGCTCGCTGTGATGTGAAGTGGTATCAATCAATCAATCAATCAATCAAAGCTGTATTTGTATAGCGCATTTCATACCCAGAGGCAACACAATGCGCTTTACAGAGAACAAGGGAGGTGGGGATACATCCCATCCCTACATATTCCAGAGGGAAGCAAAAAGTGAGCTGTACAAATTCTTCCCTGACCCCTCTCAACAAGGAAATCGAGCAAGCTCCTGGAGTATGTTTGTCTACCGGCTAAGAACATTTATAAAGCAATAAATTACATTAAATTACATTTTCAGAGTAAGAGAGGCTAAAAACATAATAGGAGAGACATGGCAAACACTGGTGTATGTCTGTGTGTGCGTGAATGTGCCTGGGCCCAGATAGAGGCAGGGGTTGGTGTAGAGAGGGGGTAGGAAAAGGATACGGACCCGGGTTAGGGTGAGGGGAAGGGGGACTGGGCCCAGGTCCAGGCCTAAGCCGGATGTGGACTGATGTGTGTACGTGTGTGTGTGTGTTAACTAAATACTACGACATCCACAGCTGACACGGGGGTATATATCGGACTCAGAGTGGTGTGCGGGTGACAGTGGGGCATCCACTGGACCTGGTTAGAAGGTAGGAGGAAGAGAGAGAGGCACTAGGGGAGACAGAAAACGGTTAGAAGCACGCTGAGCCTTTGAAGCAACACAGATATCAGAACAGAACAAGCCTGTTTCAGGGCAACCAGCTTCTGTACACAACTTGATATACATAGAGTGCATAGCAGGATATACACCAATGTATACAGAGGATTCACAGGTAGGTTTGAGGCTGCCTTTCTGTGTCTCAAGGTCCTGGCTAGTGATTGTAGGCTAGGCAAAAAAGGTACGTCTTGAGATCTTGCTTGAAGACCTCCGTTGTTTCGACCCTTCTTAGGCACTCCGGCAGGGAGTTCCAGAAGTTGGGGGCATAGAAACTAAAAGCTGCCTCTCCGTGTTTCTTGGTCCTGGCTTTTGGGACTGTTACGAGTTCAGTACCTGAGGATCTGAGTGGTCTGTTGGGCATGTACCTGACAAGCATGTCTGAAATGTTTTCTGGTGCGTGACTGTGGAGAGATTTATAGACTAGTATTAGTATTTTAAAGTCTATTCTAGAGTTGACAGTTAACCAGTGTAGTGATTTTAAGGCTGGTGTGATGTGTGCCCTTCGTCTAGTCTTAGTGAGGACTCGTACTGATCAGAGCACTATGTTGGTGTGCTTCGTAAACATGAGTCAATTGCTCTTGAATTATCTGTATGCCGAGATGAATCCAGTGATGTCCACCTCTTGAAATTTGGTCGAATTTACTGACCGCTAGATCAGTGAAACCCGGGGCTGCCAAGTCTCAGACACACGCATTGCAGCCTATTCTCACGTTCACTCGCCACGCTTCACAATTCTCACTCGGAGAAATGACCAACCTCAAAATAGCCTAGGCTACTACCAATTCAATGGCTATGGGACCCTTTTTTTTATTATTACTTGAACGAACTCTAATCTCGCCTCTCGGTCGTCCTTCGCGCTCAAAGAACGCTACCCAAATCTACCTATCGGGGAGGAGAGAGGGAGAGGGAGCCGTCCCGGCGGGGGGAGAGGGGGGTTGGTGCTTGTGACTACACTTAGTCAACGCTTTGCTTAGCACCCACTCGCAGCAACCTCGCCTTTTTATTAATTACACCCGTGTTTACCTAATGTAGATATCCTATTTCAAAAATGCACTCATCAGTCCGACTCCAACACTTCCACACCCCTATCAAAACCACTAGAGGGCGCCTCGCCACGTTACATCTCCCATTGCTTTTATGATGTCATAGTAGACGTTGCTGACGCAGACACTTAAACAGTCAGTGATCCATTCCATCTCATCAGAGTAGCTAGTGACTTCTGGATCTGACACACTGACTTAGAGAAAACAAGTAAGTCCATAATGGGGATAAACTTTAGAGTAAGAATTTTCTACAATTATTCTGTATTCATTCTTTGACAAAAACACCCCCAATTGAAGACAGAATAGAGTACATATTGCTCTCTGAGCTTTGTTTAACCAAGTTGTCATATAAATGATGTGTTGATACTGGTTGATTAGAGGACTAGCAGTGATGGCAACTCACAGGCTCAAAAGGCTATAACTTTTGAATCGAAAGTCGTAGAGCCTCGCAGATGGGCTCATTCGATTCCTCATCAAATTCTACAGTTAGCAGTCCCCTATGCAGATAAATTTGCTGTACGAGCTTCCGTTTCCGAGATATTTGACAAAAACCGTACAGATATGAAAAATGATGTGTCAAATGTCCTTGAAATCAGACAAAAACCGTACAGATATGAAAATGATGTGGTTCAAACGGCTATAACTTTTGAATCGAAAGTCGTAGAGCCTCGCAGATGGGCTCATTCGATTCCTCATCAAATTCTACAGTTAGCAGTCCCCTATGCAGATAAATTTGCTGTACGAGCTTCCGTTTCCGAGATATTTGACAAAAACCGTATCATGTTAACTTATCAAAACCACTAGAGGGCGCCTCGCCACGTTACATCTCCCATTGCTTTTATGATGTCATAGTAGACGTTGCTGACGCAGACACTTAAACAGTCAGTGATCCATTCCATCTCATCAGAGTAGCTAGTGACTTCTGGATCTGACACACTGACTTAGAGAAAACAAGTAAGTCCATAATGGGGATAAACTTTAGAGTAAGAATTTTCTACAATTATTCTGTATTCATTCTTTGACAAAAACACCCCCAATTGAAGACAGAATAGAGTACATATTGCTCTCTGAGCTTTGTTTAACCAAGTTGTCATATAAATGATGTGTTGATACTGGTTGATTAGAGGACTAGCAGTGATGGCAACTCACAGGCTCAAAAGGCTATAACTTTTGAATCGAAAGTCGTAGAGCCTCGCAGATGGGCTCATTCGATTCCTCATCAAATTCTACAGTTAGCAGTCCCCTATGAAGGTAAATTTGCTGTACGAGCTTCGGTTTCCGAGATATTTGACAAAAACCAAACAGATATGAAAAATGATGTGGCTCAAACGGCTATAACTTTTGAATCGAAAGTCGTAGAGCCTCGCAGATGGGCTCATTCGATTCCTCATCAAATTCTACAGTTAGCAGTCCCCTATGCAGATAAATTTGCTGTACGAGCTTCCGTTTCCGAGATATTTGACAAAAACCGTCAGTGATCCATTCCATCTCATCAGAGTAGCTAGTGACTTCTGGATCTGACACACTGACTTAGAGAAAACAAGTAAGTCCATAATGGGGATAAACTTTAGAGTAAGAATTTTCTACAATTATTCTGTATTCATTCTTTGACAAAAACACCCCCAATTGAAGACAGAATAGAGTACATATTGCTCTCTGAGCTTTGTTTAACCAAGTTGTCATATAAATGATGTGTTGATACTGGTTGATTAGAGGACTAGCAGTGATGGCAACTCACAGGCTCAAAAGGCTATAACTTTTGAATCGAAAGTCGTAGAGCCTCGCAGATGGGCTCATTCGATTCCTCATCAAATTCTACAGTTAGCAGTCCCCTGTGCAGATAAATTTGCTGTACGAGCTTCCGTTTCCGAGATATTTGACAAAAACCGTACAGATATGAAAAATTATGTGTCAAATGTCCTTGAAATCGGACAAAAACCGTACAGATATGAAAATGATGTGGTTCAAACGGCTATAACTTTTGAATCGAAAGTCGTAGAGCCTCGCAGATGGGCTCTTTCGATTCCTCATCAAATTCTACAGTTAGCAGTCCCCTATGCAGATAAATTTGCTGTACGAGCTTCCGTTTCCGAGATATTTGACAAAAACCGTACAGATATGAAAAATGATGTGTCAAATGTCCTTGAAATCGGACAAAAACCGTACAGATATGAAAATGATGTTGTTCAAACGGCTATAACTTTTGAATCGAAAGTCGTAGAGCCTCGCAGATGGGCTCATTCGATTCCTCATCAAATTCTACAGTTAGCAGTCCCCTGTGCAGATAAATTTGCTGTACGAGCTTCCGTTTCCGAGATATTTGACAAAAACCGTATCATGTTAACTTATCAAAACCACTAGAGGGCGCCTCGCCACGTTACATCTCCCATTGCTTTTATGATGTCATAGTAGACGTTGCTGACGCAGACACTTAAACAGTCAGTGATCCATTCCACCTCATCAGAGTAGCTAGTGACTTCTGGATCTGACACACTGACTTAGAGAAAACAAGTAAGTCCATAATGGGGATAAACTTTAGAGTAAGAATTTTCTACAATTATTCTGTATTCATTCTTTGACAAAAACACCCCCAATTGAAGACAGAATAGAGTACATATTGCTCTCTGAGCTTTGTTTAACCAAGTTGTCATATAAATGATGTGTTGATACTGGTTGATTAGAGGACTAGCAGTGATGGCAACTCACAGGCTCAAAAGGCTATAACTTTTGAATCGAAAGTCGTAGAGCCACGCAGATGGGCTCATTCGATTCCTCATCAAATTCTACAGTTAGCAGTCCCCCACGCAGATAAATTTGCTTTACGAGCTTCCGTTTCCGAGATATTTGACAAAAACCGTACAGATATGAAAAATGATGTGTCAAATGTCCTTGAAATCGGACAAAAACCGTACAGATATGAAAATGATGTGGTTCAAACGGCTATAACTTTTGAATCGAAAGTCGTAGAGCCTCGCAGATGGGCTCATTCGATTCCTCATCAAATTCTACAGTTAGCAGTCCCCTATGCAGATAAATTTGCTGTACGAGCTTCCGTTTCCGAGATATTTGACAAAAACCGTACAGATATGAAAAATGATGTGTCAAATGTCCTTGAAATCGGACAAAAACCGTACAGATATGAAAATGATGTGGTTCAAACGGCTATAACTTTTGAATCGAAAGTCGTAGAGCCTCGCAGATGGGCTCATTCGATTCCTCATCAAATTCTACAGTTAGCAGTCCCCTATGCAGATAAATTTGCTGTACGAGCTTCCGTTTCCGAGATATTTGACAAAAACCGTACAGATATGAAAAATGATGTGTCAAATGTCCTTGAAATCGGACAAAAACCGTACAGATATGAAAATGATGTTGTTCAAACGGCTATAACTTTTGAATCGAAAGTCGTAGAGCCTCGCAGATGGGCTCATTCGATTCCTCATCAAATTCTACAGTTAGCAGTCCCCTGTGCAGATAAATTTGCTGTACGAGCTTCCGTTTCCGAGATATTTGACAAAAACCGTATCATGTTAACTTATCAAAACCACTAGAGGGCGCCTCGCCACGTTACATCTCCCATTGCTTTTATGATGTCATAGTAGACGTTGCTGACGCAGACACTTAAACAGTCAGTGATCCATTCCACCTCATCAGAGTAGCTAGTGACTTCTGGATCTGACACACTGACTTAGAGAAAACAAGTAAGTCCATAATGGGGATAAACTTTAGAGTAAGAATTTTCTACAATTATTCTGTATTCATTCTTTGACAAAAACACCCCCAATTGAAGACAGAATAGAGTACATATTGCTCTCTGAGCTTTGTTTAACCAAGTTGTCATATAAATGATGTGTTGATACTGGTTGATTAGAGGACTAGCAGTGATGGCAACTCACAGGCTCAAAAGGCTATAACTTTTGAATCGAAAGTCGTAGAGCCACGCAGATGGGCTCATTCGATTCCTCATCAAATTCTACAGTTAGCAGTCCCCTGTGCAGATAAATTTGCTTTACGAGCTTCCGTTTCCGAGATATTTGACAAAAACCGTACAGATATGAAAAATGATGTGTCAAATGTCCTTGAAATCGGACAAAAACCGTACAGATATGAAAATGATGTGGTTCAAACGGCTATAACTTTTGAATCGAAAGTCGTAGAGCCTCGCAGATGGGCTCATTCTACTCCTCATCAAATTCTACAGTTAGCAGTCCCCTATGCAGATAAATTTGCTGTACGAGCTTCCGTTTCCGAGATATTTGACAAAAACCGTACAGATATGAAAAATGATGTGTCAAATGTCCTTGAAATCGGACAAAAACCGTACAGATATGAAAATGATGTGGTTCAAACGGCTATAACTTTTGAATCGAAAGTCGTAGAGCCTCGCAGATGGGCTCATTCGATTCCTCATCAAATTCTACAGTTAGCAGTCCCCTATGCAGGTAAATTTGCTGTACGAGCTTCCGTTTCCGAGATATTTGACAAAAACCGTACAGATATGAAAAATGATGTGTCAAATGTCCTTGAAATCGGACAAAAACCGTACAGATATGAAAATGATGTGGTTCAAACGGCTATAACTTTTGAATCGAAAGTCGTAGAGCCTCGCAGATGGGCTCATTCGATTCCTCATCAAATTCTACAGTTAGCAGTCCCCTATGCAGATAAATTTGCTGTACGAGCTTCCGTTTCCGAGATATTTGACAAAAACCGTATCATGTTAACTTATCAAAACCACTAGAGGGCGCCTCGCCACGTTACATCTCCCATTGCTTTTATGATGTCATAGTAGACGTTGCTGACGCAGACACTTAAACAGTCAGTGATCCATTCCATCTCATCAGAGTAGCTAGTGACTTCTGGATCTGACACACTGACTTAGAGAAAACAAGTAAGTCCATAATGGGGATAAACTTTAGAGTAAGAATTTTCTACAATTATTCTGTATTCATTCTTTGACAAAAACACCCCCAATTGAAGACAGAATAGAGTACATATTGCTCTCTGAGCTTTGTTTAACCAAGTTGTCATATAAATGATGTGTTGATACTGGTTGATTAGAGGACTAGCAGTGATGGCAACTCACAGGCTCAAAAGGCTATAACTTTTGAATCGAAAGTCGTAGAGCCTCGCAGATGGGCTCATTCGATTCCTCATCAAATTCTACAGTTAGCAGTCCCCTATGAAGGTAAATTTGCTGTACGAGCTTCGGTTTCCGAGATATTTGACAAAAACCAAACAGATATGAAAAATGATGTGGCTCAAACGGCTATAACTTTTGAATCGAAAGTCGTAGAGCCTCGCAGATGGGCTCATTCGATTCCTCATCAAATTCTACAGTTAGCAGTCCCCTATGCAGATAAATTTGCTGTACGAGCTTCCGTTTCCGAGATATTTGACAAAAACCGTCAGTGATCCATTCCATCTCATCAGAGTAGCTAGTGACTTCTGGATCTGACACACTGACTTAGAGAAAACAAGTAAGTCCATAATGGGGATAAACTTTAGAGTAAGAATTTTCTACAATTATTCTGTATTCATTCTTTGACAAAAACACCCCCAATTGAAGACAGAATAGAGTACATATTGCTCTCTGAGCTTTGTTTAACCAAGTTGTCATATAAATGATGTGTTGATACTGGTTGATTAGAGGACTAGCAGTGATGGCAACTCACAGGCTCAAAAGGCTATAACTTTTGAATCGAAAGTCGTAGAGCCTCGCAGATGGGCTCATTCGATTCCTCATCAAATTCTACAGTTAGCAGTCCCCTGTGCAGATAAATTTGCTGTACGAGCTTCCGTTTCCGAGATATTTGACAAAAACCGTACAGATATGAAAAATTATGTGTCAAATGTCCTTGAAATCGGACAAAAACCGTACAGATATGAAAATGATGTGGTTCAAACGGCTATAACTTTTGAATCGAAAGTCGTAGAGCCTCGCAGATGGGCTCTTTCGATTCCTCATCAAATTCTACAGTTAGCAGTCCCCTATGCAGATAAATTTGCTGTACGAGCTTCCGTTTCCGAGATATTTGACAAAAACCGTACAGATATGAAAAATGATGTGTCAAATGTCCTTGAAATCGGACAAAAACCGTACAGATATGAAAATGATGTTGTTCAAACGGCTATAACTTTTGAATCGAAAGTCGTAGAGCCTCGCAGATGGGCTCATTCGATTCCTCATCAAATTCTAAAGTTAGCAGTCCCCTGTGCAGATAAATTTGCTGTACGAGCTTCCGTTTCCGAGATATTTGACAAAAACCGTATCATGTTAACTTATCAAAACCACTAGAGGGCGCCTCGCCACGTTACATCTCCCATTGCTTTTATGATGTCATAGTAGACGTTGCTGACGCAGACACTTAAACAGTCAGTGATCCATTCCACCTCATCAGAGTAGCTAGTGACTTCTGGATCTGACACACTGACTTAGAGAAAACAAGTAAGTCCATAATGGGGATAAACTTTAGAGTAAGAATTTTCTACAATTATTCTGTATTCATTCTTTGACAAAAACACCCCCAATTGAAGACAGAATAGAGTACATATTGCTCTCTGAGCTTTGTTTAACCAAGTTGTCATATAAATGATGTGTTGATACTGGTTGATTAGAGGACTAGCAGTGATGGCAACTCACAGGCTCAAAAGGCTATAACTTTTGAATCGAAAGTCGTAGAGCCACGCAGATGGGCTCATTCGATTCCTCATCAAATTCTACAGTTAGCAGTCCCCCACGCAGATAAATTTGCTTTACGAGCTTCCGTTTCCGAGATATTTGACAAAAACCGTACAGATATGAAAAATGATGTGTCAAATGTCCTTGAAATCGGACAAAAACCGTACAGATATGAAAATGATGTGGTTCAAACGGCTATAACTTTTGAATCGAAAGTCGTAGAGCCTCGCAGATGGGCTCATTCGATTCCTCATCAAATTCTACAGTTAGCAGTCCCCTATGCAGATAAATTTGCTGTACGAGCTTCCGTTTCCGAGATATTTGACAAAAACCGTACAGATATGAAAAATGATGTGTCAAATGTCCTTGAAATCGGACAAAAACCGTACAGATATGAAAATGATGTGGTTCAAACGGCTATAACTTTTGAATCGAAAGTCGTAGAGCCTCGCAGATGGGCTCATTCGATTCCTCATCAAATTCTACAGTTAGCAGTCCCCTATGCAGATAAATTTGCTGTACGAGCTTCCGTTTCCGAGATATTTGACAAAAACCGTACAGATATGAAAAATGATGTGTCAAATGTCCTTGAAATCGGACAAAAACCGTACAGATATGAAAATGATGTTGTTCAAACGGCTATAACTTTTGAATCGAAAGTCGTAGAGCCTCGCAGATGGGCTCATTCGATTCCTCATCAAATTCTACAGTTAGCAGTCCCCTGTGCAGATAAATTTGCTGTACGAGCTTCCGTTTCCGAGATATTTGACAAAAACCGTATCATGTTAACTTATCAAAACCACTAGAGGGCGCCTCGCCACGTTACATCTCCCATTGCTTTTATGATGTCATAGTAGACGTTGCTGACGCAGACACTTAAACAGTCAGTGATCCATTCCACCTCATCAGAGTAGCTAGTGACTTCTGGATCTGACACACTGACTTAGAGAAAACAAGTAAGTCCATAATGGGGATAAACTTTAGAGTAAGAATTTTCTACAATTATTCTGTATTCATTCTTTGACAAAAACACCCCCAATTGAAGACAGAATAGAGTACATATTGCTCTCTGAGCTTTGTTTAACCAAGTTGTCATATAAATGATGTGTTGATACTGGTTGATTAGAGGACTAGCAGTGATGGCAACTCACAGGCTCAAAAGGCTATAACTTTTGAATCGAAAGTCGTAGAGCCACGCAGATGGGCTCATTCGATTCCTCATCAAATTCTACAGTTAGCAGTCCCCTGTGCAGATAAATTTGCTTTACGAGCTTCCGTTTCCGAGATATTTGACAAAAACCGTACAGATATGAAAAATGATGTGTCAAATGTCCTTGAAATCGGACAAAAACCGTACAGATATGAAAATGATGTGGTTCAAACGGCTATAACTTTTGAATCGAAAGTCGTAGAGCCTCGCAGATGGGCTCATTCTACTCCTCATCAAATTCTACAGTTAGCAGTCCCCTATGCAGATAAATTTGCTGTACGAGCTTCCGTTTCCGAGATATTTGACAAAAACCGTACAGATATGAAAAATGATGTGTCAAATGTCCTTGAAATCGGACAAAAACCGTACAGATATGAAAATGATGTGGTTCAAACGGCTATAACTTTTGAATCGAAAGTCGTAGAGCCTCGCAGATGGGCTCATTCGATTCCTCATCAAATTCTACAGTTAGCAGTCCCCTATGCAGGTAAATTTGCTGTACGAGCTTCCGTTTCCGAGATATTTGACAAAAACCGTACAGATATGAAAAATGATGTGTCAAATGTCCTTGAAATCGGACAAAAACCGTACAGATATGAAAATGATGTGGTTCAAACGGCTATAACTTTTGAATCGAAAGTCGTAGAGCCTCGCAGATGGGCTCATTCGATTCCTCATCAAATTCTACAGTTAGCAGTCCCCTATGCAGATAAATTTGCTGTACGAGCTTCCGTTTCCGAGATATTTGACAAAAACCGTATCATGTTAACTTATCAAAACCACTAGAGGGCGCCTCGCCACGTTACATCTCCCATTGCTTTTATGATGTCATAGTAGACGTTGCTGACGCAGACACTTAAACAGTCAGTGATCCATTCCATCTCATCAGAGTAGCTAGTGACTTCTGGATCTGACACACTGACTTAGAGAAAACAAGTAAGTCCATAATGGGGATAAACTTTAGAGTAAGAATTTTCTACAATTATTCTGTATTCATTCTTTGACAAAAACACCCCCAATTGAAGACAGAATAGAGTACATATTGCTCTCTGAGCTTTGTTTAACCAAGTTGTCATATAAATGATGTGTTGATACTGGTTGATTAGAGGACTAGCAGTGATGGCAACTCACAGGCTCAAAAGGCTATAACTTTTGAATCGAAAGTCGTAGAGCCTCGCAGATGGGCTCATTCGATTCCTCATCAAATTCTACGGTTAGCAGTCCCCTATGCAGATAAATTTGCTGTACGAGCTTCCGTTTCCGAGATATTTGACAAAAACCGTACAGATATGAAAAATGATGTGTCAAATGTCCTTGAAATCGGACAAAAACCGTACAGATATGCAAATGATGTGGTTCAAACGGCTATAACTTTTGAATCGAAAGTCGTAGAGCCTCGCAGATGGGCTCATTCGATTCCTCATCAAATTCTACAGTTAGCAGTCCCCTATGCAGATAAATTTGCTGTACGAGCTTCCGTTTCCGAGATATTTGACAAAAACCGTACAGATATGAAAAATGATGTGTCAAATGTCCTTGAAATCGGACAAAAACCGTACAGATATGAAAATGATGTGGTTCAAACGGCTATAACTTTTGAATCGAAAGTCGTAGAGCCTCGCAGATGGGCTCATTCGATTCCTCATCAAATTCTACAGTTAGCAGTCCCCTATGCAGATAAATTTGCTGTACGAGCTTCCGTTTCCGAGATATTTGACAAAAACCGTATCATGTTAACTTATCAAAACCACTAGAGGGCGCCTCGCCACGTTACATCTCCCATTGCTTTTATGATGTCATAGTAGACGTTGCTGACGCAGACACTTAAACAGTCAGTGATCCATTCCATCTCATCAGAGTAGCTAGTGACTTCTGGATCTGACACACTGACTTAGAGAAAACAAGTAAGTCCATAATGGGGATAAACTTTAGAGTAAGAATTTTCTACAATTATTCTGTATTCATTCTTTGACAAAAACACCCCCAATTGAAGACAGAATAGAGTACATATTGCTCTCTGAGCTTTGTTTAACCAAGTTGTCATATAAATGATGTGTTGATACTGGTTGATTAGAGGACTAGCAGTGATGGCAACTCACAGGCTCAAAAGGCTATAACTTTTGAATCGAAAGTCGTAGAGCCTCGCAGATGGGCTCATTCGATTCCTCATCAAATTCTACAGTTAGCAGTCACCTATGCAGATAAATTTGCTGGACGAGCTTCCGTTTCCGAGATATTTGACAAAAACCGTACAGATATGAAAAATGATGTGTCAAATGTCCTTGAAATCGGACAAAAACCGTACAGATATGAAAATGATGTGGTTCAAACGGCTATAACTTTTGAATCGAAAGTCGTAGAGCCTCGCAGATGGGCTCATTCGATTCCTCATCAAATTCTACAGTTAGCAGTCCCCTATGCAGATAAATTTGCTGTACGAGCTTCCGTTTCCGAGATATTTGACAAAAACCTTACAGATATGAAAAATGATGTGTCAAATGTCCTTGAAATCGGACAAAAACCGTACAGATATGAAAATGATGTGGTTCAAACGGCTATAACTTTTGAATCGAAAGTCGTAGAGCCTCGCAGATGGGCTCATTCGATTCCTCATCAAATTCTACAGTTAGCAGTCCCCTATGCAGGTAAATTTGCTGTACGAGCTTCCGTTTCCGAGATATTTGACAAAAACCGTACAGATATGAAAAATGATGTGTCAAATGTCCTTGAAATCGGACAAAAACCGTAAAGATATGAAAATGATGTGGTTCAAACGGCTATAACTTTTGAATCGAAAGTCGTAGAGCCTCGCAGATGGGCTCATTCGATTCCTCATCAAATTCTACAGTTAGCAGTCCCCTATGCAGATAAATTTGCTGTACGAGCTTCCGTTTCCGAGATATTTGACAAAAACCGTATCATGTTAACTTATCAAAACCACTAGAGGGCGCCTCGCCACGTTACATCTCCCATTGCTTTTATGATGTCATAGTAGACGTTGCTGACGCAGACACTTAAACAGTCAGTGATCCATTCCACCTCATCAGAGTAGCTAGTGACTTCTGGATCTGACACACTGACTTAGAGAAAACAAGTAAGTCCATAATGGAGATAAACTTTAGAGTAAGAATTTTCTACAATTATTCTGTATTCATTCTTTGACAAAAACACCCCCAATTGAAGACAGAATAGAGTACATATTGCTCTCTGAGCTTTGTTTAACCAAGTTGTCATATAAATGATGTGTTGATACTGGTTGATTAGAGGACTAGCAGTGATGGCAACTCACAGGCTCAAAAGGCTATAACTTTTGAATCGAAAGTCGTAGAGCCTCGCAGATGGGCTCATTCGATTCCTCATCAAATTCTACGGTTAGCAGTCCCCTATGCAGATAAATTTGCTGTACGAGCTTCCGTTTCCGAGATATTTGACAAAAACCGTACAGATATGAAAAATGATGTGTCAAATGTCCTTGAAATCGGAAAAAAACCGTACAGATATGCAAATGATGTGGTTCAAACGGCTATAACTTTTGAATCGAAAGTCGTAGAGCCTCGCAGATGGGCTCATTCGATTCCTCATCAAATTCTACAGTTAGCAGTCCCCTATGCAGATAAATTTGCTGTACGAGCTTCCGTTTCCGAGATATTTGACAAAAACCGTACAGATATGAAAAATGATGTGTCAAATGTCCTTGAAATCGGACAAAAACCGTACAGATATGAAAATGATGTGGTTCAAACGGCTATAACTTTTGAATCGAAAGTCGTAGAGCCTCGCAGATGGGCTCATTCGATTCCTCATCAAATTCTACAGTTAGCAGTCCCCTATGCAGATAAATTTGCTGTACGAGCTTCCGTTTCCGAGATATTTGACAAAAACCGTATCATGTTAACTTATCAAAACCACTAGAGGGCGCCTCGCCACGTTACATCTCCCATTGCTTTTATGATGTCATAGTAGACGTTGCTGACGCAGACACTTAAACAGTCAGTGATCCATTCCATCTCATCAGAGTAGCTAGTGACTTCTGGATCTGACACACTGACTTAGAGAATACAAGTAAGTCCATAATGGGGATAAACTTTAGAGTAAGAATTTTCTACAATTATTCTGTATTCATTCTTTGACAAAAACACCCCCAATTGAAGACAGAATAGAGTACATATTGCTCTCTGAGCTTTGTTTAACCAAGTTGTCATATAAATGATGTGTTGATACTGGTTGATTAGAGGACTAGCAGTGATGGCAACTCACAGGCTCAAAAGGCTATAACTTTCGAATCGAAAGTCGTAGAGCCTCGCAGATGGGCTCATTCGATTCCTCATCAAATTCTACAGTTAGCAGTCCCCTATGCAGATAAATTTGCTGTACGAGCTTCCGTTTCCGAGATATTTGACAAAAACCGTACAGATATGAAAAATGATGTGTCAAATGTCCTTGAAATCGGACAAAAACCGTACAGATATGAAAATGATGTGGTTCAAACGGCTATAACTTTTGAATCGAAAGTCGTAGAGCCTCGCAGATGGGCTCATTCGATTCCTCATCAAATTCTACAGTTAGCAGTCCCCTATGCAGATAAATTTGCTGTACGAGCTTCCGTTTCCGAGATATTTGACAAAAACCTTACAGATATGAAAAATGATGTGTCAAATGTCCTTGAAATCGGACAAAAACCGTACAGATATGAAAATGATGTGGTTCAAACGGCTATAACTTTTGAATCGAAAGTCGTAGAGCCTCGCAGATGGGCTCATTCGATTCCTCATCAAATTCTACAGTTAGCAGTCCCCTATGCAGATAAATTTGCTGTACGAGCTTCCGTTTCCGAGATATTTGACAAAAACCGTACAGATATGAAAAATGATGTGTCAAATGTCCTTGAAATCGGACAAAAACCGTACAGATATGCAAATGATGTGGTTCAAACGGCTATAACTTTTGAATCGAAAGTCGTAGAGCCTCGCAGATGGGCTCATTCGATTCCTCATCAAATTCTACAGTTAGCAGTCCCCTATGCAGATAAATTTGCTGTACGAGCTTCCGTTTCCGAGATATTTGACAAAAACCGTACAGATATGAAAAATGATGTGTCAAATGTCCTTGAAATCGGACAAAAACCGTACAGATATGAAAATGATGTGGTTCAAACGGCTATAACTTTTGAATCGAAAGTCGTAGAGCCTCGCAGATGGGCTCATTCGATTCCTCATCAAATTCTACAGTTAGCAGTCCCCTATGCAGATACATTTGCTGTACGAGCTTCCGTTTCCGAGATATTTGACAAAAACCGTACAGATATGAAAAATGATGTGTCAAATGTCCTTGAAATCGGACAAAAACCGTACAGATATGAAAATGATGTGGTTCAAACGGCTATAACTTTTGAATCGAAAGTCGTAGAGCCTCGCAGATGGGCTCATTCGATTCCTCATCAAATTCTACAGTTAGCAGTCCCCTATGCAGATAAATTTGCTGTACGAGCTTCCGTTTCCGAGATATTTGACAAAAACCGTATCATGTTAACTTATCAAAACCACTAGAGGGCGCCTCGCCACGTTACATCTCCCATTGCTTTTATGATGTCATAGTAGACGTTGCTGACGCAGACACTTAAACAGTCAGTGATCCATTCCATCTCATCAGATTAGCTAGTGACTTCTGGATCTGACACACTGACTTAGAGAAAACAAGTAAGTCCATAATGGGGATAAACTTTAGAGTAAGAATTTTCTACAATTATTCTGTATTCATTCTTTGACAAAAACACCCCCAATTGAAGACAGAATAGAGTACATATTGCTCTCTGAGCTTTGTTTAACCAAGTTGTCATATAAATGATGTGTTGATACTGGTTGATTAGAGGACTAGCAGTGATGGCAACTCACAGGCTCAAAAGGCTATAACTTTTGAATCGAAAGTCGTAGAGCCTCGCAGATGGGCTCATTCGATTCCTCATCAAATTCTACAGTTAGCAGTCCCCTATGCAGATAAATTTGCTGTACGAGCTTCCGTTTCCGAGATATTTGACAAAAACCGTACAGATATGAAAAATGATGTGTCAAATGTCCTTGAAATCGGACAAAAACCGTACAGATATGAAAATGATGTGGTTCAAACGGCTATAACTTTTGAATCGAAAGTCGTAGAGCCTCGCAGATGGGCTCATTCGATTCCTCATCAAATTCTACAGTTAGCAGTCCCCTATGCAGATAAATTTGCTGTACGAGCTTCCGTTTCCGAGATATTTGACAAAAACCGTATCATGTTAACTTATCAAAACCACTAGAGGGCGCCTCGCCACGTTACATCTCCCATTGCTTTTATGATGTCATAGTAGACGTTGCTGACGCAGACACTTAAACAGTCAGTGATCCATTCCACCTCATCAGAGTAGCTAGTGACTTCTGGATCTGACACACTGACTTAGAGAAAACAAGTAAGTCCATAATGGGGATAAACTTTAGAGTAAGAATTTTCTACAATTATTCTGTATTCATTCTTTGACAAAAACACCCCCAATTGAAGACAGAATAGAGTACATATTGCTCTCTGAGCTTTGTTTAACCAAGTTGTCATATAAATGATGTGTTGATACTGGTTGATTAGAGGACTAGCAGTGATGGCAACTCACAGGCTCAAAAGGCTATAACTTTTGAATCGAAAGTCATAGAGCCTCGCAGATGGGCTCATTCGATTCCTCATCAAATTCTACAGTTAGCAGTCCCCTATGCAGGTAAATTTGCTGTACGAGCTTCGGTTTCCGAGATATTTGACAAAAACCAAACAGATATGAAAAATGATGTGGCTCAAACGGCTATAACTTTTGAATCGAAAGTCGTAGAGCCTCGCAGATGGGCTCATTCGATTCCTCATCAAATTCTACAGTTAGCAGTCCCCTATGCAGATAAATTTGCTGTACGAGCTTCCGTTTCCGAGATATTTGACAAAAACCGTACAGATATGAAAAATGATGTGTCAAATGTCCTTGAAATCGGACAAAAACCGTACAGATATGCAAATGATGTGGTTCAAACGGCTATAACTTTTGAATCGAAAGTCGTAGAGCCTCGCAGATGGGCTCATTCGATTCCTCATCAAATTCTACAGTTAGCAGTCCCCTATGCAGATAAATTTGCTGTACGAGCTTCCGTTTCCGAGATATTTGACAAAAACCAAACAGATATGAAAAATGATGTGTCAAATGTCCTTGAAATCGGACAAAAACCGTACAGATATGAAAATGATGTGGTTCAAACGGCTATAACTTTTGAATCGAAAGTCGTAGAGCCTCGCAGATGGGCTCATTCGATTCCTCATCAAATTCTACAGTTAGCAGTCCCCTATGCAGATAAATTTGCTGTACGAGCTTCCGTTTCCGAGATATTTGACAAAAACCGTACAGATATGAAAAATGATGTGTCAAATGTCCTTGAAATCGGACAAAAACCGTACAGATATGAAAATGATGTGGTTCAAACGGCTATAACTTTTGAATCGAAAGTCGTAGAGCCTCGCAGATGGGCTCATTCGATTCCTCATCAAATTCTACAGTTAGCAGTCCCCTATGCAGATAAATTTGCTGTACGAGCTTCCGTTTCCGAGATATTTGACAAAAACCGTATCATGTTAACTTATCAAAACCACTAGAGGGCGCCTCGCCACGTTACATCTCCCATTGCTTTTATGATGTCATAGTAGACGTTGCTGACGCAGACACTTAAACAGTCAGTGATCCATTCCACCTCATCAGAGTAGCTAGTGACTTCTGGATCTGACACACTGACTTAGAGAAAACAAGTAAGTCCATAATGGGGATAAACTTTACAGTAAGAATTTTCTACAATTATTCTGTATTCATTCTTTGACAAAAACACCCCCAATTGAAGACAGAATAGAGTACATATTGCTCTCTGAGCTTTGTTTAACCAAGTTGTCATATAAATGATGTGTTGATACTGGTTGATTAGAGGACTAGCAGTGATGGCAACTCACAGGCTCAAAAGGCTATAACTTTTGAATCGAAAGTCGTAGAGCCTCGCAGATGGGCTCATTCGATTCCTCATCAAATTCTACAGTTAGCAGTTCCCTATGCAGATAAATTTGCTGTACGAGCTTCCGTTTCCGAGATATTTGACAAAAACCGTACAGATATGAAAAATGATGTGTCAAATGTCCTTGAAATCGGACAAAAACCGTACAGATATGAAAATGATGTGGTTCAAACGGCTATAACTTTTGAATCGAAAGTCATAGAGCCTCGCAGATGGGCTCATTCGATTCCTCATCAAATTCTACAGTTAGCAGTCCCCTATGCAGGTAAATTTGCTGTACGAGCTTCGGTTTCCGAGATATTTGACAAAAACCGTACAGATAAGATAAATGATGTGGCTCAAACGGCTATAACTTTTGAATCGAAAGTCGTAGAGCCTCGACGATGGGCTCATTCGATTCCTCATCAAATTCTACAGTTAGCAGTCCCCTACGCAGATAAATTTGCTGTACGAGCTTCCGTTTCCGAGATATTTGACAAAAACCGTATCATGTTAACTTATCAAAACCACTAGAGGGCGCCTCGCCACGTTACATCTCCCATTGCTTTTATGATGTCATAGTAGACGTTGCTGACGCAGACACTTAAACAGTCAGTGATCCATTCCACCTCATCAGAGTAGCTAGTGACTTCTGGATCTGACACACTGACTTAGAGAAAACAAGTAAGTCCATAATGGGGATAAACTTTAGAGTAAGAATTTTCTACAATTATTCTGTATTCATTCTTTGACAAAAACACCCCCAATTGAAGACAGAATAGAGTACATATTGCTCTCTGAGCTTTGTTTAACCAAGTTGTCATATAAATGATGTGTTGATACTGGTTGATTAGAGGACTAGCAGTGATGGCTCTGGGTAATATGAGTTCCTGGGTGAACCTCCTCTTCATCAGTGATCTGGTGAATAACCACTTGCTTTATAGGACTTCAGTCAGACTGGGGCAGATGAATATAATAATAATAATAATACTTGATTCTTTTGGTTTCTGTTTGGTAAAGTGTTATCCAGCTAGGCCTACTGTGCTGTGTTGGAAAGTCCTGTATATCTAAATATAGGCCTAATGTGCTGCTAGGTATGGGTCTATTGTGCTGTATTGTAAAGTACTTGTATACAGTAGCTACAGTAGGTATATGACTACTGTTGTATGTTGTAAAGTGCTGTACAGCTAGGTATAGACCTACTGTCCTGTGTTGTAAAGAGCTGTATAGCTACAGTATGCTCGCTGTGATGTGAAGTGGTATCAATCAATCAATCAATCAATCAAAGCTGTATTTGTATAGCGCATTTCATACCCAGAGGCAACACAATGCGCTTTACAGAGAACAAGGGAGGTGGGGATACATCCCATCCCTACATATTCCAGAGGGAAGCAAAAAGTGAGCTGTACAAATTCTTCCCTGACCCCTCTCAACAAGGAAATCGAGCAAGCTCCTGGAGTATGTTTGTCTACCGGCTAAGAACATTTATAAAGCAATAAATTACATTAAATTACATTTTCAGAGTAAGAGAGGCTAAAAACATAATAGGAGAGACATGGCAAACACTGGTGTATGTCTGTGTGTGCGTGAATGTGCCTGGGCCCAGATAGAGGCAGGGGTTGGGGTAGAGAGGGGGTAGGAAAAGGATACGGACCCGGGTTAGGGTGAGGGGAAGGGGGACTGGGCCCAGGTCAAGGCCTAAGCCGGATGTGGACTGATGTGTGTACGTGTGTGTGTGTGTTAACTAAATACTACGACATCCACAGCTTACACGGGGGTATCTATCGGACTCAGAGTGGTGTGCGGGTGTCAGTGGGGCATCCACTGGACCTGGTTAGAAGGTAGGAGGAAGAGAGAGAGGCACTAGGGGAGACATAAAACGGTTAGAAGCACGCTGAGCCTTTGAAGCAACACAGATATCAGAACAGAACAAGCCTGTTTCAGGGCAACCAGCTTCTGTACACTAGTGTTGTCACGATACTGGAATTTCTAACTTCGATACGATACCTTGAAAAGTATCGATACTCGATACCATTTTCGATACCACGGGGAGAAATTGACAACATTGAGGGCATAAAATTTTCGATTTTTTGACCTGCTGAAAGCAGACTGTCTTCCTCAGCCTCGACAGCGCTCCAGACACACGGTCTATATCCAGGCCCTTGCTAATGGCTAGGTGTAGGTTGTGCCCAAAGCAGGGGACCCATGTGAAGTCCTGCTGAAATGTTTTTTTGTTATTTGAGGCATTATCAGTGGTGATGCCAGCCATATTTGACATGTCCAGCTCCCATGTTTCATGTACCATCTCCTCCAACGCCTCCCTCAAGCTGTCCCCTGTGTGCTCTGAGTGCAGCCCAACACAGCCCAAACACCAGCTCTGCATGTCCCAGGATTCTGTTATAAACTGCAGAGTTACTGCCATGAATGTGGATGTGGCCCTGCTGGTCCACAGGTCAGTGGTGCATGAAAAGAAGGGTTTCCCCCCCCAAGGCTCTCCATGATTTTATCTTTTGTTTCATTGTATAGGGCGGGGATTTCAGTGTACATGAAATGATTCCGTGAAGCATACTTGTTATTTAACTGTCCAAGAAGTTGTCTGAACCCAGGTTTCTCAACAGTATACACGGGGACCTGATCCATGCATATGTACTCTGCTACAGCCCTGTTCAGTTTCTTGGTTTCATTTGATTTTGCATCATACTTTCTTTGTTGTTCAAATACAGCTAGTAGGGTAGGCTGTGTGTGTGTCGCTTTTGTTGCTGTTCGATTCTCCTCAGCTTCTCTCTGGTACTATAAGAGAAGAGAAATATCACTTTTAAAAACCTTGGTTTCTCTTTAGATCCGACCTTTAAAAATAACTATTATCTAATCTAATCTTAGAAATTAAGTAAAGTTAATAGTACTGTGTGTTAAGCATAACAGCATCTGAGTTGATTTACTGACCATTAACTCAAGATTCCTCAGGCTTGATAGCTGGTGTTGTCCTGTTAGCCCAACAGCCATTCTCGAAGCTAAGCTAACTAGCTCTAGTTTACATCCATGAGCTAGCTAGTAGCTAGCTAGCTAATTCCCCTCAGCTATTCAGACGCCACATTGACTGCTTTGGCCCATTGCTGGATAGCTTTGAGGGGGATTGGCTAGCTTAGCTTCACGTTAGCTATCTTATCTACCGCCCCCCCCCCACACACACACACAGTCAATGCGGCGTTTCGATAGCAAGCTCATGGATGTATTAAACTAGAGTTCATGTATTAAACTAAAGTTAATAGTTTACTGGGCCATTTTGTTTAATGTTTCAGTGATGTTGAAAGTGGAGCTGTCACCCTCTCTAAATTCTTTATAGAGATCCGCGTGTTGGTCCTTCTCTGCCAGGTGTTTTGCTAAATGTGTTGTGTTTGCACCTTTCGTTGGCACTACTCTGGAACAACGCTTGCAAATGGGCTTCGTGGCATTTTTAGCTTTTCCTTCGTCATTTGCTTCAAACCCGAAGTACTTCCAAACAGCACTTCTGCTGTTTTCTTTATCCACGAGTCGCGGAGGCTCTGCACGCGCCATCTTCGGAGCGAGTGAGAGGATTTGTTGACCAGACAGGTCTGTGAGGGGGAGGGGGCGGGGCCATGTGTGCAGAGCAGCAGCGTGTGTGCGCCTGTGTGTGTGTGCCTGTGTGTGTGTGCCTGTGTGTGTGTGCCTGTGTGTCAACAACTCGCTGTAGGAGAGAAGACAGAGCGAGAAAGCCAGCTGGTATCGATAGTGTGGAAAATATCGATATTGCGGGAAATTAGTATTGAAACTGTTTTAAATATTCAGAATCGATATGAATCGAAAAATCGATATTTTTGACAACACTACTGTACACAACTTGATATACATAGAGTGCATAGCAGGATATACACCAATGTATACAGAGGATTCACAGGTAGGTTTGAGGCTGCCTTTCTGTGTCTCAAGGTCCTGGCTAGTGATTGTAGGCTAGGCCAAAAAGGTACGTCTTGAGATCTTGCTTGAAGACCTCCGTTGTTTCGACCCTTCTTAGGCACTCCGGCAGGGAGTTCCAGAAGTTGGGGGCATAGAAACTAAAAGCTGCCTCTCCGTGTTTCTTGGTCCTGGCTTTTGGGACTGTTACGAGTTCAGTACCTGAGGATCTGAGTGGTCTGTTGGGCATGTACCTGACAAGCATGTCTGAAATGTTTTCTGGTGCGTGACTGTGGAGAGATTTATAGACTAGTATTAGTATTTTAAAGTCTATTCTAGAGTTGACAGTTAACCAGTGTAGTGATTTTAAGGCTGGTGTGATGTGTGCCCTTCGTCTAGTCTTAGTGAGGACTCGTACTGATCAGAGCACTATGTTGGTGTGCTTCGTAAACATGAGTCAATTGCTCTTGAATTATCTGTATGCCGAGATGAATCCAGTGATGTCCACCTCTTGAAATTTGGTCGAATTTACTGACCGCTAGATCAGTGAAACCCGGGGCTGCCAAGTCTCAGACACACGCATTGCAGCCTATTCTCACGTTCACTCGCCACGCTTCACAATTCTCACTCGGAGAAATGACCAACCTCAAAATAGCCTAGGCTACTACCAATTCAATGGCTATGGGACCCTTTTTTTTATTATTACTTGAACGAACTCTAATCTCGCCTCTCGGTCGTCCTTCGCGCTCAAAGAACGCTACCCAAATCTACCTATCGGGGAGGAGAGAGGGAGAGGGAGCCGTCCCGGCGGGGGGAGAGGGGGGTTGGTGCTTGTGACTACACTTAGTCAACGCTTTGCTTAGCAACCACTCGCAGCAACCTCGCCTTTTTATTAATTACACCCGTGTTTACCTAATGTAGATATCCTATTTCAAAAATGCACTCATCAGTCCGACTCCAACACTTCCACACCCCTATCAAAACCACTAGAGGGCGCCTCGCCACGTTACATCTCCCATTGCTTTTATGATGTCATAGTAGACGTTGCTGACGCAGACACTTAAACAGTCAGTGATCCATTCCACCTCATCAGAGTAGCTAGTGACTTCTGGATCTGACACACTGACTTAGAGAAAACAAGTAAGTCCATAATGGGGATAAACTTTAGAGTAAGAATTTTCTACAATTATTCTGTATTAATTCTTTGACAAAAACACCCCCAATTGAAGACAGAATAGAGTACATATTGCTCTCTGAGCTTTGTTTAACCAAGTTGTCATATAAATGATGTGTTGATACTGGTTGATTAGAGGACTAGCAGTGATGGCTCTGGGTAATATGAGTTCCTGGGTGAACCTCCTCTTCATCAGTGATCTGGTGAATAACCAGTTGCTTTATAGGTGTTAAGGATCAGGATGGAGGACCCAAGAGCAGACACGATTGGGGTGAAAGCCCGTAGGCACGTTTATTGCGATCCGGGGAGAGGCAGGCAGTAACGTGATCCGTAGACAGGCGTGGGTCAGGCGGGGACGTGGTAGTCGTACAGGCGATGGTCAGGCAGGAGCGTGGTAGTCGTACAGGCGATGGTCAGGCAGGAGCGGGGTTGTCGTACAGGCGTGGGTCAGGCAGGAGCAGGGTTGTCGTACAGGCGTGGGTCAGGCAGGAGCAGGGTTGTCGTACAGGCGTGGGTCAGGCAGGAGCGGGGTAATCGTACAGGCGTGGGTCAGGCAGGAACTGGGAAGACAGGGAGAACAGGGTAAGGCAAGGTTCAAAAGACAGACGAGGCAGGGAGCTAGAGACGTGTACCCACTAGGTTGGTTAGTCAACGATCTGGCGCCGCATGCTGTGTGGAGTGGCTTCTTAACCTCCTGGGCTGATGGGCTGCAGGTGGTGGCTGGCCAGGATGGGGTGCAATCACCGGAATGACCGGCAGCTGCTCACGCCGACGAGCCCGCAGTTCCCTCTGCGCCCTCTGGGAGGTGCCAGGGGACTCGTTCTCGGAGATAGGGTTAGGGGCAGGCAGAGAGGCAGGGTTAGAGGCATGGGTTGTGACAGGACCCCCCCCTCTACGGGCGACTCCCGGCGACCGACCAGGCAGGCCAGGGTGGGCCCGGTGGAAATCCCGGACAAGAGAGGGGTCCAGGATGTGCCTGCGGGGCACCCAGCTTTGCTCCTCAGGCCCATAACCCTCCCAATCGACAAGGTATTGCAGACCCCGGCCCCGGCGACGGACCCTCAGCAACCGCCGGACAGTCCAGGCCGGATGGTCGTCGATGAGGCGGACGGGGGGAGGAGCATCGCCTGGGGGGCAAAGGGGACTGACCTTCACAGGTTTGATCCTGGAGACGTGGAAGACCGGGTGGATCCTCATGGCGGGGGGCAACCTGAGCTTGACCGCCACAGGGTTGACCACGCTCTCAATGACGTAGGGGCCGAGGAAGCGGGGGACCAGCTTCCTGCAACCTGCCTGCAGCGGAATGTCCCTGGAGGAGAGCCAGACCTCCTGGCCAGGCACATAGTTGGGGGCCGGGGTCCGACGCTGGTCGGCATACCGCTGGCTTCTGCGGGTGGAGCGGAGCAGGGCCGAGCGGGCGGTCCTCCAGATCCTGCGGCAGCGGTCAATGTGGGCCTGGACTGACGGGACAGCCAGCTCCTCCTCCTGCTCAGGAAAAAGGGGCGGTTGGTAACCCAGGGAGCACTCAAACGGGGACTGACCTGAGGAGGCGTTGGGCAGGGTGTTGTGGGCGTACTCGACCCAGGAGATGCGCTCGCTCCAAGAGGCCGGGCTCCGGCCCGTGATGCACCGCAGGGCAGTGCCCAGGTACTGGTTGGCCCGTTCCGCCTGCCCGTTGGTCTGGGGGTGGAAGCCCGAGGACAGGCTGACAGTGGCCCCCATAGCCCGACAGAACTCCCTCCAGACCCGAGAGGTGAACTGCGGCCCCCTGTCTGACACAATGTCGAGGGGGATGCCATGGAGACGGACCACGTGAGTCACCAGCAGGTCCGCAGTCTCAGAGGCAGAGGGGAGCTTAGGCAGCGGCACGAAGTGGGCAGCCTTCGAGAAACGGTCAATGATGGTCAGGATCACCGTGTTTCCATGGGATGGGGGGAGACCGGTGACAAAGTCCAACCCAATGTGGCTCCAGGGTCGGCCGGGAACAGGCAGGGGACGCAGAAGTCCTGAAGGGGGCTGGTGGGAGGACTTACTCCGGGCACACACCGTACAGGCCTGGACGTACTTGGTGGTGTCGACGGCCATGGTGGGCCACCAGAACCGGCGCCTAAGCAGGGTTAGCGTGCGGCTGGCTCCTGGGTGACAGGCGAACTGGGACGTGTGGGCCCACTGGAGGACCTGGGTACGGACCCGGTCAGGCACAAAGAGGCGGTTTGCCGGACCACCGCCTAGGTCTGGCTGAGTCCTCTGGGCCTCCCTCACGATCCCCTCTACCTCCCAAGTGAGAGCACCCACCACACAGGAGGAGGGCAGAATAGTGTCCAGCTCTGCACTCCGCTCCGGGGGCGAGAACTGGCGTGAGAGAGCATCTGGCTTCACATTGCGGGACCCTGGTCGGTAGGTCAGGGTGAAATTGAAGCGGCCGAAAAACAGAGCCCACCTGGCCTGCCGGGGATTCAGCCTCTTTGCGTCCCGGATGTAGATCAGGTTCTTGTGGTCAGTCCACACGATGATCGGCTGCTCCGTCCCCTCCAGCCAGTGCCTCCACTCCTGCAGTGCGAGTTGGACCGCGAGAAGCTCCCTGTTTCCTACGTCGTAGTTCCTCTCGGCCGGCTCCAAGCGGCGGGAGAAGAAGGCGCAGGGGTGGAGCTTGCCGTCCGTCACGGCCCTCTGGGACAGGACCGCCCCAACCCCCGTGTCGGAGGCGTCAACCTCCAGGACGAATTGGAGTGAGGGGTCCGGTTGGATGAGGACAGGTGCGGAGGTGAACAGGGCCTTGAGGGCCTTGAAGGCCACGTCCGCCGCAGGGGTCCAGGCGAAGGGGATGGCCGTGGATGTCAGCGCTGTCATGGGGCTCGCCACCCGGCTGTAGTTCCGGATAAACCTCCGGTAAAAGTTAGCGAACCCCAGGAACCGTTGGAGCTCCTTGCGGGTGGTGGGGACCGGCCACTCAACCACCGCCCTGATCTTCTCTGGGGAAGCCCTCACCCTCCCGGCCTCAATGACGAAACCCAGGAACTGGATCGTGGGCACGTGAAACTCGCATTTCTCCGCCTTGAGGTAGAGCCTGTTCTCCATGAGCCTCTGGAGGACCTGCCTGACGTGCCCGGTGTGCTCCTCCATGGTGCGCGAGAAGACGAGGATGTCATCCAGGTAGACGAAGACGGTGTGGTTGAGGAGGTCTCTGAGGACGTCGTTCACTAGGGCTTGGAACACGGCCGGGGCGTTGGTTAGGCCGAAGGGCATGACGCGGTACTCAAAGTGCCCGAGGGGGGTGTTAAAGGCCGTCTTCCACTCGTCTCCTTTCCTGATGCGCACCAGGTGGTAAGCGTTCCTGAGGTCGAGCATGGAGAACACTGTGGCGCCCTGGAGCGGTTCGAAGGCGGAGGCGATGAGCAGCAGGGGGTAGCGGTTCTTGACTGTAATGTCGTTCAATCGCCGGTAGTCGATGCACGGGCGTAGGGTGCCGTCTTTCTTGCCCACGAAGAAGAAGCCCGCTCCTACGGGTGAGCTGGAGGGCTTGATGAGGCCGGCGTTCAGGGACTCGTGGATGTATTTCTCCATGGCCTCTCTCTCAGGACGAGACAAGTTGAACAGACGGCCGGAGGGCAGGGGCGCTCCTGAAAGCAGTTCAATGGCACAGTCGTAGGGGCGGTGAGGAGGCAGGGAGAGGACCCTCTGTTTGCTGAACGCCTCTCCGAGGTCATGGTAGATGGAGGGAACCGTGGACAGGTCAGGTGGCTCCAGTGAGGCGCTGACGCCCTCTGTAGGCGGGGTGGCAGAGGTGAGACAGGTCCTGTGGCAGTGATGACTCCAGCCAATCACCCTGTTGGTCTCCCAGTCGATGTGGGGGTTGTGGCGCCGGAGCCAGGTCTGCCCCAGGACGAGGGGACTCTGGGGTGATGAGATCACCAGCAGGGAGAGGGTCTCGTGGTGGTTGCCAGACAGACGGATCTCCAAGGGCTTTGTGACCTGGGTGACCTCGGCCAGCAGTCTCCCGCTGAGGTCGTGAACGGCAAGGGGCGTGTCCCGGAGTTGTGTGGGGATGCCGGCCTGACGGACGAGCGTGGCATCGATGAAGCAGTCGTCCGTGCCCGAGTCAATCAGAGCAGGTACGGGGAATGGCCGGTTGTTAGATGTGACCACGGCTTCCAAGTGCAGGCGCCCCTGGTGGCTGGGGGTGAGTACGCCGCCCATCAGTGACACCCCTCTCACCGACGGGCTGGAGCTTTTGGGCGGTTCGGGCAGGTGTTCCGGGTGTGTCCAGGGCCGCCACAATAGAAACAGAGCCCCTCTGTAACCCTCCGGAGGCGCTCCTCAGCGGTCAGATGAGCCCCGCCCAATACCATGGGCTCGTCCTCAGGGGATGGAGAGGCAGACAGAGCAGAGGAGCGCAGGGGGGCGGAGTCGGGGCGAGACGAGAAGGGGGCCGGCTGGCCTGGGGGACGGTGACTGGGGGGCCGGACAGAGCCAGAGGGACGGGTGGCTCTTTCTCTCCTGCGCTCCCGGAGCCTGTTGTCCACCTTCACGGCGAGCGAGATGAGGTTGTCCAGGGAGGTGGCATCTTCCCTGAGCGCCAGCTCATCCTTAATAGTCTCTGTGAGGCCTGAGCGGAAAGCGGTCTGGAGGTCGGCATCGTTCCACCCGCTCCCCGCAGCCAGGATGCGGAACTCCACAGAGAATTCTGCCACACTCCGGGTGCCCTGCTGGAGATGGAGCAGGCGTGAGGCGGAGTCGCGGCCGTGGGCTGGATGGTCGAAAACCTTTCTAAACTCCACACAGAAAGTCTCGAAGGACCCGAAACAGGCCGCCCCTGACTCCCAGACTGCTTCAAACCAGCGGAGGGGTTGGCCGGTCAACAGGTTGGAGACGAAGGCAATCCTCTCCGCGTCCCCAGAATACCGGCTAGGCTGGTGAGCGAAAATGAATTTGCACTGCATCAGGAAGGACCCGCACTCAGCCAGGTCGCCGTCGAATGGCCTGGGGTTGGAGAGCTTGGGCTCTCTCCGGGGCAGAGCGGGGGAAGCGGCCTCGCCAGGAGCTGGAGCGGCGGGCTGGTCCTGGGGTGGTGCTGGGTCCTGGGGTGGTGATGGGGCCTGGAGAGGGGTAAGGTGGGCGATCAGGTTCCGGAACTCCTGGGTGAGAGCCTGCAGGCCCTGGTCGGTTTGGGCTGCCTGGGTGGCGAGCGCGTTCACGCTGGTGGAGAGGCCCTGCATGGCACTGGCCGCATGTTGGAGGTCAGAGTCGTGTCTCCCAATCAGCGTACCTTGGCTGGCGATGGCAGTGCGTATGGCGTCGACGTCCGCTGGGTCCATGTCTTGGCCAGATCGTTCTGTTAAGGATCAGGATGGAGGACCCAAGAGCAGACACGATTGGGGTGAAAGCCCGTAGGCACGTTTATTGCGATCCGGGGAGAGGCAGGCAGTAACGTGATCCGTAGACAGGCGTGGGTCAGGCGGGGACGTGGTAGTCGTACAGGCGATGGTCAGGCAGGAGCGTGGTAGTCGTACAGGCGATGGTCAGGCAGGAGCGGGGTTGTCGTACAGGCGTGGGTCAGGCAGGAGCAGGGTTGTCATACAGGCGTGGGTCAGGCAGGAGCAGGGTTGTCGTACAGGCGTGGGTCAGGCAGGAGCGGGGTAATCGTACAGGCGTGGGTCAGGCAGGAACTGGGAAGACAGGGAGAACAGGGTAAGGCAAGGTTCAAAAGACAGACGAGGCAGGGAGCTAGAGACGTGTACCCACTAGGTTGGTTAGTCAACGATCTGGCGCCGCATGCTGTGTGGAGTGGCTTCTTCACCTCCTGGGCTGATGGGCTGCAGGTGGTGGCTGGCCAGGATGGGGTGCAATCACCGGAATGACCGGCAGCTGCTCACGCCGACGAGCCCGCAGTTCCCTCTGCGCCCTCTGGGAGGTGCCAGGGGACTCGTTCTCGGAGATAGGGTTAGGGGCAGGCAGAGAGGCAGGGTTAGAGGCATGGGTTGTGACAATAGGACTTCAGTCAGACTGGGGCAGATAAATATAATAATAATAATAATACTTGATTCTTTTGGTTTCTGTTTGGTAAAGTGTTATCCAGCTAGGCCTACCGTCCCTCGTTTGAGTTATTTTACAGAGAGAACTACAACGATCCTCCTGATTTTAGATTGCAATTCTTGCACTTTGCCTTCAGCACTAGATTATGATCTTAGTCACTTGTTTTAGAAAGGAGATGCACTTGTAAGTTCTGGCAAGTAGCCTAGTAGGCTAGTAGCCCAACATTGGCCTTTCCTAGTTAAATGCAATTATTGTTAGTTGCTTTGGATAAAAGCGTCTGCTAAAATACTGTAATACAATGAGATCTAGGCTACTGATCCGGGCATCTGTCGCGTTTTGAGAACTTCACTGGAGAGTGCAGCTGATCAGAGCACTATGCTGGTGCGCTTCGTAAACATGAGTCAATCTTGAATTATCTGTATGCCGAGATGAATCCAGTGATGTCCACCTCTTGAAATTTGGTCGGATTTACTGACCGGTAGATCAGTGAAACCCGGGGCTGCCAAGTCTCAGACACACGCATTGCAGCCTATTCTCACGCTCACTCGCCACGCTTCACAATTCTCACTCGGAGAAATGACCAACCTCAAAATAGCCTAGGCTACTACCAATTCAATGGCTATGGGACTCTTTTTTTTTCATTATTACTTGAACGAACGCTAATCTCGCCTCTCGGTCGTCCTTCGCGCTCAAAGAACGCTCCCCAAATCTACCTATCGGGGAGGAGAGAGGGAGAGGGAGCCGTCCCGGCGGGGGGAGAGGGGGGTTGGTGCTTGTGACTACACTTAGTCAACGCTTTGCTTAGCAACCACTCGCAGCAACCTCGCCTTTTTATTAATTACACCCGTGTTTGCCTAATGTAGATATCCTATTTCAAAAATGCACTCATCAGTCCGACTCCAACACTTCCACACCCCTATCAAAACCACTAGAGGGCGCCTCGCCACGTTACATCTCCCATTGCTTTTATGATGTCATAGTAGACGTTGCTGACGCAGACACTTAAACAGTCAGTGATCCATTCCACCTCATCAGAGTAGCTAGTGACTTCTGGATCTGACACACTGACTTAGAGAAAACAAGTAAGTCCATAATGGGGATAAACTTTAGAGTAAGACTTTTCTACAATTATTCTGTATTAATTCTTTGACAAAAACACCCCCAATTGAAGACAGAATAGAGTACATATTGCTCTCTGAGCTTTGCTTAACCAAGTTGTCATATAAATGATGTGTTGATACTGGTTGATTAGAGGACTAGCAGTGATGGCTCTGGGTAATATGAGTTCCTGGGTGAACCTCCTCTTCATCTGTGATCTGGTGAATAACCAGTTGCTTTATAGGACTTCAGTCAGACTGGGGCAGATAAATATAATAATAATAATAATACTTGATTCTTTTGGTTTCTGTTTGGTAAAGTGTTATCCAGCTAGGCCTACTGTGCTGTGTTGGAAAGTCCTGTATATCTAAATATAGGCCTAATGTGCTGCTAGGTATAGGTCTATTGTGCTGTATTGTAAAGTACTTGTATACAGTAGCTACAGTAGGTATATGACTACTGTTGTATGTTGTAAATTGCTGTACAGCTAGGTATAGACCTACTGTCCTGTGTTGTAAAGAGCTGTATAGCTACAGTATGCTCGCTGTGATATGAAGTGGTATCAATCAATCAATCAATCAATCAAAGCTGTATTTGTATAGCGCATTTCATACCCAGAGGCAACACAATGCGCTTTACAGAGAACAAGGGAGGTGGGGATTCATCCCACCCCTACATATTCCAGAGGGAAGCAAAAAGTGAGCTGTACAAATTATTCCCTGACCCCTCTCAACAAGGAAATCGAGCAAGCTCCTGGAGTATGTTTGTCTACCGGCTAAGAACATTTATAAAGCAATAAATTACATTAAATTACATTTTCAGAGTAAGAGAGGCTAAAAACATAATAGGAGAGACATGGCAAACACTGGTGTATGTCTGTGTGTGCGTGAATGTGCCTGGGCCCAGATAGAGGCAGGGGTTGGGGTAGAGAGGGGGTAGGAAAAGGATACGGACCCGGGTTAGGGTGAGGGGAAGGGGGACTGGGCCCAGGTCCAGGCCTAAGCCGGATGTGGACTGATGTGTGTACGTGTGTGTGTGTGTTAACTAAATACTACGACATCCACAGCTGACACGGGGGTATCTATCGGACTCAGAGTGGTGTGCGGGTGACAGTGGGGCATCCACTGGACCTGGTTAGAAGGTAGGAGGAAGAGAGAGAGGCACTAGGGGAGACAGAAAACGGTTAGAAGCACGCTGAGCCTTTGAAGCAACACAGATATCAGAACAGAACAAGCCTGTTTCAGGGCAACCAGCTTCTGTACACAACTTGATATACATAGAGTGCATAGCAGGATATACACCAATGTATACAGAGGATTCACAGGTAGGTTTGAGGCTGCCTTTCTGTGTCTCAAGGTCCTGGCTAGTGATTGTAGGCTAGGCCAAAAAGGTACGTCTTGAGATCTTGCTTGAAGACCTCCGTTGTTTCGACCCTTCTTAGGCACTCCGGCAGGGTGTTCCAGAGGTTGGGGGTATAGAAACTAAAAGCTGCCTCTCCGTGTTTCTTGGTCCTGGCTTTTGGGACTGTTACGAGTTCAGTACCTGAGGATCTGAGTGGTCTGTTGGGCATGTACCTGACAAGCATGTCTGAAATTTTTTCTGGTGCGTGACTGTGGAGAGATTTATAGACTAGTAATAGTATTTTAAAGTCTATTCTAGAGTTGACAGTTAACCAGTGTAGTGATTTTAAGGCTGGTGTGATGTGTGCCCTTCGTCTAGTCTTAGTGAGGACTCGTACTGATCAGAGCACTATGTTGGTGTGCTTCGTAAACATGAGTCAATTGCTCTTGAATTATCTGTATGCCGAGATGTATCCAGTGATGTCCACCTCTTGAAATTTGGTCAAATTTACTGACCGCTAGATCAGTGAAACCCGGGGCTGCCAAGTCTCAGACACACGCATTGCAGCCTATTCTCACGCTCACTCGCCACGCTTCACAATTCTCACTCGGAGAAATGACCAACCTCAAAATAGCCTAGGCTACTACCAATTCAATGGCTATGGGACTCTTTTTTATTATTATTACTTGAACGAACTCTAATCTCGCCTCTCGGTCGTCCTTCGCGCTCAAAGAACGCTCCCCAAATCTACCTATCGGGGAGGAGAGAGGGAGAGGGAGCCGTCCCGGCGGGGGGAGAGGGGGGTTGGTGCTTGTGACTACACTTAGTGAACGCTTTGCTTAGCAACCACTCGCAGCAACCTCGCCTTTTTATTAATTACACCCGTGTTTGCCTAATGTAGATATCCTATTTCAAAAATGCACTCATCAGTCCGACTCCAACACTTCCACACCCCTATCAAAACCACTAGAGGGCGCCTCGCCACGTTACATCTCCCATTGCTTTTATGATGTCATAGTAGACGTTGCTGACGCAGACACTTAAACAGTCAGTGATCCATTCCACCTCATCAGAGTAGATGACACACTGACTTAGAGAAAACAAGTAAGTCCATAATGGGGATAAACTTTAGAGTAAGAATTTTCTACAATTATTCTGTATTAATTCTTTGACAAAAACACCCCCAATTGAAGACAGAATAGAGTACATATTGCTCTCTGAGCTTTGTTTAACCAAGTTGTCATATAAATGATGTGTTGATACTGGTTGATTAGAGGACTAGCAGTGATGGCTCTGGGTAATATGAGTTCCTGGGTGAACCTCCTCTTCATCAGTGATCTGGTGAATAACCAGTTGCTTTATAGGACTTCAGTCAGACTGGGGCAGATAAATATAATAATAATAATAATACTTGATTCTTTTGGTTTCTGTTTGGTAAAGTGTTATCCAGCTAGGCCTACTGTGCTGTGTTGGAAAGTCCTGTATATCTAAATATAGGCCTAATGTGCTGCTAGGTATAGGTCTATTGTGCTGTATTGTAAAGTACTTGTATACAGTAGCTACAGTAGGTATATGACTACCGTTGTATGTTGTAAATTGCTGTACAGCTAGGTATAGACCTACTGTCCTGTGTTGTAAAGAGCTGTATAGCTACAGTATGCTCGCTGTGATGTGAAGTGGTATCAATCAATCAATCAATCAATCAAAGCTGTATTTGTATAGCGCATTTCATACCCAGAGGCAACACAATGCGCTTTACAGAGAACAAGGGAGGTGGGGATTCATCCCACCCCTACATATTCCAGAGGGAAGCAAAAAGTGAGCTGTACAAATTCTTCCCTGACCCCTCTCAACAAGGAAATCGAGCAAGCTCCTGGAGTATGTTTGTCTACCGGCTAAGAACATTTATAAAGCAATAAATTACATTAAATTACATTTTCAGAGTAAGAGAGGCTAAAAACATAATAGGAGAGACATGGCAAACACTGGTGTATGTCTGTGTGTGCGTGAATGTGCCTGGGCCCAGATAGAGGCAGGGGTTGGTGTAGAGAGGGGGTAGGAAAAGGATACGGACCCGGGTTAGGGTGAGGGGAAGGGGGACTGGGCCCAGGTCCAGGCCTAAGCCGGATGTGGACTGATGTGTGTACTTGTGTGTGTGTGTTAACTAAATACTACGACATCCACAGCTGACACGGGGGTATCTATCGGACTCAGAGTGGTGTGCGGGTGACAGTGGGGCATCCACTGGACCTGGTTAGAAGGTAGGAGGAAGAGAGAGAGGCACTAGGGGAGACAGAAAACGGTTAGAAGCACGCTGAGCCTTTGAAGCAACACAGATATCAGAACAGAACAAGCCTGTTTCAGGGCAACCAGCTTCTGTACACAACTTGATATACATAGAGTGCATAGCAGGATATACACCAATGTATACAGAGGATTCACAGGTAGGTTTGAGGCTGCCTTTCTGTGTCTCAAGGTCCTGGCTAGTGATTGTAGGCTAGGCCAAAAAGGTACGTCTTGAGATCTTGCTTGAAGACCTCCGTTGTTTCGACCCTTCTTAGGCACTCCGGCAGGGTGTTCCAGAGGTTGGGGGTATAGAAACTAAAAGCTGCCTCTCCGTGTTTCTTGGTCCTGGCTTTTGGGACTGTTACGAGTTCAGTACCTGAGGATCTGAGTGGTCTGTTGGGCATGTACCTGACAAGCATGTCTGAAATTTTTTCTGGTGCGTGACTGTGGAGAGATTTATAGACTAGTAATAGTATTTTAAAGTCTATTCTAGAGTTGACAGTTAACCAGTGTAGTGATTTTAAGGCTGGTGTGATGTGTGCCCTTCGTCTAGTCTTAGTGAGGACTCGTACTGATCAGAGCACTATGTTGGTGTGCTTCGTAAACATGAGTCAATTGCTCTTGAATTATCTGTATGCCGAGATGTATCCAGTGATGTCCACCTCTTGAAATTTGGTCAAATTTACTGACCGCTAGATCAGTGAAACCCGGGGCTGCCAAGTCTCAGACACACGCATTGCAGCCTATTCTCACGCTCACTCGCCACGCTTCACAATTCTCACTCGGAGAAATGACCAACCTCAAAATAGCCTAGGCTACTACCAATTCAATGGCTATGGGACTCTTTTTTATTATTATTACTTGAACGAACTCTAATCTCGCCTCTCGGTCGTCCTTCGCGCTCAAAGAACGCTCCCCAAATCTACCTATCGGGGAGGAGAGAGGGAGAGGGAGCCGTCCCGGCGGGGGGAGAGGGGGGTTGGTGCTTGTGACTACACTTAGTGAACGCTTTGCTTAGCAACCACTCGCAGCAACCTCGCCTTTTTATTAATTACACCCGTGTTTGCCTAATGTAGATATCCTATTTCAAAAATGCACTCATCAGTCCGACTCCAACACTTCCACACCCCTATCAAAACCACTAGAGGGCGCCTCGCCACGTTACATCTCCCATTGCTTTTATGATGTCATAGTAGACTTTGCTGACGCAGACACTTAAACAGTCAGTGATCCATTCCATCTCATCAGAGTAGCTAGTGACTTCTGGATCTGACACACTGACTTAGAGAAAACAAGTAAGTCCATAATGGGGATAAACTTTAGAGTAAGAATTTTCTACAATTATTCTGTATTAATTCTTTGACAAAAACACCCCCAATTGAAGACAGAATAGAGTACATATTGCTCTCTGAGCTTTGTTTAACCAAGTTGTCATATAAATGATGTGTTGATACTGGTTGATTAGAGGACTAGCAGTGATGGCTCTGGGTAATATGAGTTCCTGGGTGAACCTCCTCTTCATCAGTGATCTGGTGAATAACCAGTTGCTTTATAGGACTTCAGTCAGACTGGGGCAGATAAATATAATAATAATAATAATACTTGATTCTTTTGGTTTCTGTTTGGTAAAGTGTTATCCAGCTAGGCCTACTGTGCTGTGTTGGAAAGTCCTGTATATCTAAATATAGGCCTAATGTGCTGCTAGGTATAGGTCTATTGTGCTGTATTGTAAAGTACTTGTATACAGTAGCTACAGTAGGTATATGACTACCGTTGTATGTTGTAAATTGCTGTACAGCTAGGTATAGACCTACTGTCCTGTGTTGTAAAGAGCTGTATAGCTACAGTATGCTCGCTGTGATGTGAAGTGGTATCAATCAATCAATCAATCAATCAAAGCTGTATTTGTATAGCGCATTTCATACCCAGAGGCAACACAATGCGCTTTACAGAGAACAAGGGAGGTGGGGATTCATCCCACCCCTACATATTCCAGAGGGAAGCAAAAAGTGAGCTGTACAAATTCTTCCCTGACCCCTCTCAACAAGGAAATCGAGCAAGCTCCTGGAGTATGTTTGTCTACCGGCTAAGAACATTTATAAAGCAATAAATTACATTAAATTACATTTTCAGAGTAAGAGAGGCTAAAAACATAATAGGAGAGACATGGCAAACACTGGTGTATGTCTGTGTGTGCGTGAATGTGCCTGGGCCCAGATAGAGGCAGGGGTTGGGGTAGAGAGGGGGTAGGAAAAGGATACGGACCCGGGTTAGGGTGAGGGGAAGGGGGACTGGGCCCAGGTCCAGGCCTAAGCCGGATGTGGACTGATGTGTGTACGTGTGTGTGTTAACTAAATACTACGACATCCACAGCTGACACGGGGGTATCTATCGGACTCAGAGTGGTGTGCGGGTGACAGTGGGGCATCCACTGGACCTGGTTAGAAGGTAGGAGGAAGAGAGAGAGGCACTAGGGGAGACAGAAAACGGTTAGAAGCACGCTGAGCCTTTGAAGCAACACAGATATCAGAACAGAACAAGCCTGTTTCAGGGCAACCAGCTTCTGTACACAACTTGATATACATAGCAGGATATACATCAATGTATACAGAGGATTCACAGGTAGGTTTGAGGCTGCCTTTCTGTGTCTCAAGGTCCTGGCTAGTGATTGTAGGCTAGGCCAAAAAGTTACGTCTTGAGATCTTGCTTGAAGACCTCCGTTGTTTCGACCCTTCTTAGGCACTCCGGCAGGGAGTTCCAGAAGTTGGGGGCATAGAAACTAAAAGCTGCCTCTCCGTGTTTCTTGGTCCTGGCTTTTGGGACTGTTACGAGTTCAGTACCTGAGGATCTGAGTGGTCTGTTGGGCATGTACCTGACAAGCATGTCTGAAATGTTTTCTGGTGCGTGACTGTGGAGAGATTTATAGACTAGTATTAGTATTTTAAAGTCTATTCTAGAGTTGACAGTTAACCAGTGTAGTGATTTTAAGGCTGGTGTGATGTGTGCC
This sequence comes from Borostomias antarcticus, assembly GCF_949987555.1. Taxonomy (NCBI): domain Eukaryota; kingdom Metazoa; phylum Chordata; class Actinopteri; order Stomiiformes; family Stomiidae; genus Borostomias; species Borostomias antarcticus. The sequence goes on from NW_028175884.1 coordinate 177,711, forward strand.
CTTCGTCTAGTCTTAGTGAGGACTCGTACTGATCAGAGCACTATGTTGGTGTGCTTCGTAAACATGAGTCAATTGCTCTTGAATTATCTGTATGCCGAGATGAATCCAGTGATGTCCACCTCTTGAAATTTGGTCGAATTTACTGACCGCTAGATCAGTGAAACCCGGGGCTGCCAAGTCTCAGACACACGCATTGCAGCCTATTCTCACGTTCACTCGCCACGCTTCACAATTCTCACTCGGAGAAATGACCAACCTCAAAATAGCCTAGGCTACTACCAATTCAATGGCTATGGGACCCTTTTTTTTATTATTACTTGAACGAACTCTAATCTCGCCTCTCGGTCGTCCTTCGCGCTCAAAGAACGCTACCCAAATCTACCTATCGGGGAGGAGAGAGGGAGAGGGAGCCGTCCCGGCGGGGGGAGAGGGGGGTTGGTGCTTGTGACTACACTTAGTCAACGCTTTGCTTAGCAACCACTCGCAGCAACCTCGCCTTTTTATTAATTACACCCGTGTTTACCTAATGTAGATATCCTATTTCAAAAATGCACTCATCAGTCCGACTCCAACACTTCCACACCCCTATCAAAACCACTAGAGGGCGCCTCACCACGTTACATCTCCCATTGCTTTTATGATGTCATAGTAGACGTTGCTGACGCAGACACTTAAACAGTCAGTGATCCATTCCATCTCATCAGAGTAGCTAGTGACTTCTGGATCTGACACACTGACTTAGAGAAAACAAGTAAGTCCATAATGGGGATAAACTTTAGAGTAAGAATTTTCTACAATTATTCTGTATTAATTCTTTGACAAAAACACCCCCAATTGAAGACAGAATAGAGTACATATTGCTCTCTGAGCTTTGTTTAACCAAGTTGTCATATAAATGATGTGTTGATACTGGTTGATTAGAGGACTAGCAGTGATGGCTCTGGGTAATATGAGTTCCTGGGTGAACCTCCTCTTCATCAGTGATCTGGTGAATAACCAGTTGCTTTATAGGTGTTAAGGATCAGGATGGAGGACCCAAGAGCAGACAAGATTGGGGTGAAAGCCCGTAGGCACGTTTATTGCGATCCGGGGAGAGGCAGGCAGTAACGTGATCCGTAGACAGGCGTGGGTCAGGCGGGGACGTGGTAGTCGTACAGGCGATGGTCAGGCAGGAGCGTGGTAGTCGTACAGGCGATGGTCAGGCAGGAGCGGGGTTGTCGTACAGGCGTGGGTCAGGCAGGAGCCGGGTTGTCGTACAGGCGTGGGTCAGGCAGGAGCAGGGTTGTCGTACAGGCGTGGGTCAGGCAGGAGCAGGGTGGTCGTACAGGCGTGGGTCAGGCAGGAGCAGGGTTGTTGTACAGGCGTGGGTCAGGCAGGAGCGGGGTAATCGTACAGCCGTGGGTCAGGCAGGAACTGGGAAGACAGGGAGAACAGGGTAAGGCAAGGTTCAAAAGACAGACGAGGCAGGGAGCTAGAGACGTGTACCCACTAGGTTGGTTAGTCAACGATCTGGCGCCGCATGCTGTGTGGAGTGGCTTCTTAACCTCCTGGGCTGATGGGCTGCAGGTGGTGGCTGGCCAGGATGGGGTGCAATCACCGGAATGACCGGCAGCTGCTCACGCCGACGAGCCCGCAGTTCCCTCTGCGCCCTCTGGGAGGTGCCAGGGGACTCGTTCTCGGAGATAGGGTTAGGGGCAGGCAGAGAGGCAGGGTTAGAGGCATGGGTTGTGACAGGACCCCCCCCTCTACGGGCGACTCCCGGCGACCGACCAGGCAGGCCAGGGTGGGCCCGGTGGAAATCCCGGACAAGAGAGGGGTCCAGGATGTGCCTGCGGGGCACCCAGCTTTGCTCCTCAGGCCCATAACCCTCCCAATCGACAAGGTATTGCAGACCCCGGCCCCGGCGACGGACCCTCAGCAACCGCCGGACAGTCCAGGCCGGATGGTCGTCGATGAGGCGGACGGGGGGAGGAGCATCGCCTGGGGGGCAAAGGGGACTGACCTTCACAGGTTTGATCCTGGAGACGTGGAAGACCGGGTGGATCCTCATGGCGGGGGGCAACCTGAGCTTGACCGCCACAGGGTTGACCACGCTCTCAATGACGTAGGGGCCGAGGAAGCGGGGGACCAGCTTCCTGCAACCTGCCTGCAGCGGAATGTCCCTGGAGGAGAGCCAGACCTCCTGGCCAGGCACATAGTTGGGGGCCGGGGTCCGACGCTGGTCGGCATACCGCTGGCTACTGCGGGTGGAGCGGAGCAGGGCCGAGCGGGCGGTCCTCCAGATCCTGCGGCAGCGGTCAATGTGGGCCTGGACTGACGGGACAGCCAGCTCCTCCTCCTGCTCAGGAAAAAGGGGTGGTTGGTAACCCAGGGAGCACTCAAACGGGGACTGACCTGAGGAGGCGTTGGGCAGGGTGTTGTGGGCGTACTCGACCCAGGAGATGCGCTCGCTCCAAGAGGCCGGGCTCCGGCCCGTGATGCACCGCAGGGCAGTGCCCAGGTACTGGTTGGCCCGTTCCGCCTGCCCGTTGGTCTGGGGGTGGAAGCCCGAGGACAGGCTGACAGTGGCCCCCATAGCCCGACAGAACTCCCTCCAGACCCGAGAGGTGAACTGCGGCCCCCTGTCTGACACAATGTCGAGGGGGATGCCATGGAGACGGACCACGTGAGTCACCAGCAGGTCCGCAGTCTCAGAGGCAGAGGGGAGCTTAGGCAGCGGCACGAAGTGGGCAGCCTTCGAGAAACGGTCAATGATGGTCAGGATCACCGTGTTTCCCTGGGATGGGGGGAGACCGGTGACGAAGTCCAACCCAATGTGGCTCCAGGGTCGGCCGGGAACAGGCAGGGGACGCAGAAGTCCTGAAGGGGGCTGGTGGGAGGACTTACTCCGGGCACACACCGTACAGGCCTGGACGTACTTGGTGGTGTCGACGGCCATGGTGGGCCACCAGAACCGGCGCCTAAGCAGGGTTAGCGTGCGGCTGGCTCCTGGGTGACAGGCGAACTGGGACGTGTGGGCCCACTGGAGGACCTGGGTACGGACCCGGTCAGGCACAAAGAGGCGGTTTGCCGGACCACCGCCTAGGTCTGGCTGAGTCCTCTGGGCCTCCCTCACGATCCCCTCTACCTCCCAAGTGAGAGCACCCACCACACAGGAGGAGGGCAGAATAGTGTCCAGCTCTGCACTCCGCTCCGGGGGCGAGAACTGGCGTGAGAGAGCATCTGGCTTCACATTGCGGGACCCTGGTCGGTAGGTCAGGGTGAAATTGAAGCGGCCGAAAAACAGAGCCCACCTGGCCTGCCGGGGATTCAGCCTCTTTGCGTCCCGGATGTAGATCAGGTTCTTGTGGTCAGTCCACACGATGATCGGCTGCTCCGTCCCCTCCAGCCAGTGCCTCCACTCCTGCAGTGCGAGTTGGACCGCGAGAAGCTCCCTGTTTCCTACGTCGTAGTTCCTCTCGGCCGGCTCCAAGCGGCGGGAGAAGAAGGCGCAGGGGTGGAGCTTGCCGTCCGTCACGGCCCTCTGGGACAGGACCGCCCCAACCCCCGTGTCGGAGGCGTCAACCTCCAGGACGAATTGGAGTGAGGGGTCCGGTTGGATGAGGACAGGTGCGGAGGTGAACAGGGCCTTGAGGGCCTTGAAGGCCACGTCCGCCGCAGGGGTCCAGGCGAAGGGGATGGCCGTGGATGTCAGCGCTGTCATGGGGCTCGCCACCCGGCTGTAGTTCCGGATAAACCTCCGGTAAAAGTTAGCGAACCCCAGGAACCGTTGGAGCTCCTTGCGGGTGGTGGGGACCGGCCACTCAACCACCGCCCTGATCTTCTCTGGGGAAGCCCTCACCCTCCCGGCCTCAATGACGAAACCCAGGAACTGGATCGTGGGCACGTGAAACTCGCATTTCTCCGCCTTGAGGTAGAGCCTGTTCTCCATGAGCCTCTGGAGGACCTGCCTGACGTGCCCGGTGTGCTCCTCCATGGTGCGCGAGAAGACGAGGATGTCATCCAGGTAGACGAAGACGGTGTGGTTGAGGAGGTCTCTGAGGACGTCGTTCACTAGGGCTTGGAACACGGCCGGGGCGTTGGTTAGGCCGAAGGGCATGACGCGGTACTCAAAGTGCCCGAGGGGGGTGTTAAAGGCCGTCTTCCACTCGTCTCCTTTCCTGATGCGCACCAGGTGGTAAGCGTTCCTGAGGTCGAGCTTGGAGAACACTGTGGCGCCCTGGAGCGGTTCGAAGGCGGAGGCGATGAGCAGCAGGGGGTAGCGGTTCTTGACTGTAATGTCGTTCAATCGCCGGTAGTCGATGCACGGGCGTAGGGTGCCGTCTTTCTTGCCCACGAAGAAGAAGCCCGCTCCTACGGGTGAGCTGGAGGGCTTGATGAGGCCGGCGTTCAGGGACTCGTGGATGTATTTCTCCATGGCCTCTCTCTCAGGACGAGACAAGTTGAACAGACGGCCGGAGGGCAGGGGCGCTCCTGAAAGCAGTTCAATGGCACAGTCGTAGGGGCGGTGAGGAGGCAGGGAGAGGGCCCTCTGTTTGCTGAACGCCTCTCCGAGGTCATGGTAGATGGAGGGAACCGTGGACAGGTCAGGTGGCTCCAGTGAGGCGCTGACGCCCTCTGTAGGCGGGGTGGCAGAGGTGAGACAGGTCCTGTGGCAGTGATGACTCCAGCCAATCACCCTGTTGGTCTCCCAGTCGATGTGGGGGTTGTGGCGCCGGAGCCAGGTCTGCCCCAGGACGAGGGGACTCTGGGGTGATGAGATCACCAGCAGGGAGAGGGTCTCGTGGTGGTTGCCAGACAGACGGATCTCCAAGGGCTTTGTGACCTGGGTGACCTCGGCCAGCAGTCTCCCGCTGAGGTCGTGAACGGCAAGGGGCGTGTCCCGGAGTTGTGTGGGGATGCCGGCCTGACGGACGAGCGTGGCATCGATGAAGCAGTCGTCCGTGCCCGAGTCAATCAGAGCAGGTACGGGGAATGGCCGGTTGTTAGATGTGACCACGGCTTCCAAGTGCAGGCGCCCCTGGTGGCTGGGGGTGAGTACGCCGCCCATCAGTGACACCCCTCTCACCGACGGGCTGGAGCTTTTGGGCGGTTCGGGCAGGTGTTCCGGGTGTGTCCAGGGCCGCCACAATAGAAACAGAGCCCCTCTGTAACCCTCCGGAGGCGCTCCTCAGCGGTCAGATGAGCCCCGCCCAATACCATGGGCTCGTCCTCAGGGGATGGAGAGGCAGACAGAGCAGAGGAGCGCAGGGGGGCGGAGTCGGGGCGAGACGAGAAGGGGGCCGGCTGGCCTGGGGGACGGTGACTGGGGGGCCGGACAGAGCCAGAGGGACGGGTGGCTCTTTCTCTCCTGCGCTCCCGGAGCCTGTTGTCCACCTTCACGGCGAGCGAGATGAGGTTGTCCAGGGAGGTGGCATCTTCCCTGAGCGCCAGCTCATCCTTAATAGTCTCTGTGAGGCCTGAGCGGAAAGCGGTCTGGAGGTCGGCATCGTTCCACCCGCTCCCCGCAGCCAGGATGCGGAACTCCACAGAGAATTCTGCCACACTCCGGGTGCCCTGCTGGAGATGGAGCAGGCGTGAGGCGGAGTCGCGGCCGTGGGCTGGATGGTCGAAAACCTTTCTAAACTCCACACAGAAAGTCTCGAAGGACCTGAAACAGGCCGCCCCTGACTCCCAGACTGCTTCAAACCAGCGGAGGGGTTGGCCGGTCAACAGGTTGGAGACGAAGGCAATCCTCTCCGCGTCCCCAGAATACCGGCTAGGCTGGTGAGCGAAAATGAATTTGCACTGCATCAGGAAGGACCCGCACTCAGCCAGGTCGCCGTCGAATGGCCTGGGGTTGGAGAGCTTGGGCTCTCTCCGGGGCAGAGCGGGGGAAGCGGCCTCGCCAGGAGCTGGAGCGGCGGGCTGGTCCTGGGGTGGTGCTGGGTCCTGGGGTGGTGATGGGGCCTGGAGAGGGGTAAGGTGGGCGATCAGGTTCCGGAACTCCTGGGTGAGAGCCTGCAGGCCCTGGTCGGTTTGGGCTGCCTGGGTGGCGAGCGCGTTCACGCTGGTGGAGAGGCCCTGCATGGCACTGGCCGCATGTTGGAGGTCAGAGTCGTGTCTCCCAATCAGCGTACCTTGGCTGGCGATGGCAGTGCGTATGGCGTCGACGTCCGCTGGGTCCATGTCTTGGCCAGATCGTTCTGTTAAGGATCAGGATGGAGGACCCAAGAGCAGACACGATTGGGGTGAAAGCCCGTAGGCACGTTTATTGCGATCCGGGGAGAGGCAGGCAGTAACGTGATCCGTAGACAGGCGTGGGTCAGGCGGGGACGTGGTAGTCGTACAGGCGATGGTCAGGCAGGAGCGTGGTAGTCGTACAGGCGATGGTCAGGCAGGAGCGGGGTTGTCGTACAGGCGTGGGTCAGGCAGGAGCAGGGTTGTCATACAGGCGTGGGTCAGGCAGGAGCAGGGTTGTCGTACAGGCGTGGGTCAGGCAGGAGCGGGGTAATCGTACAGGCGTGGGTCAGGCAGGAACTGGGAAGACAGGGAGAACAGGGTAAGGCAAGGTTCAAAAGACAGACGAGGCAGGGAGCTAGAGACGTGTACCCACTAGGTTGGTTAGTCAACGATCTGGCGCCGCATGCTGTGTGGAGTGGCTTCTTCACCTCCTGGGCTGATGGGCTGCAGGTGGTGGCTGGCCAGGATGGGGTGCAATCACCGGAATGACCGGCAGCTGCTCACGCCGACGAGCCCGCAGTTCCCTCTGCGCCCTCTGGGAGGTGCCAGGGGACTCGTTCTCGGAGATAGGGTTAGGGGCAGGCAGAGAGGCAGGGTTAGAGGCATGGGTTGTGACAATAGGACTTCAGTCAGACTGGGGCAGATAAATATAATAATAATAATAATACTTGATTCTTTTGGTTTCTGTTTGGTAAAGTGTTATCCAGCTAGGCCTACCGTCCCTCGTTTGAGTTATTTTACAGAGAGAACTACAACGATCCTCCTGATTTTAGATTGCAATTCTTGCACTTTGCCTTCAGCACTAGATTATGATCTTAGTCACTTGTTTTAGAAAGGAGATGCACTTGTAAGTTCTGGCAAGTAGCCTAGTAGGCTAGTAGCCCAACATTGGCCTTTCCTAGTTAAATGCAATTATTGTTAGTTGCTTTGGATAAAAGCGTCTGCTAAAATACTGTTATACAATGAGATCTAGGCTACTGATCCGGGCATCTGTCGCGTTTTGAGAACTTCACTGGAGAGTGCAGCTGATCAGAGCACTATGCTGGTGCGCTTCGTAAACATGAGTCAATCTTGAATTATCTGTATGCCGAGATGAATCCAGTGATGTCCACCTCTTGAAATTTGGTCGGATTTACTGACCGGTAGATCAGTGAAACCCGGGGCTGCCAAGTCTCAGACACACGCATTGCAGCCTATTCTCACGCTCACTCGCCACGCTTCACAATTCTCACTCGGAGAAATGACCAACCTCAAAATAGCCTAGGCTACTACCAATTCAATGGCTATGGGACTCTTTTTTTTTCATTATTACTTGAACGAACGCTAATCTCGCCTCTCGGTCGTCCTTCGCGCTCAAAGAACGCTCCCCAAATCTACCTATCGGGGAGGAGAGAGGGAGAGGGAGCCGTCCCGGCGAAGGGAGAGGGGGGTTGGTGCTTGTGACTACACTTAGTCAACGCTTTGCTTAGCAACCACTCGCAGCAACCTCGCCTTTTTATTAATTACACCCGTGTTTGCCTAATGTAGATATCCTATTTCAAAAATGCACTCATCAGTCCGACTCCAACACTTCCACACCCCTATCAAAACCACTAGAGGGCGCCTCGCCACGTTACATCTCCCATTGCTTTTATGATGTCATAGTAGACGTTGCTGACGCAGACACTTAAACAGTCAGTGATCCATTCCATCTCATCAGAGTAGCTAGTGACTTCTGGATCTGACACACTGACTTAGAGAAAACAAGTAAGTCCATAATGGGGATAAACTTTAGAGTAAGAATTTTCTACAATTATTCTGTATTCATTCTTTGACAAAAACACCCCCAATTGAAGACAGAATAGAGTACATATTGCTCTCTGAGCTTTGTTTAACCAAGTTGTCATATAAATGATGTGTTGATACTGGTTGATTAGAGGACTAGCAGTGATGGCAACTCACAGGCTCAAAAGGCTATAACTTTTGAATCGAAAGTCGTAGAGCCTCGCAGATGGGCTCATTTGATTCCTCATCAAATTCTACAGTTAGCAGTCCCCTATGCAGATAAATTTGCTGTACGAGCTTCCGTTTCCGAGATATTTGACAAAAACCGTACAGATATGAAAAATGATGTGTCAAATGTCCTTGAAATCGGACAAAAACCGTACAGATATGAAAAATGATGTGGCTCAAACGGCTATAACTTTTGAATCGAAAGTCGTAGAGCCACGCAGATGGGCTCATTCGATTCCTCATCAAATTCTACAGTTAGCAGTCCCCTATGCAGATAAATTTGCTGTACGAGCTTCCGTTTCCGAGATATTTGACAAAAACCGTACAGATATGAAAAATGATGTGTCAAATGTCCTTGAAATCGGACAAAAACCGTACAGATATGAAAATGATGTGGTTCAAACGGCTATAACTTTTGAATCGAAAGTCGTAGAGCCTCGCAGATGGGCTCATTCGATTCCTCATCAAATTCTACAGTTAGCAGTCCCCTATGCAGATAAATTTGCTGTACGAGCTTCCGTTTCCGAGATATTTGACAAAAACCGTATCATGTTAACTTATCAAAACCACTAGAGGGCGCCTCGCCACGTTACATCTCCCATTGCTTTTATGATGTCATAGTAGACGTTGCTGACGCAGACACTTAAACAGTCAGTGATCCATTCCATCTCATCAGAGTAGCTAGTGACTTCTGGATCTGACACACTGACTTAGAGAAAACAAGTAAGTCCATAATGGGGATAAACTTTAGAGTAAGAATTTTCTACAATTATTCTGTATTCATTCTTTGACAAAAACACCCCCAATTGAAGACAGAATAGAGTACATATTGCTCTCTGAGCTTTGTTTAACCAAGTTGTCATATAAATGATGTGTTGATACTGGTTGATTAGAGGACTAGCAGTGATGGCAACTCACAGGCTCAAAAGGCTATAACTTTTGAATCGAAAGTCGTAGAGCCTCGCAGATGGGCTCATTCGATTCCTCATCAAATTCTACAGTTAGCAGTCCCCTATGCAGATACATTTGCTGTACGAGCTTCCGTTTCCGAGATATTTGACAAAAACCAAACAGATATGAAAAATGATGTGGCTCAAACGGCTATAACTTTTGAATCGAAAGTCGTAGAGCCACGCAGATGGGCTCATTCGATTCCTCATCAAATTCTACAGTTAGCAGTCCCATATGCAGATAAATTTGCTGTACGAGCTTCCGTTTCCGAGATATTTGACAAAAACCGTACAGATATGAAAAATGATGTGTCAAATGTCCTTGAAATCGGACAAAAACCGTACAGATATGAAAAATGATGTGGCTCAAACGGCTATAACTTTTGAATCGAAAGTCGTAGAGCCACGCAGATGGGCTCATTCGATTCCTCATCAAATTCTACAGTTAGCAGTCCCCTATGCAGATAAATTTGCTGTACGAGCTTCCGTTTCCGAGATATTTGACAAAAACCGTACAGATATGAAAAATGATGTGTCAAATGTCCTTGAAATCGGACAAAAACCGTACAGATATGAAAATGATGTGGTTCAAACGGCTATAACTTTTGAATCGAAAGTCGTAGAGCCTCGCAGATGGGCTCATTCGATTCCTCATCAAATTCTACAGTTAGCAGTCCCCTATGCAGATAAATTTGCTGTACGAGCTTCCGTTTCCGAGATATTTGACAAAAACCGTATCATGTTAACTTATCAAAACCACTAGAGGGCGCCTCGCCACGTTACATCTCCCATTGCTTTTATGATGTCATAGTAGACGTTGCTGACGCAGACACTTAAACAGTCAGTGATCCATTCCATCTCATCAGAGTAGCTAGTGACTTCTAGATCTGACACACTGACTTAGAGAAAACAAGTAAGTCCATAATGGGGATAAACTTTAGAGTAAGAATTTTCTACAATTATTCTGTATTCATTCTTTGACAAAAACACCCCCAATTGAAGACAGAATAGAGTACATATTGCTCTCTGAGCTTTGTTTAACCAAGTTGTCATATAAATGATGTGTTGATACTGGTTGATTAGAGGACTAGCAGTGATGGCAACTCACAGGCTCAAAAGGCTATAACTTTTGAATCGAAAGTCGTAGAGCCTCGCAGATGGGCTCATTCGATTCCTCATCAAATTCTACAGTTAGCAGTCCCCTATGCAGATAAATTTGCTGTACGAGCTTCCGTTTCCGAGATATTTGACAAAAACCGTACAGATATGAAAAATGATGTGTCAAATGTCCTTGAAATCGGACAAAAACCGTACAGATATGAAAATGATGTGGTTCTAACGGCTATAACTTTTGAATCGAAAGTCGTAGAGCCTCGCAGGTGGGCTCATTCGATTCCTCATCAAATTCTACAGTTAGCAGTCCCCTATGCAGATACATTTGCTGTACGAGCTTCCGTTTCCGAGATATTTGACAAAAACCGTATCATGTTAACTTATCAAAACCACTAGAGGGCGCCTCGCCACGTTACATCTCCCATTGCTTTTATGATGTCATAGTAGACGTTGCTGACGCAGACACTTAAACAGTCAGTGATCCATTCCATCTCATCAGAGTAGCTAGTGACTTCTGGATCTGACACACTGACTTAGAGAAAACAAGTAAGTCCATAATGGGGATAAACTTTAGAGTAAGAATTTTCTACAATTATTCTGTATTCATTCTTTGACAAAAACACCCCCAATTGAAGACAGAATAGAGTACATATTGCTCTCTGAGCTTTGTTTAACCAAGTTGTCATATAAATGATGTGTTGATACTGGTTGATTAGAGGACTAGCAGTGATGGCAACTCACAGGCTCAAAAGGCTATAACTTTTGAATCGAAAGTCGTAGAGCCTCGCAGATGGGCTCATTTGATTCCTCATCAAATTCTACAGTTAGCAGTCCCCTATGCAGATAAATTTGCTGTACGAGCTTCCGTTTCCGAGATATTTGACAAAAACCGTACAGATATGAAAAATGATGTGTCAAATGTCCTTGAAATCGGACAAAAACCGTACAGATATGAAAAATGATGTGGCTCAAACGGCTATAACTTTTGAATCGAAAGTCGTAGAGCCACGCAGATGGGCTCATTCGATTCCTCATCAAATTCTACAGTTAGCAGTCCCCTATGCAGATAAATTTGCTGTACGAGCTTCCGTTTCCGAGATATTTAACAAAAACCGTACAGATATGAAAAATGATGTGTCAAATGTCCTTGAAATCGGACAAAAACCGTACAGATATGAAAATGATGTGGTTCAAACGGCTATAACTTTTGAATCAGAAGTCGTAGAGCCTCGCAGATGGGCTCATTCGATTCCTCATCAAATTCTACAGTTAGCAGTCCCCTATGCAGATAAATTTGCTGTACGAGCTTCCGTTTCCGAGATATTTGACAAAAACCGTATCATGTTAACTTATCAAAACCACTAGAGGGCGCCTCGCCACGTTACATCTCCCATTGCTTTTATGATGTCATAGTAGACGTTGCTGACGCAGACACTTAAACAGTCAGTGATCCATTCCATCTCATCAGAGTAGCTAGTGACTTCTGGATCTGACACACTGACTTAGAGAAAACAAGTAAGTCCATAATGGGGATAAACTTTAGAGTAAGAATTTTCTACAATTATTCTGTATTCATTCTTTGACAAAAACACCCCCAATTGAAGACAGAATAGAGTACATATTGCTCTCTGAGCTTTGTTTAACCAAGTTGTCATATAAATGATGTGTTGATACTGGTTGATTAGAGGACTAGCAGTGATGGCAACTCACAGGCTCAAACGGCTATAACTTTTGAATCGAAAGTCGTAGAGCCACGCAGATGGGCTCATTCGATTCCTCATCAAATTCTACAGTTAGCAGTCCCCTATGCAGATAAATTTGCTGTACGAGCTTCCGTTTCCGAGATATTTGACAAAAACCGTACAGATATGAAAAATGATGTGTCAAATGTCCTTGAAATCGGACAAAAACCGTACAGATATGAAAATGATGTGGTTCAAACGGCTATAACTTTTGAATCAGAAGTCGTAGAGCCTCGCAGATGGGCTCATTCGATTCCTCATCAAATTCTACAGTTAGCAGTCCCCTATGCAGATAAATTTGCTGTACGAGCTTCCGTTTCCGAGATATTTGACAAAAACCGTATCATGTTAACTTATCAAAACCACTAGAGGGCGCCTCGCCACGTTACATCTCCCATTGCTTTTATGATGTCATAGTAGACGTTGCTGACGCAGACACTTAAACAGTCAGTGATCCATTCCATCTCATCAGAGTAGCTAGTGACTTCTGGATCTGACACACTGACTTAGAGAAAACAAGTAAGTCCATAATGGGGATAAACTTTAGAGTAAGAATTTTCTACAATTATTCTGTATTCATTCTTTGACAAAAACACCCCCAATTGAAGACAGAATAGAGTACATATTGCTCTCTGAGCTTTGTTTAACCAAGTTGTCATATAAATGATGTGTTGATACTGGTTGATTAGAGGACTAGCAGTGATGGCAACTCACAGGCTCAAAAGGCTATAACTTTTGAATCGAAAGTCGTAGAGCCTCGCAGATGGGCTCATTCGATTCCTCATCAAATTCTACAGTTAGCAGTCCCCTATGCAGATAAATTTGCTGTACGAGCTTCCGTTTCCGAGATATTTGACAAAAACCGTACAGATATGAAAAATGATGTGTCAAATGTCCTTGAAATCGGACAAAAACCGTACAGATATGAAAATGATGTGGTTCAAACGGCTATAACTTTTGAATCGAAAGTCGTAGAGCCTCGCAGATGGGCTCATTCGATTCCTCATCAAATTCTACAGTTAGCAGTCCCCTATGCAGATAAATTTGCTGTACGAGCTTCCGTTTCCGAGATATTTGACAAAAACCGTACAGATATGAAAAATGATGTGTCAAATGTCCTTGAAATCGGACAAAAACCGTACAGATATGAAAAATGATGTGGCTCAAACGGCTATAACTTTTGAATCGAAAGTCGTAGAGCCTCGCAGATGGGCTCATTCGATTCCTCATCAAATTCTACAGTTAGCAGTCCCCTATGCAGATAAATTTGCTGTACGAGCTTCCGTTTCCGAGATATTTGACAAAAACCGTACAGATATGAAAAATGATGTGTCAAATGTCCTTGAAATCGGACAAAAACCGTACAGATATGAAAAATGATGTGGCTCAAACGGCTATAACTTTTGAATCGAAAGTCGTAGAGCCACGCAGATGGGCTCATTCGATTCCTCATCAAATTCTACAGTTAGCAGTCCCCTATGCAGATAAATTTGCTGTACGAGCTTCCGTTTCCGAGATATTTAACAAAAACCGTACAGATATGAAAAATGATGTGTCAAATGTCCTTGAAATCGGACAAAAACCGTACAGATATGAAAATGATGTGGTTCAAACGGCTATAACTTTTGAATCAGAAGTCGTAGAGCCTCGCAGATGGGCTCATTCGATTCCTCATCAAATTCTACAGTTAGCAGTCCCCTATGCAGATAAATTTGCTGTACGAGCTTCCGTTTCCGAGATATTTGACAAAAACCGTATCATGTTAACTTATCAAAACCACTAGAGGGCGCCTCGCCACGTTACATCTCCCATTGCTTTTATGATGTCATAGTAGACGTTGCTGACGCAGACACTTAAACAGTCAGTGATCCATTCCATCTCATCAGAGTAGCTAGTGACTTCTGGATCTGACACACTGACTTAGAGAAAACAAGTAAGTCCATAATGGGGATAAACTTTAGAGTAAGAATTTTCTACAATTATTCTGTATTCATTCTTTGACAAAAACACCCCCAATTGAAGACAGAATAGAGTACATATTGCTCTCTGAGCTTTGTTTAACCAAGTTGTCATATAAATGATGTGTTGATACTGGTTGATTAGAGGACTAGCAGTGATGGCAACTCACAGGCTCAAACGGCTATAACTTTTGAATCGAAAGTCGTAGAGCCACGCAGATGGGCTCATTCGATTCCTCATCAAATTCTACAGTTAGCAGTCCCCTATGCAGATAAATTTGCTGTACGAGCTTCCGTTTCCGAGATATTTGACAAAAACCGTACAGATATGAAAAATGATGTGTCAAATGTCCTTGAAATCGGACAAAAACCGTACAGATATGAAAATGATGTGGTTCAAACGGCTATAACTTTTGAATCAGAAGTCGTAGAGCCTCGCAGATGGGCTCATTCGATTCCTCATCAAATTCTACAGTTAGCAGTCCCCTATGCAGATAAATTTGCTGTACGAGCTTCCGTTTCCGAGATATTTGACAAAAACCGTACAGATATGAAAAATGATGTGTCAAATGTCCTTGAAATCGGACAAAAACCGTACAGATATGAAAAATGATGTGGCTCAAACGGCTATAACTTTTGAATCGAAAGTCGTAGAGCCTCGCAGATGGGCTCATTCGATTCCTCATCAAATTCTACAGTTAGCAGTCCCCTATGCAGATAAATTTGCTGTACGAGCTTCCGTTTCCGAGATATTTGACAAAAACCGTACAGATATGAAAAATGATGTGTCAAATGTCCTTGAAATCGGACAAAAACCGTACAGATATGAAAAATGATGTGGCTCAAACGGCTATAACTTTTGAATCGAAAGTCGTAGAGCCACGCAGATGGGCTCATTCGATTCCTCATCAAATTCTACAGTTAGCAGTCCCCTATGCAGATAAATTTGCTGTACGAGCTTCCGTTTCCGAGATATTTAACAAAAACCGTACAGATATGAAAAATGATGTGTCAAATGTCCTTGAAATCGGACAAAAACCGTACAGATATGAAAATGATGTGGTTCAAACGGCTATAACTTTTGAATCAGAAGTCGTAGAGCCTCGCAGATGGGCTCATTCGATTCCTCATCAAATTCTACAGTTAGCAGTCCCCTATGCAGATAAATTTGCTGTACGAGCTTCCGTTTCCGAGATATTTGACAAAAACCGTATCATGTTAACTTATCAAAACCACTAGAGGGCGCCTCGCCACGTTACATCTCCCATTGCTTTTATGATGTCATAGTAGACGTTGCTGACGCAGACACTTAAACAGTCAGTGATCCATTCCATCTCATCAGAGTAGCTAGTGACTTCTGGATCTGACACACTGACTTAGAGAAAACAAGTAAGTCCATAATGGGGATAAACTTTAGAGTAAGAATTTTCTACAATTATTCTGTATTCATTCTTTGACAAAAACACCCCCAATTGAAGACAGAATAGAGTACATATTGCTCTCTGAGCTTTGTTTAACCAAGTTGTCATATAAATGATGTGTTGATACTGGTTGATTAGAGGACTAGCAGTGATGGCAACTCACAGGCTCAAACGGCTATAACTTTTGAATCGAAAGTCGTAGAGCCACGCAGATGGGCTCATTCGATTCCTCATCAAATTCTACAGTTAGCAGTCCCCTATGCAGATAAATTTGCTGTACGAGCTTCCGTTTCCGAGATATTTGACAAAAACCGTACAGATATGAAAAATGATGTGTCAAATGTCCTTGAAATCGGACAAAAACCGTACAGATATGAAAATGATGTGGTTCAAACGGCTATAACTTTTGAATCAGAAGTCGTAGAGCCTCGCAGATGGGCTCATTCGATTCCTCATCAAATTCTACAGTTAGCAGTCCCCTATGCAGATAAATTTGCTGTACGAGCTTCCGTTTCCGAGATATTTGACAAAAACCGTATCATGTTAACTTATCAAAACCACTAGAGGGCGCCTCGCCACGTTACATCTCCCATTGCTTTTATGATGTCATAGTAGACGTTGCTGACGCAGACACTTAAACAGTCAGTGATCCATTCCATCTCATCAGAGTAGCTAGTGACTTCTGGATCTGACACACTGACTTAGAGAAAACAAGTAAGTCCATAATGGGGATAAACTTTAGAGTAAGAATTTTCTACAATTATTCTGTATTCATTCTTTGACAAAAACACCCCCAATTGAAGACAGAATAGAGTACATATTGCTCTCTGAGCTTTGTTTAACCAAGTTGTCATATAAATGATGTGTTGATACTGGTTGATTAGAGGACTAGCAGTGATGGCAACTCACAGGCTCAAAAGGCTATAACTTTTGAATCGAAAGTCGTAGAGCCTCGCAGATGGGCTCATTCGATTCCTCATCAAATTCTACAGTTAGCAGTCCCCTATGCAGATAAATTTGCTGTACGAGCTTCCGTTTCCGAGATATTTGACAAAAACCGTACAGATATGAAAAATGATGTGTCAAATGTCCTTGAAATCGGACAAAAACCGTACAGATATGAAAATGATGTGGTTCAAACGGCTATAACTTTTGAATCGAAAGTCGTAGAGCCTCGCAGATGGGCTCATTCGATTCCTCATCAAATTCTACAGTTAGCAGTCCCCTATGCAGATAAATTTGCTGTACGAGCTTCCGTTTCCGAGATATTTGACAAAAACCGTACAGATATGAAAAATGATGTGTCAAATGTCCTTGAAATCGGACAAAAACCGTACAGATATGAAAAATGATGTGGCTCAAACGGCTATAACTTTTGAATCGAAAGTCGTAGAGCCTCGCAGATGGGCTCATTCGATTCCTCATCAAATTCTACAGTTAGCAGTCCCCTATGCAGATAAATTTGCTGTACGAGCTTCCGTTTCCGAGATATTTGACAAAAACCGTACAGATATGAAAAATGATGTGTCAAATGTCCTTGAAATCGGACAAAAACCGTACAGATATGAAAATGATGTGGTTCAAACGGCTATAACTTTTGAATCGAAAGTCGTAGAGCCTCGCAGATGGGCTCATTCGATTCCTCATCAAATTCTACAGTTAGAAGTCCACTATGCAGATAAATTTGCTGTATGAGCTTCCGTTTCCGAGATATTTGACAAAAACCGTATCATGTTAACTTATCAAAACCACTAGAGGGCGCCTCGCCACGTTACATCTCCCATTGCTTTTATGATGTCATAGTAGACGTTGCTGACGCAGACACTTAAACAGTCAGTGATCCATTCCATCTCATCAGAGTAGCTAGTGACTTCTGGATCTGACACACTGACTTAGAGAAAACAAGTAAGTCCATAATGGGGATAAACTTTAGAGTAAGAATTTTCTACAATTATTCTGTATTCATTCTTTGACAAAAACACCCCCAATTGAAGACAGAATAGAGTACATATTGCTCTCTGAGCTTTGTTTAACCAAGTTGTCATATAAATGATGTGTTGATACTGGTTGATTAGAGGACTAGCAGTGATGGCAACTCACAGGCTCAAAAGGCTATAACTTTTGAATCGAAAGTCGTAGAGCCTCGCAGATGGGCTCATTCGATTCCTCATCAAATTCTACAATTAGCAGTCCCCTATGCAGGTAAATTTGCTGTACGAGCTTCGGTTTCCGAGATATTTGACAAAAACCGTACAGATATGAAAAATGATGTGTCAAATGTCCTTGAAATCGGACAAAAACCGTACAGATATGAAAATGATGTGGTTCAAACGGCTATAACTTTTGAATCGAAAGTCGTAGAGCCTCGCAGAGGGGCTCATTCGATTCCTCATCAAATTCTACAGTTAGCAGTCCCCTATGCAGATAAATTTGCTGTACGAGCTTCCGTTTCCGAGATATTTGACAAAAACCGTACAGATATGAAAAATGATGTGTCAAATGTCCTTGAAATCGGACAAAAACCGTACAGATATGAAAATGATGTGGTTCAAACGGCTATAACTTTTGAATCGAAAGTCGTAGGGCCTCGCAGAGGGGCTCATTCGATTCCTCATCAAATTCTACAGTTAGCAGTCCCCTATGCAGATAAATTTGCTGTACGAGCTTCCGTTTCCGAGATATTTGACAAAAACCGTATCATGTTAACTTATCAAAACCACTAGAGGGCGCCTCGCCACGTTACATCTCCCATTGCTTTTATGATGTCATAGTAGACGTTGCTGACGCAGACACTTAAACAGTCAGTGATCCATTCCATCTCATCAGAGTAGCTAGTGACTTCTGGATCTGACACACTGACTTAGAGAAAACAAGTAAGTCCATAATGGGGATAAACTTTAGAGTAAGAATTTTCTACAATTATTCTGTATTCATTCTTTGACAAAAACACCCCCAATTGAAGACAGAATAGAGTACATATTGCTCTCTGAGCTTTGTTTAACCAAGTTGTCATATAAATGATGTGTTGATACTGGTTGATTAGAGGACTAGCAGTGATGGCAACTCACAGGCTCAAAAGGCTATAACTTTTGAATCGAAAGTCGTAGAGCCTCGCAGATGGGCTCATTCGATTCCTCATCAAATTCTACAGTTAGCAGTCCCCTATGCAGATAAATTTGCTGTACGAGCTTCCGTTTCCGAGATATTTGACAAAAACCGTACAGATATGAAAAATGATGTGTCAAATGTCCTTGAAATCGGACAAAAACCGTACAGATATGAAAATGATGTGGTTCAAACGGCTATAACTTTTGAATCGAAAGTCGTAGAGCCTCGCAGATGGGCTCATTCGATTCCTCATCAAATTCTACAGTTAGCAGTCCCCTATGCAGATAAATTTGCTGTACGAGCTTCCGTTTCCGAGATATTTGACAAAAACCGTACAGATATGAAAAATGATGTGTCAAATGTCCTTGAAATCGGACAAAAACCGTACAGATATGAAAATGATGTGGTTCAAACGGCTATAACTTTTGAATCGAAAGTCGTAGAGCCTCGCAGATGGGCTCATTCGATTCCTCATCAAATTCTACAGTTAGCAGTCCCCTATGCAGATAAATTTGCTGTACGAGCTTCCGTTTCCGAGATATTTGACAAAAACCGTACAGATATGAAAAATGATGTGTCAAATGTCCTTGAAATCGGACAAAAACCGTACAGATATGAAAATGATGTGGTTCAAACGGCTATAACTTTTGAATCGAAAGTCGTAGAGCCTCGCAGATGGGCTCATTCGATTCCTCATCAAATTCTACAGTTAGCAGTCCCCTATGCAGATAAATTTGCTGTACGAGCTTCGGTTTCCGAGATGTTTGACAAAAACCAAACAGATATGAAAAATGATGTGGCTCAAACGGCTATAACTTTTGAATCGAAAGTCGTAGAGCCTCGCAGATGGGCTCATTCGATTCCTCATCAAATTCTACAGTTAGCAGTCCCCTATGCAGATAAATTTGCTGTACGAGCTTCCGTTTCCGAGATATTTGACAAAAACCGTACAGATATGAAAAATGATGTGTCAAATGTCCTTGAAATCGGACAAAAACCGTACAGATATGAAAATGATGTGGTTCAAACGGCTATAACTTTTGAATCGAAAGTCGTAGAGCCTCGCAGATGGGCTCATTCGATTCCTCATCAAATTCTACAGTTAGCAGTCCCCTATGCAGATAAATTTGCTGTACGAGCTTCGGTTTCCGAGATGTTTGACAAAAACCAAACAGATATGAAAAATGATGTGGCTCAAACGGCTATAACTTTTGAATCGAAAGTCGTAGAGCCTCGCAGATGGGCTCATTCGATTCCTCATCAAATTCTACAGTTAGCAGTCCCCTATGCAGATAAATTTGCTGTACGAGCTTCCGTTTCCGAGATATTTGACAAAAACCGTACAGATATGAAAAATGATGTGTCAAATGTCCTTGAAATCGGACAAAAACCGTACAGATATGAAAATGATGTGGTTCAAACGGCTATAACTTTTGAATTGAAAGTCGTAGAGCCTCGCAGATGGGCTCATTCGATTCCTCATCAAATTCTACAGTTAGCAGTCCCCTATGCAGATAAATTTGCTGTACGAGCTTCCGTTTCCGAGATATTTGACAAAAACCAAACAGATATGAAAAATGATGTGGCTCAAACGGCTATAACTTTTGAATCGAAAGTCGTAGAGCCTCGCAGATGGGCTCATTCGATTCCTCATCAAATTCTACAGTTAGCAGTCCCCTATGCAGATAAATTTGCTGTACGAGCTTCCGTTTCCGAGATATTTGACAAAAACCGTATCATGTTAACTTATCAAAACCACTAGAGGGCGCCTCGCCACGTTACATCTCCCATTGCTTTTATGATGTCATAGTAGACGTTGCTGACGCAGACACTTAAACAGTCAGTGATCCATTCCATCTCATCAGAGTAGCTAGTGACTTCTGGATCTGACACACTGACTTAGAGAAAACAAGTAAGTCCATAATGGGGATAAACTTTAGAGTAAGAATTTTCTACAATTATTCTGTATTCATTCTTTGACAAAAACACCCCCAATTGAAGACAGAATAGAGTACATATTGCTCTCTGAGCTTTGTTTAACCAAGTTGTCATATAAATGATGTGTTGATACTGGTTGATTAGAGGACTAGCAGTGATGGCAACTCACAGGCTCAAAAGGCTATAACTTTTGAATCGAAAGTCGTAGAGCCTCGCAGATGGGCTCATTCGATTCCTCATCAAATTCTACAGTTAGCAGTCCCCTATGCAGATAAATTTGCTGTACGAGCTTCCGTTTCCGAGATATTTGACAAAAACCGTACAGATATGAAAAATGATGTGTCAAATGTCCTTGAAATCGGACAAAAACCGTACAGATATGAAAATGATGTGGTTCTAACGGCTATAACTTTTGAATCGAAAGTCGTAGAGCCTCGCAGGTGGGCTCATTCGATTCCTCATCAAATTCTACAGTTAGCAGTCCCCTATGCAGATAAATTTGCTGTACGAGCTTCCGTTTCCGAGATATTTGACAAAAACCGTACAGATATGAAAAATGATGTGTCAAATGTCCTTGAAATCGGACAAAAACCGTACAGATATGAAAATGATGTGGTTCAAACGGCTATAACTTTTGAATTGAAAGTCGTAGAGCCTCGCAGATGGGCTCATTCGATTCCTCATCAAATTCTACAGTTAGCAGTCCCCTATGCAGATAAATTTGCTGTACGAGCTTCCGTTTCCGAGATATTTGACAAAAACCAAACAGATATGAAAAATGATGTGGCTCAAACGGCTATAACTTTTGAATCGAAAGTCGTAGAGCCTCGCAGATGGGCTCATTCGATTCCTCATCAAATTCTACAGTTAGCAGTCCCCTATGCAGATAAATTTGCTGTACGAGCTTCCGTTTCCGAGATATTTGACAAAAACCGTATCATGTTAACTTATCAAAACCACTAGAGGGCGCCTCGCCACGTTACATCTCCCATTGCTTTTATGATGTCATAGTAGACGTTGCTGACGCAGACACTTAAACAGTCAGTGATCCATTCCATCTCATCAGAGTAGCTAGTGACTTCTGGATCTGACACACTGACTTAGAGAAAACAAGTAAGTCCATAATGGGGATAAACTTTAGAGTAAGAATTTTCTACAATTATTCTGTATTCATTCTTTGACAAAAACACCCCCAATTGAAGACAGAATAGAGTACATATTGCTCTCTGAGCTTTGTTTAACCAAGTTGTCATATAAATGATGTGTTGATACTGGTTGATTAGAGGACTAGCAGTGATGGCAACTCACAGGCTCAAAAGGCTATAACTTTTGAATCGAAAGTCGTAGAGCCTCGCAGATGGGCTCATTCGATTCCTCATCAAATTCTACAGTTAGCAGTCCCCTATGCAGATAAATTTGCTGTACGAGCTTCCGTTTCCGAGATATTTGACAAAAACCGTACAGATATGAAAAATGATGTGTCAAATGTCCTTGAAATCGGACAAAAACCGTACAGATATGAAAATGATGTGGTTCAAACGGCTATAACTTTTGAATCGAAAGTCGTAGAGCCTCGCAGATGGGCTCATTCGATTCCTCATCAAATTCTACAGTTAGCAGTCCCCTATGCAGATAAATTTGCTGTACGAGCTTCCGTTTCCGAGATATTTGACAAAAACCGTACAGATATGAAAAATGATGTGTCAAATGTCCTTGAAATCGGACAAAAACCGTACAGATATGAAAATGATGTGGTTCAAACGGCTATAACTTTTGAATCGAAAGTCGTAGAGCCTCGCAGATGGGCTCATTCGATTCCTCATCAAATTCTACAGTTAGCAGTCCCCTATGCAGATAAATTTGCTGTACGAGCTTCGGTTTCCGAGATGTTTGACAAAAACCAAACAGATATGAAAAATGATGTGGCTCAAACGGCTATAACTTTTGAATCGAAAGTCGTAGAGCCTCGCAGATGGGCTCATTCGATTCCTCATCAAATTCTACAGTTAGCAGTCCCCTATGCAGATAAATTTGCTGTACGAGCTTCCGTTTCCGAGATATTTGACAAAAACCGTACAGATATGAAAAATGATGTGTCAAATGTCCTTGAAATCGGACAAAAACCGTACAGATATGAAAATGATGTGGTTCAAACGGCTATAACTTTTGAATCGAAAGTCGTAGAGCCTCGCAGATGGGCTCATTCGATTCCTCATCAAATTCTACAGTTAGCAGTCCCCTATGCAGATAAATTTGCTGTACGAGCTTCGGTTTCCGAGATGTTTGACAAAAACCAAACAGATATGAAAAATGATGTGGCTCAAACGGCTATAACTTTTGAATCGAAAGTCGTAGAGCCTCGCAGATGGGCTCATTCGATTCCTCATCAAATTCTACAGTTAGCAGTCCCCTATGCAGATAAATTTGCTGTACGAGCTTCCGTTTCCGAGATATTTGACAAAAACCGTACAGATATGAAAAATGATGTGTCAAATGTCCTTGAAATCGGACAAAAACCGTACAGATATGAAAATGATGTGGTTCAAACGGCTATAACTTTTGAATTGAAAGTCGTAGAGCCTCGCAGATGGGCTCATTCGATTCCTCATCAAATTCTACAGTTAGCAGTCCCCTATGCAGATAAATTTGCTGTACGAGCTTCCGTTTCCGAGATATTTGACAAAAACCAAACAGATATGAAAAATGATGTGGCTCAAACGGCTATAACTTTTGAATCGAAAGTCGTAGAGCCTCGCAGATGGGCTCATTCGATTCCTCATCAAATTCTACAGTTAGCAGTCCCCTATACAGATAAATTTGCTGTACGAGCTTCCGTTTCCGAGATATTTGACAAAAACCGTACAGATATGAAAAATGATGTGTCAAATGTCCTTGAAATCGGACAAAAACCGTACAGATATGCAAATGATGTGGTTCAAACGGCTATAACTTTTGAATCGAAAGTCGTAGAGCCTCGCAGATGGGCTCATTCGATTCCTCATCAAATTCTACAGTTAGCAGTCCCCTATGCAGATACATTTGCTGTACGAGCTTCCGTTTCCGAGATATTTGACAAAAACCGTATCATGTTAACTTATCAAAACCACTAGAGGGCGCCTCGCCACGTTACATCTCCCATTGCTTTTATGATGTCATAGTAGACGTTGCTGACGCAGACACTTAAACAGTCAGTGATCCATTCCACCTCATCAGAGTAGCTAGTGACTTCTGGATCTGACACACTGACTTAGAGAAAACAAGTAAGTCCATAATTAGGATAAACTTTAGAGTAAGAATTTTCTACAATTATTCTGTATTCATTCTTTGACAAAAACACCCCCAATTGAAGACAGAATAGAGTACATATTGCTCTCTGAGCTTTGTTTAACCAAGTTGTCATATAAATGATGTGTTGATACTGGTTGATTAGAGGACTAGCAGTGATGGCAACTCACAGGCTCAAAAGGCTATAACTTTTGAATCGAAAGTCGTAGAGCCTCGCAGATGGGCTCATTCGATTCCTCATCAAATTCTACAGTTAGCAGTCCCCTATGCAGATAAATTTGCTGTACGAGCTTCCGTTTCCGAGATATTTGACAAAAACCGTACAGATATGAAAAATGATGTGTCAAATGTCCTTGAAATCGGACAAAAACCGTACAGATATGAAAATGATGTGGTTCAAACGGCTATAACTTTTGAATCGAAAGTCGTAGAGCCTCGCAGATGGGCTCATTCGATTCCTCATCAAATTCTACAGTTAGCAGTCCCCTATGCAGATACATTTGCTGTACGAGCTTCCGTTTCCGAGATATTTGACAAAAACCGTATCATGTTAACTTATCAAAACCACTAGAGGGCGCCTCGCCACGTTACATCTCCCATTGCTTTTATGATGTCATAGTAGACGTTGCTGACGCAGACACTTAAACAGTCAGTGATCCATTCCATCTCATCAGAGTAGCTAGTGACTTCTGGATCTGACACACTGACTTAGAGAAAACAAGTAAGTCCATAATGGGGATAAACTTTAGAGTAAGAATTTTCTACAATTATTCTGTATTCATTCTTTGACAAAAACACCCCCAATTGAAGACAGAATAGAGTACATATTGCTCTCTGAGCTTTGTTTAACCAAGTTGTCATATAAATGATGTGTTGATACTGGTTGATTAGAGGACTAGCAGTGATGGCAACTCACAGGCTCAAAAGGCTATAACTTTTGAATCGAAAGTCGTAGAGCCTCGCAGATGGGCTCATTCGATTCCTCATCAAATTCTACAGTTAGCAGTCCCCTATGCAGATAAATTTGCTGTACGAGCTTCCGTTTCCGAGATATTTGACAAAAACCGTACAGATATGAAAAATGATGTGTCAAATGTCCTTGAAATCGGACAAAAACCGTACAGATATGAAAATGATGTGGTTCAAACGGCTATAACTTTTGAATCGAAAGTCGTAGAGCCTCGCAGATGGGCTCATTCGATTCCTCATCAAATTCTACAGTTAGCAGTCCCCTATGCAGATAAATTTGCTGTACGAGCTTCCGTTTCCGAGATATTTGACAAAAACCATACAGATATGAAAAATGATGTGTCAAATGTCCTTGAAATCGGACAAAAACCGTACAGATATGAAAATGATGTGGTTCAAACGGCTATAACTTTTGAATCGAAAGTCGTAGAGCCTCGCAGATGGGCTCATTCGATTCCTCATCAAATTCTACAGTTAGCAGTCCCCTATGCAGATACATTTGCTGTACGAGCTTCCGTTTCCGAGATATTTGACAAAAACCGTATCATGTTAACTTATCAAAACCACTAGAGGGCGCCTCGCCACGTTACATCTCCCATTGCTTTTATGATGTCATAGTAGACGTTGCTGACGCAGACACTTAAACAGTCAGTGATCCATTCCATCTCATCAGAGTAGCTAGTGACTTCTGGATCTGACACACTGACTTAGAGAAAACAAGTAAGTCCATAATGGGGATAAACTTTAGAGTAAGAATTTTCTACAATTATTCTGTATTCATTCTTTGACAAAAACACCCCCAATTGAAGACAGAATAGAGTACATATTGCTCTCTGAGCTTTGTTTAACCAAGTTGTCATATAAATGATGTGTTGATACTGGTTGATTAGAGGACTAGCAGTGATGGCAACTCACAGGCTCAAAAGGCTATAACTTTTGAATCGAAAGTCGTAGAGCCTCGCAGATGGGCTCATTCGATTCCTCATCAAATTCTACAGTTAGCAGTCCCCTATGCAGATAAATTTGCTGTACGAGCTTCCGTTTCCGAGATATTTGACAAAAACCGTACAGATATGAAAAATGATGTGTCAAATGTCCTTGAAATCGGACAAAAACCGTACAGATATGAAAATGATGTGGTTCAAACGGCTATAACTTTTGAATCGAAAGTCGTAGAGCCTCGCAGATGGGCTCATTCGATTCCTCATCAAATTCTACAGTTAGCAGTCCCCTATGCAGATAAATTTGCTGTACGAGCTTCCGTTTCCGAGATATTTGACAAAAACCGTACAGATATGAAAAATGATGTGTCAAATGTCCTTGAAATCGGACAAAAACCGTACAGATATGAAAATGATGTGGTTCAAACGGCTATAACCTTTTGAATCGAAAGTCGTAGAGCCTCGCAGATGGGCTCATTCGATTCCTCATCAAATTCTACAGTTAGCAGTCCCCTATGCAGATAAATTTGCTGTACGAGCTTCCGTTTCCGAGATATTTGACAAAAACCAAACAGATATGAAAAATGATGTGGCTCAAACGGCTATAACTTTTGAATCGAAAGTCGTAGAGCCTCGCAGATGGGCTCATTCGATTCCTCATCAAATTCTACAGTTAGCAGTCCCCTATGCAGATACATTTGCTGTACGAGCTTCCGTTTCCGAGATATTTGACAAAAACCGTATCATGTTAACTTATCAAAACCACTAGAGGGCGCCTCGCCACGTTACATCTCCCATTGCTTTTATGATGTCATAGTAGACGTTGCTGACGCAGACACTTAAACAGTCAGTGATCCATTCCATCTCATCAGAGTAGCTAGTGACTTCTGGATCTGACACACTGACTTAGAGAAAACAAGTAAGTCCATAATGAGGATAAACTTTAGAGTAAGAATTTTCTACAATTATTCTGTATTCATTCTTTGACAAAAACACCCCCAATTGAAGACAGAATAGAGTACATATTGCTCTCTGAGCTTTGTTTAACCAAGTTGTCATATAAATGATGTGTTGATACTGGTTGATTAGAGGACTAGCAGTGATGGCAACTCACAGGCTCAAAAGGCTATAACTTTTGAATCAAAAGTCGTAGAGCCTCGCAGATGGGCTCATTCGATTCCTCATCAAATTCTACAGTTAGCAGTCCCCAATGCAGATAAATTTGCTGTACGAGCTTCCGTTTCCGAGATATTTGACAAAAACCAAACAGATATGAAAAATGATGTGGCTCAAACGGCTATAACTTTTGAATCGAAAGTCGTAGAGCCTCGCAGATGGGCTCATTCGATTCCTCATCAAATTCTACAGTTAGCAGTCCCCTATGCAGATACATTTGCTGTACGAGCTTCCGTTTCCGAGATATTTGACAAAAACCGTACAGATATGAAAAATGATGTGTCAAATGTCCTTGAAATCGGACAAAAACCGTACAGATATGAAAATGATGTGGTTCAAACGGCTATAACTTTTGAATCGAAAGTCATAGAGCCTCGCAGAGGGGCTCATTCCATTCCTCATCAAATTCTACAGTTAGCAGTCCCCTACGCAGATAAATTTGCTGTACGAGCTTCCGTTTCCGAGATATTTGACAAAAACCGTACAGATATGAAAAATGATGTGTCAAATGTCCTTGAAATCGGACAAAAACCGTACAGATATGAAAATTATGTGGTTCAAACGGCTATAACTTTTGAATCGAAAGTCATAGAGCCTCGCAGATGGGCTCATTCGATTCCTCATCAAATTCTACAGTTAGCAGTCCCCTATGCAGATACATTTGCTGTACGAGCTTCCGTTTCCGAGATATTTGACAAAAACCGTATCATGTTAACTTATCAAAACCACTAGAGGGCGCCTCGCCACGTTACATCTCCCATTGCTTTTATGATGTCATAGTAGACGTTGCTGACGCAGACACTTAAACAGTCAGTGATCCATTCCACCTCATCAGAGTAGCTAGTGACTTCTGGATCTGACACACTGACTTAGAGAAAACAAGTAAGTCCATAATGGGGATAAACTTTAGAGTAAGAATTTTCTACAATTATTCTGTATTCATTCTTTGACAAAAACACCCCCAATTGAAGACAGAATAGAGTACATATTGCTCTCTGAGCTTTGTTTAACCAAGTTGTCATATAAATGATGTGTTGATACTGGTTGATTAGAGGACTAGCAGTGATGGCAACTCACAGGCTCAAAAGGCTATAACTTTTGAATCGAAAGTCGTAGAGCCTCGCAGATGGGCTCATTCGATTCCTCGTCAAATTCTACAGTTAGCAGTCCCCTATGCAGGTAAATTTGCTGTACGAGCTTCGGTTTCCGAGATATTTGACAAAAACCAAACAGATATGAAAAATGATGTGGCTCAAACGGCTATAACTTTTGAATCGAAAGTCGTAGAGCCACGCAGATGGGCTCATTCGATTCCTCATCAAATTCTACAGTTAGCAGTCCCCTATGCAGATAAATTTGCTGTACGAGCTTCCGTTTCCGAGATATTTGACAAAAACCGTACAGATATGAAAAATGATGTGTCAAATGTCCTTGAAATCGGACAAAAACCGTACAGATATGAAAATGATGTGGTTCAAACGGCTATAACTTTTGAATCGAAAGTCGTAGAGCCTCGCAGATGGGCTCATTCGATTCCTCATCAAATTCTACAGTTAGCAGTCCCCTATGCAGATAAATTTGCTGTACGAGCTTCCGTTTCCGAGATATTTGACAAAAACCGTATCATGTTAACTTATCAAAACCACTAGAGGGCGCCTCGCCACGTTACATCTCCCATTGCTTTTATGATGTCATAGTAGACGTTGCTGACGCAGACACTTAAACAGTCAGTGATCCATTCCACCTCATCAGAGTAGCTAGTGACTTCTGGATCTGACACACTGACTTAGAGAAAACAAGTAAGTCCATAATGGGGATAAACTTTAGAGTAAGAATTTTCTACAATTATTCTGTATTCATTCTTTGACAAAAACACCCCCAATTGAAGACAGAATAGAGTACATATTGCTCTCTGAGCTTTGTTTAACCAAGTTGTCATATAAATGATGTGTTGATACTGGTTGATTAGAGGACTAGCAGTGATGGCAACTCACAGGCTCAAAAGGCTATAACTTTTGAATCGAAAGTCGTAGAGCCTCGCAGATGGGCTCATTCGATTCCTCATCAAATTCTACAGTTAGCAGTCCCCTATGCAGATACATTTGCTGTACGAGCTTCCGTTTCCGAGATATTTGACAAAAACCGTACAGATATGAAAAATGATGTGTCAAATGTCCTTGAAATCGGACAAAAACCGTACAGATATGAAAATGATGTGGTTCAAACGGCTATAACTTTTGAATCGAAAGTCGTAGAGCCACGCAGATGGGCTCATTCGATTCCTCATCAAATTCTACAGTTAGCAGTCCCCTATGCAGATAAATTTGCTGTACGAGCTTCCGTTTCCGAGATATTTGACAAAAACCGTACAGATATGAAAAATGATGTGTCAAATGTCCTTGAAATCGGACAAAAACCGTACAGATATGAAAATGATGTGGTTCAAACGGCTATAACTTTTGAATCGAAAGTCGTAGAGCCTCGCAGAGGGGCTCATTCGATTCCTCATCAAATTCTACAGTTAGCAGTCCCCCATGCAGATAAATTTGCTGTACGAGCTTCCGTTTCCGAGATATTTGACAAAAACCAAACAGATATGAAAAATGATGTGGCTCAAACGGCTATAACTTTTGAATCGAAAGTCGTAGAGCCACGCAGATGGGCTCATTCGATTCCTCATCAAATTCTACAGTTAGCAGTCCCCCGTGCAGATAAATTTGCTGTACGAGCTTCCGTTTCCGAGATATTTGACAAAAACCGTACAGATATGAAAAATGATGTGTCAAATGTCCTTGAAATCGGACAAAAACCGTACAGATATGAAAATGATGTGGTTCAAACGGCTATAACTTTTGAATCGAAAGTCGTAGAGCCTCGCAGATGGGCTCATTCGATTCCTCATCAAATTCTACAGTTAGCAGTCCCCTATGCAGATAAATTTGCTGTACGAGCTTCCGTTTCCGAGATATTTGACAAAAACCGTATCATGTTAACTTATCAAAACCACTAGAGGGCGCCTCGCCACGTTACATCTCCCATTGCTTTTATGATGTCATAGTAGACGTTGCTGACGCAGACACTTAAACAGTCAGTGATCCATTCCACCTCATCAGAGTAGCTAGTGACTTCTGGATCTGACACACTGACTTAGAGAAAACAAGTAAGTCCATAATGGGGATAAACTTTAGAGTAAGAATTTTCTACAATTATTCTGTATTCATTCTTTGACAAAAACACCCCCAATTGAAGACAGAATAGAGTACATATTGCTCTCTGAGCTTTGTTTAACCAAGTTGTCATATAAATGATGTGTTGATACTGGTTGATTAGAGGACTAGCAGTGATGGCAACTCACAGGCTCAAAAGGCTATAACTTTTGAATCGAAAGTCGTAGAGCCTCGCAGATGGGCTCATTCGATTCCTCATCAAATTCTACAGTTAGCAGTCCCCTATGCAGATAAATTTGCTGTACGAGCTTCCGTTTCCGAGATATTTGACAAAAACCGTACAGATATGAAAAATGATGTGTCAAATGTCCTTGAAATCGGACAAAAACCGTACAGATATGAAAATGATGTGGTTCAAACGGCTATAACTTTTGAATCGAAAGTCGTAGAGCCTCGCAGATGGGCTCATTCGATTCCTCATCAAATTCTACAGTTAGCAGTCCCCTATGCAGATAAATTTGCTGTACGAGCTTCCGTTTCCGAGATATTTGACAAAAACCGTACAGATATGAAAAATGATGTGTCAAATGTCCTTGAAATCGGACAAAAACCGTACAGATATGAAAATGATGTGGTTCAAACGGCTATAACTTTTGAATCGAAAGTCGTAGAGCCTCGCAGATGGGCTCATTCGATTCCTCATCAAATTCTACAGTTAGCAGTCCCCTATGCAGATAAATTTGCTGTACGAGCTTCCGTTTCCGAGATATTTGACAAAAACCGTACAGATATGAAAAATGATGTGTCAAATGTCCTTGAAATCGGACAAAAACCGTACAGATATGAAAATGATGTGGTTCAAACGGCTATAACTTTTGAATCGAAAGTCGTAGAGCCACGCAGATGGGCTCATTCGATTCCTCATCAAATTCTACAGTTAGCAGTCCCCTATGCAGATAAATTTGCTGTACGAGCTTCCGTTTCCGAGATATTTGACAAAAACCGTACAGATATGAAAAATGATGTGTCAAATGTCCTTGAAATCGGACAAAAACCGTACAGATATGAAAATGATGTGGTTCAAACGGCTATAACTTTTGAATCGAAAGTCGTAGAGCCTCGCAGAGGGGCTCATTCGATTCCTCATCAAATTCTACAGTTAGCAGTCCCCCATGCAGATAAATTTGCTGTACGAGCTTCCGTTTCCGAGATATTTGACAAAAACCAAACAGATATGAAAAATGATGTGGCTCAAACGGCTATAACTTTTGAATCGAAAGTCGTAGAGCCACGCAGATGGGCTCATTCGATTCCTCATCAAATTCTACAGTTAGCAGTCCCCCGTGCAGATAAATTTGCTGTACGAGCTTCCGTTTCCGAGATATTTGACAAAAACCGTACAGATATGAAAAATGATGTGTCAAATGTCCTTGAAATCGGACAAAAACCGTACAGATATGAAAATGATGTGGTTCAAACGGCTATAACTTTTGAATCGAAAGTCGTAGAGCCTCGCAGATGGGCTCATTCGATTCCTCATCAAATTCTACAGTTAGCAGTCCCCTATGCAGATAAATTTGCTGTACGAGCTTCCGTTTCCGAGATATTTGACAAAAACCGTATCATGTTAACTTATCAAAACCACTAGAGGGCGCCTCGCCACGTTACATCTCCCATTGCTTTTATGATGTCATAGTAGACGTTGCTGACGCAGACACTTAAACAGTCAGTGATCCATTCCACCTCATCAGAGTAGCTAGTGACTTCTGGATCTGACACACTGACTTAGAGAAAACAAGTAAGTCCATAATGGGGATAAACTTTAGAGTAAGAATTTTCTACAATTATTCTGTATTCATTCTTTGACAAAAACACCCCCAATTGAAGACAGAATAGAGTACATATTGCTCTCTGAGCTTTGTTTAACCAAGTTGTCATATAAATGATGTGTTGATACTGGTTGATTAGAGGACTAGCAGTGATGGCAACTCACAGGCTCAAAAGGCTATAACTTTTGAATCGAAAGTCGTAGAGCCTCGCAGATGGGCTCATTCGATTCCTCATCAAATTCTACAGTTAGCAGTCCCCTATGCAGATAAATTTGCTGTACGAGCTTCCGTTTCCGAGATATTTGACAAAAACCGTACAGATATGAAAAATGATGTGTCAAATGTCCTTGAAATCGGACAAAAACCGTACAGATATGAAAATGATGTGGTTCAAACGGCTATAACTTTTGAATCGAAAGTCGTAGAGCCTCGCAGATGGGCTCATTCGATTCCTCATCAAATTCTACAGTTAGCAGTCCCCTATGCAGATAAATTTGCTGTACGAGCTTCCGTTTCCGAGATATTTGACAAAAACCGTATCATGTTAACTTATCAAAACCACTAGAGGGCGCCTCGCCACGTTACATCTCCCATTGCTTTTATGATGTCATAGTAGACGTTGCTGACGCAGACACTTAAACAGTCAGTGATCCATTCCATCTCATCAGAGTAGCTAGTGACTTCTGGATCTGACACACTGACTTAGAGAAAACAAGTAAGTCCATAATGGGGATAAACTTTAGAGTAAGAATTTTCTACAATTATTCTGTATTCATTCTTTGACAAAAACACCCCCAATTGAAGACAGAATAGAGTACATATTGCTCTCTGAGCTTTGTTTAACCAAGTTGTCATATAAATGATGTGTTGATACTGGTTGATTAGAGGACTAGCAGTGATGGCAACTCACAGGCTCAAAAGGCTATAACTTTTGAATCGAAAGTCGTAGAGCCTCGCAGATGGGCTCATTCGATTCCTCATCAAATTCTACAGTTAGCAGTCCCCTATGCAGATAAATTTGCTGTACGAGCTTCCGTTTCCGAGATATTTGACAAAAACCGTACAGATATGAAAAATGATGTGTCAAATGTCCTTGAAATCGGACAAAAACCGTACAGATATGAAAATGATGTGGTTCAAACGGCTATAACTTTTGAATCGAAAGTCGTAGAGCCACGCAGATGGGCTCATTCGATTCCTCATCAAATTCTACAGTTAGCAGTCCCCTATGCAGATAAATTTGCTGTACGAGCTTCCGTTTCCGAGATATTTGACAAAAACCGTACAGATATGAAAAATGATGTGTCAAATGTCCTTGAAATCGGACAAAAACCGTACAGATATGAAAATGATGTGGTTCAAACGGCTATAACTTTTGAATCGAAAGTCGTAGAGCCTCGCAGAGGGGCTCATTCGATTCCTCATCAAATTCTACAGTTAGCAGTCCCCTATGCAGATAAATTTGCTGTACGAGCTTCCGTTTCCGAGATATTTGACAAAAACCAAACAGATATGAAAAATGATGTGGCTCAAACGGCTATAACTTTTGAATCGAAAGTCGTAGAGCCACGCAGATGGGCTCATTCGATTCCTCATCAAATTCTACAGTTAGCAGTCCCCCGTGCAGATAAATTTGCTGTACGAGCTTCCGTTTCCGAGATATTTGACAAAAACCGTACAGATATGAAAAATGATGTGTCAAATGTCCTTGAAATCGGACAAAAACCGTACAGATATGAAAATGATGTGGTTCAAACGGCTATAACTTTTGAATCGAAAGTCGTAGAGCCTCGCAGATGGGCTCATTCGATTCCTCATCAAATTCTACAGTTAGCAGTCCCCTATGCAGATAAATTTGCTGTACGAGCTTCCGTTTCCGAGATATTTGACAAAAACCGTACAGATATGAAAAATGATGTGTCAAATGTCCTTGAAATCGGACAAAAACCGTACAGATATGAAAATGATGTGGTTCAAACGGCTATAACTTTTGAATCGAAAGTCGTAGAGCCACGCAGATGGGCTCATTCGATTCCTCATCAAATTCTACAGTTAGCAGTCCCCTATGCAGATAAATTTGCTGTACGAGCTTCCGTTTCCGAGATATTTGACAAAAACCGTACAGATATGAAAAATGATGTGTCAAATGTCCTTGAAATCGGACAAAAACCGTACAGATATGAAAATGATGTGGTTCAAACGGCTATAACTTTTGAATCGAAAGTCGTAGAGCCTCGCAGAGGGGCTCATTCGATTCCTCATCAAATTCTACAGTTAGCAGTCCCCCATGCAGATAAATTTGCTGTACGAGCTTCCGTTTCCGAGATATTTGACAAAAACCAAACAGATATGAAAAATGATGTGGCTCAAACGGCTATAACTTTTGAATCGAAAGTCGTAGAGCCACGCAGATGGGCTCATTCGATTCCTCATCAAATTCTACAGTTAGCAGTCCCCCGTGCAGATAAATTTGCTGTACGAGCTTCCGTTTCCGAGATATTTGACAAAAACCGTACAGATATGAAAAATGATGTGTCAAATGTCCTTGAAATCGGACAAAAACCGTACAGATATGAAAATGATGTGGTTCAAACGGCTATAACTTTTGAATCGAAAGTCGTAGAGCCTCGCAGATGGGCTCATTCGATTCCTCATCAAATTCTACAGTTAGCAGTCCCCTATGCAGATAAATTTGCTGTACGAGCTTCCGTTTCCGAGATATTTGACAAAAACCGTATCATGTTAACTTATCAAAACCACTAGAGGGCGCCTCGCCACGTTACATCTCCCATTGCTTTTATGATGTCATAGTAGACGTTGCTGACGCAGACACTTAAACAGTCAGTGATCCATTCCACCTCATCAGAGTAGCTAGTGACTTCTGGATCTGACACACTGACTTAGAGAAAACAAGTAAGTCCATAATGGGGATAAACTTTAGAGTAAGAATTTTCTACAATTATTCTGTATTCATTCTTTGACAAAAACACCCCCAATTGAAGACAGAATAGAGTACATATTGCTCTCTGAGCTTTGTTTAACCAAGTTGTCATATAAATGATGTGTTGATACTGGTTGATTAGAGGACTAGCAGTGATGGCAACTCACAGGCTCAAAAGGCTATAACTTTTGAATCGAAAGTCGTAGAGCCTCGCAGATGGGCTCATTCGATTCCTCATCAAATTCTACAGTTAGCAGTCCCCTATGCAGATAAATTTGCTGTACGAGCTTCCGTTTCCGAGATATTTGACAAAAACCGTACAGATATGAAAAATGATGTGTCAAATGTCCTTGAAATCGGACAAAAACCGTACAGATATGAAAATGATGTGGTTCAAACGGCTATAACTTTTGAATCGAAAGTCGTAGAGCCTCGCAGATGGGCTCATTCGATTCCTCATCAAATTCTACAGTTAGCAGTCCCCTATGCAGATAAATTTGCTGTACGAGCTTCCGTTTCCGAGATATTTGACAAAAACCGTATCATGTTAACTTATCAAAACCACTAGAGGGCGCCTCGCCACGTTACATCTCCCATTGCTTTTATGATGTCATAGTAGACGTTGCTGACGCAGACACTTAAACAGTCAGTGATCCATTCCATCTCATCAGAGTAGCTAGTGACTTCTGGATCTGACACACTGACTTAGAGAAAACAAGTAAGTCCATAATGGGGATAAACTTTAGAGTAAGAATTTTCTACAATTATTCTGTATTCATTCTTTGACAAAAACACCCCCAATTGAAGACAGAATAGAGTACATATTGCTCTCTGAGCTTTGTTTAACCAAGTTGTCATATAAATGATGTGTTGATACTGGTTGATTAGAGGACTAGCAGTGATGGCAACTCACAGGCTCAAAAGGCTATAACTTTTGAATCGAAAGTCGTAGAGCCTCGCAGATGGGCTCATTCGATTCCTCATCAAATTCTACAGTTAGCAGTCCCCTATGCAGATAAATTTGCTGTACGAGCTTCCGTTTCCGAGATATTTGACAAAAACCGTACAGATATGAAAAATGATGTGTCAAATGTCCTTGAAATCGGACAAAAACCGTACAGATATGAAAATGATGTGGTTCAAACGGCTATAACTTTTGAATCGAAAGTCGTAGAGCCACGCAGATGGGCTCATTCGATTCCTCATCAAATTCTACAGTTAGCAGTCCCCTATGCAGATAAATTTGCTGTACGAGCTTCCGTTTCCGAGATATTTGACAAAAACCGTACAGATATGAAAAATGATGTGTCAAATGTCCTTGAAATCGGACAAAAACCGTACAGATATGAAAATGATGTGGTTCAAACGGCTATAACTTTTGAATCGAAAGTCGTAGAGCCTCGCAGAGGGGCTCATTCGATTCCTCATCAAATTCTACAGTTAGCAGTCCCCTATGCAGATAAATTTGCTGTACGAGCTTCCGTTTCCGAGATATTTGACAAAAACCAAACAGATATGAAAAATGATGTGGCTCAAACGGCTATAACTTTTGAATCGAAAGTCGTAGAGCCACGCAGATGGGCTCATTCGATTCCTCATCAAATTCTACAGTTAGCAGTCCCCCGTGCAGATAAATTTGCTGTACGAGCTTCCGTTTCCGAGATATTTGACAAAAACCGTACAGATATGAAAAATGATGTGTCAAATGTCCTTGAAATCGGACAAAAACCGTACAGATATGAAAATGATGTGGTTCAAACGGCTATAACTTTTGAATCGAAAGTCGTAGAGCCTCGCAGATGGGCTCATTCGATTCCTCATCAAATTCTACAGTTAGCAGTCCCCTATGCAGATAAATTTGCTGTACGAGCTTCCGTTTCCGAGATATTTGACAAAAACCGTACAGATATGAAAAATGATGTGTCAAATGTCCTTGAAATCGGACAAAAACCGTACAGATATGCAAATGATGTGGTTCAAACGGCTATAACTTTTGAATCGAAAGTCGTAGAGCCTCGCAGATGGGCTCATTCGATTCCTCATCAAATTCTACAGTTAGCAGTCCCCTATGCAGATACATTTGCTGTACGAGCTTCCGTTTCCGAGATATTTGACAAAAACCGTATCATGTTAACTTATCAAAACCACTAGAGGGCGCCTCGCCACGTTACATCTCCCATTGCTTTTATGATGTCATAGTAGACGTTGCTGACGCAGACACTTAAACAGTCAGTGATCCATTCCATCTCATCAGAGTAGCTAGTGACTTCTGGATCTGACACACTGACTTAGAGAAAACAAGTAAGTCCATAATGGGGATAAACTTTAGAGTAAGAATTTTCTACAATTATTCTGTATTCATTCTTTGACAAAAACACCCCCAATTGAAGACAGAATAGAGTACATATTGCTCTCTGAGCTTTGTTTAACCAAGTTGTCATATAAATGATGTGTTGATACTGGTTGATTAGAGGACTAGCAGTGATGGCAACTCACAGGCTCAAAAGGCTATAACTTTTGAATCGAAAGGCGTAGAGCCTCGCAGATGGGCTCATTCGATTCCTCATCAAATTCTACAGTTAGCAGTCCCCTATGCAGATAAATTTGCTGTACGAGCTTCCGTTTCCGAGATATTTGACAAAAACCAAACAGATATGAAAAATGATGTGGCTCAAACGGCTATAACTTTTGAATCGAAAGTCGTAGAGCCTCGCAGATGGGCTCATTCGATTCCTCATCAAATTCTACAGTTAGCAGTCCCCTATGCAGATAAATTTGCTGTACGAGCTTCCGTTTCCGAGATATTTGACAAAAACCGTACAGATATGAAAAATGATGTGTCAAATGTCCTTGAAATCGGACAAAAACCGTACAGATATGAAAATGATGTGGTTCAAACGGCTATAACTTTTGAATCGAAAGTCATAGAGCCTCGCAGAGGGGCTCATTCCATTCCTCATCAAATTCTACAGTTAGCAGTCCCCTACGCAGATAAATTTGCTGTACGAGCTTCCGTTTCCGAGATATTTGACAAAAACCGTACAGATATGAAAAATGATGTGTCAAATGTCCTTGAAATCGGACAAAAACCGTACAGATATGAAAATGATGTGGTTCAAACGGCTATAACTTTTGAATCGAAAGTCGTAGAGCCTCGCAGATGGGCTCATTCAAATCCTCATCAAATTCTACAGTTAGCAGTCCCCTATGCAGATACATTTGCTGTACGAGCTTCCGTTTCCGAGATATTTGACAAAAACCGTATCATGTTAACTTATCAAAACCACTAGAGGGCGCCTCGCCACGTTACATCTCCCATTGCTTTTATGATGTCATAGTAGACGTTGCTGACGCAGACACTTAAACAGTCAGTGATCCATTCCATCTCATCAGAGTAGCTAGTGACTTCTGGATCTGACACACTGACTTAGAGAAAACAAGTAAGTCCATAATGGGGATAAACTTTAGAGTAAGAATTTTCTACAATTATTCTGTATTCATTCTTTGACAAAAACACCCCCAATTGAAGACAGAATAGAGTACATATTGCTCTCTGAGCTTTGTTTAACCAAGTTGTCATATAAATGATGTGTTGATACTGGTTGATTAGAGGACTAGCAGTGATGGCAACTCACAGGCTCAAAAGGCTATAACTTTTGAATCGAAAGTCGTAGAGCCTCGCAGATGGGCTCATTCGATTCCTCGTCAAATTCTACAGTTAGCAGTCCCCTATGCAGGTAAATTTGCTGTACGAGCTTCGGTTTCCGAGATATTTGACAAAAACCAAACAGATATGAAAAATGATGTGGCTCAAACGGCTATAACTTTTGAATCGAAAGTCGTAGAGCCACGCAGATGGGCTCATTCGATTCCTCATCAAATTCTACAGTTAGCAGTCCCCTATGCAGATAAATTTGCTGTACGAGCTTCCGTTTCCGAGATATTTGACAAAAACCGTACAGATATGAAAAATGATGTGTCAAATGTCCTTGAAATCGGACAAAAACCGTACAGATATGAAAATGATGTGGTTCAAACGGCTATAACTTTTGAATCGAAAGTCGTAGAGCCTCGCAGATGGGCTCATTCGATTCCTCATCAAATTCTACAGTTAGCAGTCCCCTATGCAGATAAATTTGCTGTACGAGCTTCCGTTTCCGAGATATTTGACAAAAACCGTACAGATATGAAAAATGATGTGTCAAATGTCCTTGAAATCGGACAAAAAACGTACAGATATGCAAATGATGTGGTTCAAACGGCTATAACTTTTGAATCGAAAGTCGTAGAGCCTCGCAGATGGGCTTATTCGATTCCTCATCAAATACTACAGTTAGCAGTCCCCAATGCAGATAAATTTGCTGTACGAGCTTCCGTTTCCGAGATATTTGACAAAAAC
Organism: Borostomias antarcticus; assembly: GCF_949987555.1. Lineage (NCBI taxonomy): Eukaryota > Metazoa > Chordata > Actinopteri > Stomiiformes > Stomiidae > Borostomias > Borostomias antarcticus. The sequence goes on from NW_028175884.1 coordinate 216,862, forward strand.
CGTATCATGTTAACTTATCAAAACCACTAGAGGGCGCCTCGCCACGTTACATCTCCCATTGCTTTTATGATGTCATAGTAGACGTTGCTGACGCAGACACTTAAACAGTCAGTGATCCATTCCATCTCATCAGAGTAGCTAGTGACTTCTGGATCTGACACACTGACTTAGAGAAAACAAGTAAGTCCATAATGGGGATAAACTTTAGAGTAAGAATTTTCTACAATTATTCTGTATTCATTCTTTGACAAAAACACCCCCAATTGAAGACAGAATAGAGTACATATTGCTCTCTGAGCTTTGTTTAACCAAGTTGTCATATAAATGATGTGTTGATACTGGTTGATTAGAGGACTAGCAGTGATGGCAACTCACAGGCTCAAAAGGCTATAACTTTTGAATCGAAAGTCGTAGAGCCTCGCAGATGGGCTCATTCGATTCCTCATCAAATTCTACAGTTAGCAGTCCCCTATGCAGATAAATTTGCTGTACGAGCTTCCGTTTCCGAGATATTTGACAAAAACCGTACAGATATGAAAAATGATGTGGCTCAAACGGCTATAACTTTTGAATCGAAAGGCGTAGAGCCACGCAGATGGGCTCATTCGATTCCTCATCAAATTCTACAGTTAGCAGTCCCCAATGCAGATAAATTTGCTGTACGAGCTTCCGTTTCCGAGATATTTGACAAAAACCGTACAGATATGAAAAATGATGTGTCAAATGTCCTTGAAATCGGACAAAAACCGTACAGATATGAAAATGATGTGGTTCAAACGGCTATAACTTTTGAATCGAAAGTCGTAGAGCCTCGCAGATGGGCTCATTCGATTCCTCATCAAATTCTACAGTTAGCAGTCCCCTATGCAGATAAATTTGCTGTACGAGCTTCCGTTTCCGAGATATTTGACAAAAACCGTACAGATTTGAAAAATGATGTGTCAAATGTCCTTGAAATCGGACAAAAACCGTACAGATATGAAAAATGATGTGGTTCAATCGGCTACATTTTGAATCGAAAGTCGTAGAGCCTCGCAGATGGGCTCATTCGATTCCTCATCAAATTCTACAGTTAGCATTCCCCAAAGGTAAATTTGCTGTACGAGCTTCCGTTTCCGAGATATTTGACAAAAACCGTACAGATTTGAAAAATGATGTGTCAAATGTCCCTGAAATCGGACAAAAACCGTACAGATATGAAAAATGATGTGGTTCAATCGGCTACATTTTGAATCGAAAGTCGTAGAGCCTCGCAGATGGGCTCATTCGATTCCTCATCAAATTCTACAGTTAGCATTCCCCAAAGGTAAATTTGCTGTACGAGCTTCCGTTTCCGAGATATTTGACAAAAACCGTACAGATATGAAAAATTATGTGGTTCAAACGGCTATAAGTTTTGAATCGAAAGTCGTAGAGCCTCGCAGATGGGCTCATTCGATTCCTCATCAAATTCTACAGTTAGCATTCCCCAAAGGTAAATTTGCTGTACGAGCTTCCGTTTCCGAGATATTTGACAAAAACCGTACAGATTTGAAAAATGATGTGTCAAATGTCCTTGAAATCGGACAAAAACCGTACAGATATGAAAAATTATGTGGTTCAAACAGCTATAAGTTTTGAATCGAAAGTCGTAGAGCCTCGCAGATGGGCTCATTCTACTCCTCATCAAATTCTACAGTTAGCATTCCCCAAAGGTAAATTTGCTGTACGAGCTTCCGTTTCCGAGATATTTGACAAAAACCGTACAGATTTGAAAAATGATGTGTCAAATGTCCTTGAAATCGGACAAAAACCGTACAGATATGAAAAATGATGTGGTTCAATCGGCTACATTTTGAATCGAAAGTCGTAGAGCCTCGCAGATGGGCTCATTCGATTCCTCATCAAATTCTACAGTTAGCATTCCCCAAAGGTAAATTTGCTGTACGAGCTTCCGTTTCCGAGATATTTGACAAAAACCGTACAGATATGAAAAATGATGTGGTTCAAACGGCTATAAGTTTTGAATCGAAAGTCGTAGAGCCTCGCAGATGGGCTCATTCTACTCCTCATCAAATTCTACAGTTAGCATTCCCCAAAGGTAAATTTGCTGTACGAGCTTCCGTTTCCGAGATATTTGACAAAAACCGTACAGATTTGAAAAATGATGTGTCAAATGTCCTTGAAATCGGACAAAAACCGTACAGATATGAAAAATTATGTGGTTCAATCGGCTACATTTTGAATCGAAAGTCGTGGAGCCTCGCAGATGGGCTCATTCGATTCCTCATCAAATTCTACAGTTAGCATTCCCCGAAGGTAAATTTGCTGTACGAGCTTCCGTTTCCGAGATATTTGACAAAAACCGTACAGATTTGAAAAATGATGTGTCAAATGTCCTTGAAATCGGACAAAAACCGTACAGATATGAAAAATGATGTGGTTCAATCGGCTACATTTTGAATCGAAAGTCGTAGAGCCTCGCAGATGGGCTCATTCGATTCCACATCAAATTCTACAGTTAGCATTCCCCAAAGGTAAATTTGCTGTACGAGCTTCCGTTTCCGAGATATTTGACAAAAACCGTACAGATTTGAAAAATGATGTGTCTAATGTCCTTGAAATCGGACAAAAACCGTACAGATATGAAAAATGATGTGGTTCAATCGGCTACATTTTGAATCGAAAGTCGTGGAGCCTCGCAGATGGGCTCATTCGATTCCTCATCAAATTCTACAGTTAGCATTCCCCGAAGGTAAATTTGCTGTACGAGCTTCCGTTTCCGAGATATTTGACAAAAACCGTACAGATATGAAAAATTATGTGGTTCAAACGGCTATAAGTTTTGAATCGAAAGTCGTAGAGCCTCGCAGATGGGCTCATTCGATTCCTCATCAAATTCTACAGTTAGCATTCCCCAAAGGTAAATTTGCTGTACGAGCTTCCGTTTCCGAGATATTTGACAAAAACCGTACAGATTTGAAAAATGATGTGTCAGATGTCCTTGAAATCGGACAAAAACCGTACAGATATGAAAAATGATGTGGTTCAATCGGCTACATTTTGAATCGAAAGTCGTAGAGCCTCGCAGATGGGCTCATTCGATTCCTCATCAAATTCTACAGTTAGCATTCCCCAAAGGTAAATTTGCTGTACGAGCTTCCGTTTCCGAGATATTTGACAAAAACCGTACAGATTTGAAAAATGATGTGTCAAATGTCCTTGAAATCGGACAAAAACCGTACAGATATGAAAATGATGTGGCTCAAACGGCTATAACTTTTGAATCGAAAGGCGTAGAGCCACGCAGATGGGCTCATTCGATTCCTCATCAAATTCTACAGTTAGCAGTCCCCAATGCAGATAAATTTGCTGTACGAGCTTCCGTTTCCGAGATATTTGACAAAAACCGTACAGATATGAAAAATGATGTGTCAAATGTCCTTGAAATCGGACAAAAACCGTACAGATATGAAAATGATGTGGTTCAAACGGCTATAACTTTTGAATCGAAAGTCGTAGAGCCTCGCAGATGGGCTCATTCGATTCCTCATCAAATTCTACAGTTAGCAGTCCCCTATGCAGATAAATTTGCTGTACGAGCTTCCGTTTCCGAGATATTTGACAAAAACCGTACAGATTTGAAAAATGATGTGTCAAATGTCCTTGAAATCGGACAAAAACCGTACAGATATGAAAAATGATGTGGTTCAATCGGCTACATTTTGAATCGAAAGTCGTAGAGCCTCGCAGATGGGCTCATTCGATTCCTCATCAAATTCTACAGTTAGCATTCCCCAAAGGTAAATTTGCTGTACGAGCTTCCGTTTCCGAGATATTTGACAAAAACCGTACAGATTTGAAAAATGATGTGTCAAATGTCCCTGAAATCGGACAAAAACCGTACAGATATGAAAAATGATGTGGTTCAATCGGCTACATTTTGAATCGAAAGTCGTAGAGCCTCGCAGATGGGCTCATTCGATTCCTCATCAAATTCTACAGTTAGCATTCCCCAAAGGTAAATTTGCTGTACGAGCTTCCGTTTCCGAGATATTTGACAAAAACCGTACAGATATGAAAAATTATGTGGTTCAAACGGCTATAAGTTTTGAATCGAAAGTCGTAGAGCCTCGCAGATGGGCTCATTCGATTCCTCATCAAATTCTACAGTTAGCATTCCCCAAAGGTAAATTTGCTGTACGAGCTTCCGTTTCCGAGATATTTGACAAAAACCGTACAGATTTGAAAAATGATGTGTCAAATGTCCTTGAAATCGGACAAAAACCGTACAGATATGAAAAATTATGTGGTTCAAACGGCTATAAGTTTTGAATCGAAAGTCGTAGAGCCTCGCAGATGGGCTCATTCTACTCCTCATCAAATTCTACAGTTAGCATTCCCCAAAGGTAAATTTGCTGTACGAGCTTCCGTTTCCGAGATATTTGACAAAAACCGTACAGATTTGAAAAATGATGTGTCAAATGTCCTTGAAATCGGACAAAAACCGTACAGATATGAAAAATGATGTGGTTCAATCGGCTACATTTTGAATCGAAAGTCGTAGAGCCTCGCAGATGGGCTCATTCGATTCCTCATCAAATTCTACAGTTAGCATTCCCCAAAGGTAAATTTGCTGTACGAGCTTCCGTTTCCGAGATATTTGACAAAAACCGTACAGATATGAAAAATGATGTGGTTCAAACGGCTATAAGTTTTGAATCGAAAGTCGTAGAGCCTCGCAGATGGGCTCATTCTACTCCTCATCAAATTCTACAGTTAGCATTCCCCAAAGGTAAATTTGCTGTACGAGCTTCCGTTTCCGAGATATTTGACAAAAACCGTACAGATTTGAAAAATGATGTGTCAAATGTCCTTGAAATCGGACAAAAACCGTACAGATATGAAAAATTATGTGGTTCAATCGGCTACATTTTGAATCGAAAGTCGTGGAGCCTCGCAGATGGGCTCATTCGATTCCTCATCAAATTCTACAGTTAGCATTCCCCGAAGGTAAATTTGCTGTACGAGCTTCCGTTTCCGAGATATTTGACAAAAACCGTACAGATTTGAAAAATGATGTGTCAAATGTCCTTGAAATCGGACAAAAACCGTACAGATATGAAAAATGATGTGGTTCAATCGGCTACATTTTGAATCGAAAGTCGTAGAGCCTCGCAGATGGGCTCATTCGATTCCACATCAAATTCTACAGTTAGCATTCCCCAAAGGTAAATTTGCTGTACGAGCTTCCGTTTCCGAGATATTTGACAAAAACCGTACAGATTTGAAAAATGATGTGTCTAATGTCCTTGAAATCGGACAAAAACCGTACAGATATGAAAAATGATGTGGTTCAATCGGCTACATTTTGAATCGAAAGTCGTGGAGCCTCGCAGATGGGCTCATTCGATTCCTCATCAAATTCTACAGTTAGCATTCCCCGAAGGTAAATTTGCTGTACGAGCTTCCGTTTCCGAGATATTTGACAAAAACCGTACAGATATGAAAAATTATGTGGTTCAAACGGCTATAAGTTTTGAATCGAAAGTCGTAGAGCCTCGCAGATGGGCTCATTCGATTCCTCATCAAATTCTACAGTTAGCATTCCCCAAAGGTAAATTTGCTGTACGAGCTTCCGTTTCCGAGATATTTGACAAAAACCGTACAGATTTGAAAAATGATGTGTCAGATGTCCTTGAAATCGGACAAAAACCGTACAGATATGAAAAATGATGTGGTTCAATCGGCTACATTTTGAATCGAAAGTCGTAGAGCCTCGCAGATGGGCTCATTCGATTCCTCATCAAATTCTACAGTTAGCATTCCCCAAAGGTAAATTTGCTGTACGAGCTTCCGTTTCCGAGATATTTGACAAAAACCGTACAGATTTGAAAAATGATGTGTCAAATGTCCTTGAAATCGGACAAAAACCGTACAGATATGAAAAATGATGTGGTTCAATCGGCTACATTTTGAATCGAAAGTCGTAGAGCCTCGCAGATGGGCTCATTCGATTCCTCATCAAATTCTACAGTTAGCATTCCCCAAAGGTAAATTTGCTGTACGAGCTTCCGTTTCCGAGATATTTGACAAAAACCGTACAGATTTGAAAAATGATGTGGTTCAAACGGCTATAAGTTTTGAATCGAAAGTCGTAGAGCCTCGCAGATGGGCTCATTCTACTCCTCATCAAATTCTACAGTTAGCATTCCCCAAAGGTAAATTTGCTGTACGATCTTCCGTTTCCGAGATATTTGACAAAAACCGTACAGATTTGAAAAATGATGTGTCAAATGTCCTTGAAATCGGACAAAAACCGTACAGATATGAAAAATGATGTGGTTCAATCGGCTACATTTTGAATCGAAAGTCGTAGAGCCTCGCAGATGGGCTCATTCGATTCCTCATCAAATTCTACAGTTAGCATTCCCCAAAGGTAAATTTGCTGTACGAGCTTCCGTTTCCGAGATATTTGACAAAAACCGTACAGATTTGAAAAATGATGTGTCAAATGTCCTTGAAATCGGACAAAAACCGTACAGATATGAAAAATGATGTGGTTCAATCGGCTACATTTTGAATCGAAAGTCGTAGAGCCTCGCAGATGGGCTCATTCGATTCCTCATCAAATTCTACAGTTAGCATTCCCCAAAGGTAAATTTGCTGTACGAGCTTCCGTTTCCGAGATATTTGACAAAAACCGTACAGATTTGAAAAATGATGTGTCAAATGTCCTTGAAATCGGACAAAAACCGTACAGATATGAAAAATTATGTGGTTCAATCGGCTACATTTTGAATCGAAAGTCGTGGAGCCTCGCAGATGGGCTCATTCGATTCCTCATCAAATTCTACAGTTAGCATTCCCCGAAGGTAAATTTGCTGTACGAGCTTCCGTTTCCGAGATATTTGACAAAAACCGTACAGATATGAAAAATTATGTGGTTCAAACGGCTATAAGTTTTGAATCGAAAGTCGTAGAGCCTCGCAGATGGGCTCATTCTATTCCTCATCAAATTCTACAGTTAGCATTCCCCAAAGGTAAATTTGCTGTACGAGCTTCCGTTTCCGAGATATTTGACAAAAACCGTACAGATTTGAAAAATGATGTGTCAAATGTCCTTGAAATCGGACAAAAAACGTACAGATATGAAAAATTATGTGGTTCAATCGGCTACATTTTGAATCGAAAGTCGTGGAGCCTCGCAGATGGGCTCATTCGATTCCTCATCAAATTCTACAGTTAGCATTCCCCGAAGGTAAATTTGCTGTACGAGCTTCCGTTTCCGAGATATTTGACAAAAACCGTACAGATATGAAAAATTATGTGGTTCAAACGGCTATAAGTTTTGAATCGAAAGTCGTAGAGCCTCGCAGATGGGCTCATTCTACTCCTCATCAAATTCTACAGTTAGCATTCCCCAAAGGTAAATTTGCTGTACGAGCTTCCGTTTCCGAGATATTTGACAAAAACCGTACAGATTTGAAAAATTGTGTCAAATGTCCTTGAAATCGGACAAAAACCGTACAGATATGAAAAATTATGTGGTTCAATCGGCTACATTTTGAATCGAAAGTCGTAGAGCCTCGCAGATGGGCTCATTCGATTCCTCATCAAATTCTACAGTTAGCATTCCCCAAAGGTAAATTTGCTGTACGAGCTTCCGTTTCCGAGATATTTTACAAAAACCGTACAGATTTGAAAAATGATGTGTCAAATGTCCTTGAAATCGGACAAAAACCGTACAGATATGAAAAATTATGTGGTTCAATCGGCTACATTTTGAATCGAAAGTCGTAGAGCCTCGCAGATGGGCTCATTCGATTCCTCATCAAATTCTACAGTTAGCATTCCCCGAAGGTAAATTTGCTGTACGAGCTTCCGTTTCCGAGATATTTGACAAAAACCGTACAGATATGAAAAATTATGTGGTTCAAACGGCTATAAGTTTTGAATCGAAAGTCGTAGAGCCTCGCAGATGGGCTCATTCTACTCCTCATCAAATTCTACAGTTAGCATTCCCCAAAGGTAAATTTGCTGTACGAGCTTCCGTTTCCGAGATATTTGACAAAAACCGTACAGATTTGAAAAATGATGTGTCAAATGTCCTTGAAATCGGACAAAAACCGTACAGATATGAAAAATTATGTGGTTCAATCGGCTACATTTTGAATCGAAAGTCGTAGAGCCTCGCAGATGGGCTCATTCGATTCCTCATCAAATTCTACAGTTAGCATTCCCCAAAGGTAAATTTGCTGTACGAGCTTCCGTTTCCGAGATATTTGACAAAAACCGTACAGATATGAAAAATTATGTGGTTCAAACGGCTATAAGTTTTGAATCGAAAGTCGTAGAGCCTCGCAGATGGGCTCATTCTACTCCTCATCAAATTCTACAGTTAGCATTCCCCAAAGGTAAATTTGCTGTACGAGCTTCCGTTTCCGAGATATTTGACAAAAACCGTACAGATATGAAAAATTATGTGGTTCAAACGGCTATAAGTTTTGAATCGAAAGTCGTAGAGCCTCGCAGATGGGCTCATTCTACTCCTCATCAAATTCTACAGTTAGCATTCCCCAAAGGTAAATTTGCTGTACGAGCTTCCGTTTCCGAGATATTTGACAAAAACCGTACAGATTTGAAAAATGATGTGTCAAATGTCCTTGAAATCGGACAAAAACCGTACAGATATGAAAAATTATGTGGTTCAATCGGCTACATTTTGAATCGAAAGTCGTAGAGCCTCGCAGATGGGCTCATTCGATTCCTCATCAAATTCTACAGTTAGCATTCCCCAAAGGTAAATTTGCTGTACAAGCTTCCGTTTCCGAGATATTTGACAAAAACCGTACAGATTTGAAAAATGATGTGTCAAATGTCCTTGAAATCGGACAAAAACCGTACAGATATGAAAAATTATGTGGTTCAATCGGCTACATTTTGAATCGAAAGTCGTGGAGCCTCGCAGATGGGCTCATTCGATTCCTCATCAAATTCTACAGTTAGCATTCCCCGAAGGTAAATTTGCTGTACGAGCTTCCGTTTCCGAGATATTTGACAAAAACCGTACAGATATGAAAAATTATGTGGTTCAAACGGCTATAAGTTTTGAATCGAAAGTCGTAGAGCCTCGCAGATGGGCTCATTCTACTCCTCATCAAATTCTACAGTTAGCATTCCCCAAAGGTAAATTTGCTGTACGAGCTTCCGTTTCCGAGATATTTGACAAAAACCGTACAGATTTGAAAAATGATGTGTCAAATGTCCTTGAAATCGGACAAAAAACGTACAGATATGAAAAATGATGTGGTTCAATCGGCTACATTTTGAATCGAAAGTCGTAGAGCCTCGCAGATGGGCTCATTCGATTCCTCATCAAATTCTACAGTTAGCATTCCCCAAAGGTAAATTTGCTGTACGAGCTTCCGTTTCCGAGATATTTGACAAAAACCGTACAGATTTGAAAAATGATGTGGTTCAAACGGCTATAAGTTTTGAATCGAAAGTCTTAGAGCCTCGCAGATGGGCTCATTCTACTCCTCATCAAATTCTACAGTTAGCATTCCCCAAAGGTAAATTTGCTGTACGATCTTCCGTTTCCGAGATATTTGACAAAAACCGTACAGATTTGAAAAATGATGTGTCAAATGTCCTTGAAATCGGACAAAAACCGTACAGATATGAAAAATGATGTGGTTCAATCGGCTACATTTTGAATCGAAAGTCGTAGAGCCTCGCAGATGGGCTCATTCGATTCCTCATCAAATTCTACAGTTAGCATTCCCCAAAGGTAAATTTGCTGTACGAGCTTCCGTTTCCGAGATATTTGACAAAAACCGTACAGATTTGAAAAATGATGTGTCAAATGTCCTTGAAATCGGACAAAAACCGTACAGATATGAAAAATGATGTGGTTCAATCGGCTACATTTTGAATCGAAAGTCGTAGAGCCTCGCAGATGGGCTCATTCGATTCCTCATCAAATTCTACAGTTAGCATTCCCCAAAGGTAAATTTGCTGTACGAGCTTCCGTTTCCGAGATATTTGACAAAAACCGTACAGATTTGAAAAATGATGTGTCAAATGTCCTTGAAATCGGACAAAAACCGTACAGATATGAAAAATTATGTGGTTCAATCGGCTACATTTTGAATCGAAAGTCGTGGAGCCTCGCAGATGGGCTCATTCGATTCCTCATCAAATTCTACAGTTAGCATTCCCCGAAGGTAAATTTGCTGTACGAGCTTCCGTTTCCGAGATATTTGACAAAAACCGTACAGATATGAAAAATTATGTGGTTCAAACGGCTATAAGTTTTGAATCGAAAGTCGTAGAGCCTCGCAGATGGGCTCATTCTATTCCTCATCAAATTCTACAGTTAGCATTCCCCAAAGGTAAATTTGCTGTACGAGCTTCCGTTTCCGAGATATTTGACAAAAACCGTACAGATTTGAAAAATGATGTGTCAAATGTCCTTGAAATCGGACAAAAAACGTACAGATATGAAAAATTATGTGGTTCAATCGGCTACATTTTGAATCGAAAGTCGTGGAGCCTCGCAGATGGGCTCATTCGATTCCTCATCAAATTCTACAGTTAGCATTCCCCGAAGGTAAATTTGCTGTACGAGCTTCCGTTTCCGAGATATTTGACAAAAACCGTACAGATATGAAAAATTATGTGGTTCAAACGGCTATAAGTTTTGAATCGAAAGTCGTAGAGCCTCGCAGATGGGCTCATTCTACTCCTCATCAAATTCTACAGTTAGCATTCCCCAAAGGTAAATTTGCTGTACGAGCTTCCGTTTCCGAGATATTTGACAAAAACCGTACAGATTTGAAAAATTGTGTCAAATGTCCTTGAAATCGGACAAAAACCGTACAGATATGAAAAATTATGTGGTTCAATCGGCTACATTTTGAATCGAAAGTCGTAGAGCCTCGCAGATGGGCTCATTCGATTCCTCATCAAATTCTACAGTTAGCATTCCCCAAAGGTAAATTTGCTGTACGAGCTTCCGTTTCCGAGATATTTGACAAAAACCGTACAGATTTGAAAAATGATGTGTCAAATGTCCTTGAAATCGGACAAAAACCGTACAGATATGAAAAATTATGTGGTTCAATCGGCTACATTTTGAATCGAAAGTCGTAGAGCCTCGCAGATGGGCTCATTCGATTCCTCATCAAATTCTACAGTTAGCATTCCCCAAAGGTAAATTTGCTGTACGAGCTTCCGTTTCCGAGATATTTGACAAAAACCGTACAGATATGAAAAATTATGTGGTTCAAACGGCTATAAGTTTTGAATCGAAAGTCGTAGAGCCTCGCAGATGGGCTCATTCTACTCCTCATCAAATTCTACAGTTAGCATTCCCCAAAGGTAAATTTGCTGTACGAGCTTCCGTTTCCGAGATATTTGACAAAAACCGTACAGATTTGAAAAATGATGTGTCAAATGTCCTTGAAATCGGACAAAAACCGTACAGATATGAAAAATTATGTGGTTCAATCGGCTACATTTTGAATCGAAAGTCGTAGAGCCTCGCAGATGGGCTCATTCGATTCCTCATCAAATTCTACAGTTAGCATTCCCCAAAGGTAAATTTGCTGTACGAGCTTCCGTTTCCGAGATATTTGACAAAAACCGTACAGATATGAAAAATTATGTGGTTCAAACGGCTATAAGTTTTGAATCGAAAGTCGTAGAGCCTCGCAGATGGGCTCATTCTACTCCTCATCAAATTCTACAGTTAGCATTCCCCAAAGGTAAATTTGCTGTACGAGCTTCCGTTTCCGAGATATTTGACAAAAACCGTACAGATATGAAAAATTATGTGGTTCAAACGGCTATAAGTTTTGAATCGAAAGTCGTAGAGCCTCGCAGATGGGCTCATTCTACTCCTCATCAAATTCTACAGTTAGCATTCCCCAAAGGTAAATTTGCTGTACGAGCTTCCGTTTCCGAGATATTTGACAAAAACCGTACAGATTTGAAAAATGATGTGTCAAATGTCCTTGAAATCCGACAAAAACCGTACAGATATGAAAAATTATGTGGTTCAATCGGCTACATTTTGAATCGAAAGTCGTAGAGCCTCGCAGATGGGCTCATTCGATTCCTCATCAAATTCTACAGTTAGCATTCCCCAAAGGTAAATTTGCTGTACGAGCTTCCGTTTCCGAGATATTTGACAAAAACCGTACAGATTTGAAAAATGATGTGTCAAATGTCCTTGAAATCGGACAAAAACCGTACAGATATGAAAAATTATGTGGTTCAATCGGCTACATTTTGAATCGAAAGTCGTAGAGCCTCGCAGATGGGCTCATTCGATTCCTCATCAAATTCTACAGTTAGCATTCCCCAAAGGTAAATTTGCTGTACGAGCTTCCGTTTCCGAGATATTTGACAAAAACCGTACAGATTTGAAAAATGATGTGTCAAATGTCCTTGAAATCGGACAAAAACCGTACAGATATGAAAAATTATGTGGTTCAATCGGCTACATTTTGAATCGAAAGTCGTGGAGCCTCGCAGATGGGCTCATTCGATTCCTCATCAAATTCTACAGTTAGCATTCCCCGAAGGTAAATTTGCTGTACGAGCTTCCGTTTCCGAGATATTTGACAAAAACCGTACAGATATGAAAAATGATGTGGTTCAAACGGCTATAAGTTTTGAATCGAAAGTCGTAGAGCCTCGCAGATGGGCTCATTCTACTCCTCATCAAATTCTACAGTTAGCATTCCCCAAAGGTAAATTTGCTGTACGAGCTTCCGTTTCCGAGATATTTGACAAAAACCGTACAGATTTGAAAAATGATGTGTCAAATGTCCTTGAAATCGGACAAAAACCGTACAGATATGAAAAATGATGTGGTTCAATCGGCTACATTTTGAATCGAAAGTCGTAGAGCCTCGCAGATGGGCTCATTCGATTCCTCATCAAATTCTACAGTTAGCATTCCCCAAAGGTAAATTTGCTGTACGAGCTTCCGTTTCCGAGATATTTGACAAAAACCGTACAGATTTGAAAAATGATGTGTCAAATGTCCTTGAAATCGGACAAAAACCGTACAGATATGAAAAATTATGTGGTTCAATCGGCTACATTTTGAATCGAAAGTCGTAGAGCCTCGCAGATGGGCTCATTCGATTCCTCATCAAATTCTACAGTTAGCATTCCCCAAAGGTAAATTTGCTGTACGAGCTTCCGTTTCCGAGATATTTGACAAAAACCGTACAGATTTGAAAAATGATGTGTCAAATGTCCTTGAAATCGGACAAAAACCGTACAGATATGAAAAATTATGTGGTTCAATCGGCTACATTTTGAATCGAAAGTCGTGGAGCCTCGCAGATGGGCTCATTCGATTCCTCATCAAATTCTACAGTTAGCATTCCCCGAAGGTAAATTTGCTGTACGAGCTTCCGTTTCCGAGATATTTGACAAAAACCGTACAGATATGAAAAATTATGTGGTTCAAACGGCTATAAGTTTTGAATCGAAAGTCGTAGAGCCTCGCAGATGGGCTCATTCGATTCCTCATCAAATTCTACAGTTAGCATTCCCCTATGCAGGTAAATTTGCTGTACGAGCTTCCGTTTCCGAGATATTTGACAGAAACCGTACAGATATGGAAAATTATGTGGTTCAAACGGCTATAACTTTTGAATCGAAAGTCGTAGAGCCTCGCAGATGGGCTCATTCGATTCCTCATCAAATTCTACAGTTAGCATTCCCCAAAGGTAAATTTGCTGTACGAGCTTCCGTTTCCGAGATATTTGACAAAAACCGTACAGATATGAAAAATTATGTGGTTCAAACGGCTATAAGTTTTGAATCGAAAGTCGTAGAGCCTCGCAGATGGGCTCATTCTACTCCTCATCAAATTCTACAGTTAGCATTCCCCAAAGGTAAATTTGCTGTACGAGCTTCCGTTTCCGAGATATTTGACAAAAACCGTACAGATTTGAAAAATGATGTGTCAAATGTCCTTGAAATCGGACAAAAACCGTACAGATATGAAAAATTATGTGGTTCAATTGGCTACATTTTGAATCGAAAGTCGTAGAGCCTCGCAGATGGGCTCATTCGATTCCTCATCAAATTCTACAGTTAGCATTCCCCAAAGGTAAATTTGCTGTACGAGCTTCCGTTTCCGAGATATTTGACAAAAACCGTACAGATTTGAAAAATGATGTGTCAAATGTCCTTGAAATCGGACAAAAACCGTACAGATATGAAAAATTATGTGGTTCAATTGGCTACATTTTGAATCGAAAGTCGTAGAGCCTCGCAGATGGGCTCATTCGATTCCTCATCAAATTCTACAGTTAGCATTCCCCAAAGGTAAATTTGCTGTACGAGCTTCCGTTTCCGAGATATTTGACAAAAACCGTACAGATTTGAAAAATGATGTGTCAAATGTCCTTGAAATCGGACAAAAACCGTACAGATATGAAAAATGATGTGGTTCAATCGGCTACATTTTGAATCGAAAGTCGTAGAGCCTCGCAGATGGGCTCATTCGATTCCTCATCAAATTCTACAGTTAGCATTCCCCAAAGGTAAATTTGCTGTACGAGCTTCCGTTTCCGAGATATTTGACAAAAACCGTACAGATTTGAAAAATGATGTGTCAAATGTCCCTGAAATCGGACAAAAACCGTACAGATATGAAAAATGATGTGGTTCAATCGGCTACATTTTGAATCGAAAGTCGTAGAGCCTCGCAGATGGGCTCATTCGATTCCTCATCAAATTCTACAGTTAGCATTCCCCAAAGGTAAATTTGCTGTACGAGCTTCCGTTTCCGAGATATTTGACAAAAACCGTACAGATATGAAAAATTATGTGGTTCAAACGGCTATAAGTTTTGAATCGAAAGTCGTAGAGCCTCGCAGATGGGCTCATTCGATTCCTCATCAAATTCTACAGTTAGCATTCCCCAAAGGTAAATTTGCTGTACGAGCTTCCGTTTCCGAGATATTTGACAAAAACCGTACAGATTTGAAAAATGATGTGTCAAATGTCCTTGAAATCGGACAAAAACCGTACAGATATGAAAAATTATGTGGTTCAAACGGCTATAAGTTTTGAATCGAAAGTCGTAGAGCCTCGCAGATGGGCTCATTCGATTCCTCATCAAATTCTACAGTTAGCATTCCCCAAAGGTAAATTTGCTGTACGAGCTTCCGTTTCCGAGATATTTGACAAAAACCGTACAGATTTGAAAAATGATGTGTCAAATGTCCCTGAAATCGGACAAAAACCGTACAGATATGAAAAATGATGTGGTTCAATCGGCTACATTTTGAATCGAAAGTCGTAGAGCCTCGCAGATGGGCTCATTCGATTCCTCATCAAATTCTACAGTTAGCATTCCCCAAAGGTAAATTTGCTGTACGAGCTTCCGTTTCCGAGATATTTGACAAAAACCGTACAGATTTGAAAAATGATGTGTCAAATGTCCCTGAAATCGGACAAAAACCGTACAGATATGAAAAATGATGTGGTTCAATCGGCTACATTTTGAATCGAAAGTCGTAGAGCCTCGCAGATGGGCTCATTCGATTCCTCATCAAATTCTACAGTTAGCATTCCCCAAAGGTAAATTTGCTGTACGAGCTTCCGTTTCCGAGATATTTGACAAAAACCGTACAGATATGAAAAATTATGTGGTTCAAACGGCTATAAGTTTTGAATCGAAAGTCGTAGAGCCTCGCAGATGGGCTCATTCTACTCCTCATCAAATTCTACAGTTAGCATTCCCCAAAGGTAAATTTGCTGTACGAGCTTCCGTTTCCGAGATATTTGACAAAAACCGTACAGATTTGAAAAATGATGTGTCAAATGTCCTTGAAATCGGACAAAAACCGTACAGATATGAAAAATGATGTGGTTCAATCGGCTACATTTTGAATCGAAAGTCGTAGAGCCTCGCAGATGGGCTCATTCGATTCCTCATCAAATTCTACAGTTAGCATTCCCCAAAGGTAAATTTGCTGTACGAGCTTCCGTTTCAGAGATATTTGACAAAAACCGTACAGATTTGAAAAATGATGTGTCAAATGTCCCTGAAATCGGACAAAAACCGTACAGATATGAAAAATGATGTGGTTCAATCGGCTACATTTTGAATCGAAAGTCGTAGAGCCTCGCAGATGGGCTCATTCGATTCCTCATCAAATTCTACAGTTAGCATTCCCCAAAGGTAAATTTGCTGTACGAGCTTCCGTTTCCGAGATATTTGACAAAAACCGTACAGATATGAAAAATTATGTGGTTCAAACGGCTATAAGTTTTGAATCGAAAGTCGTAGAGCCTCGCAGATGGGCTCATTCGATTCCTCATCAAATTCTACAGTTAGCATTCCCCAAAGGTAAATTTGCTGTACGAGCTTCCGTTTCCGAGATATTTGACAAAAACCGTACAGATTTGAAAAATGATGTGTCAAATGTCCTTGAAATCGGACAAAAACCGTACAGATATGAAAAATTATGTGGTTCAAACGGCTATAAGTTTTGAATCGAAAGTCGTAGAGCCTCGCAGATGGGCTCATTCGATTCCTCATCAAATTCTACAGTTAGCATTCCCCAAAGGTAAATTTGCTGTACGAGCTTCCGTTTCCGAGATATTTGACAAAAACCGTACAGATTTGAAAAATGATGTGTCAAATGTCCCTGAAATCGGACAAAAACCGTACAGATATGAAAAATGATGTGGTTCAATCGGCTACATTTTGAATCGAAAGTCGTAGAGCCTCGCAGATGGGCTCATTCGATTCCTCATCAAATTCTACAGTTAGCATTCCCCAAAGGTAAATTTGCTGTACGAGCTTCCGTTTCCGAGATATTTGACAAAAACCGTACAGATTTGAAAAATGATGTGTCAAATGTCCCTGAAATCGGACAAAAACCGTACAGATATGAAAAATGATGTGGTTCAATCGGCTACATTTTGAATCGAAAGTCGTAGAGCCTCGCAGATGGGCTCATTCGATTCCTCATACAGTTAGCATTCCCCAAAGGTAAATTTGCTGTACGAGCTTCCGTTTCCGAGATATTTGACAAAAACCGTACAGATATGAAAAATTATGTGGTTCAAACGGCTATAAGTTTTGAATCGAAAGTCGTAGAGCCTCGCAGATGGGCTCATTCGATTCCTCATCAAATTCTACAGTTAGCATTCCCCAAAGGTAAATTTGCTGTACGAGCTTCCGTTTCCGAGATATTTGACAAAAACCGTACAGATTTGAAAAATGATGTGTCAAATGTCCTTGAAATCGGACAAAAACCGTACAGATATGAAAAATTATGTGGTTCAAACGGCTATAAGTTTTGAATCGAAAGTCGTAGAGCCTCGCAGATGGGCTCATTCTACTCCTCATCAAATTCTACAGTTAGCATTCCCCAAAGGTAAATTTGCTGTACGAGCTTCCGTTTCCGAGATATTTGACAAAAACCGTACAGATTTGAAAAATGATGTGTCAAATGTCCTTGAAATCGGACAAAAACCGTACAGATATGAAAAATGATGTGGTTCAATCGGCTACATTTTGAATCGAAAGTCGTAGAGCCTCGCAGATGGGCTCATTCGATTCCTCATCAAATTCTACAGTTAGCATTCCCCAAAGGTAAATTTGCTGTACGAGCTTCCGTTTCCGAGATATTTGACAAAAACCGTACAGATATGAAAAATGATGTGGTTCAAACGGCTATAAGTTTTGAATCGAAAGTCGTAGAGCCTCGCAGATGGGCTCATTCTACTCCTCATCAAATTCTACAGTTAGCATTCCCCAAAGGTAAATTTGCTGTACGAGCTTCCGTTTCCGAGATATTTGACAAAAACCGTACAGATTTGAAAAATGATGTGTCAAATGTCCTTGAAATCGGACAAAAACCGTACAGATATGAAAAATTATGTGGTTCAATCGGCTACATTTTGAATCGAAAGTCGTGGAGCCTCGCAGATGGGCTCATTCGATTCCTCATCAAATTCTACAGTTAGCATTCCCCGAAGGTAAATTTGCTGTACGAGCTTCCGTTTCCGAGATATTTGACAAAAACCGTACAGATTTGAAAAATGATGTGTCAAATGTCCTTGAAATCGGACAAAAACCGTACAGATATGAAAAATGATGTGGTTCAATCGGCTACATTTTGAATCGAAAGTCGTAGAGCCTCGCAGATGGGCTCATTCGATTCCACATCAAATTCTACAGTTAGCATTCCCCAAAGGTAAATTTGCTGTACGAGCTTCCGTTTCCGAGATATTTGACAAAAACCGTACAGATTTGAAAAATGATGTGTCTAATGTCCTTGAAATCGGACAAAAACCGTACAGATATGAAAAATGATGTGGTTCAATCGGCTACATTTTGAATCGAAAGTCGTGGAGCCTCGCAGATGGGCTCATTCGATTCCTCATCAAATTCTACAGTTAGCATTCCCCGAAGGTAAATTTGCTGTACGAGCTTCCGTTTCCGAGATATTTGACAAAAACCGTACAGATATGAAAAATTATGTGGTTCAAACGGCTATAAGTTTTGAATCGAAAGTCGTAGAGCCTCGCAGATGGGCTCATTCGATTCCTCATCAAATTCTACAGTTAGCATTCCCCAAAGGTAAATTTGCTGTACGAGCTTCCGTTTCCGAGATATTTGACAAAAACCGTACAGATTTGAAAAATGATGTGTCAGATGTCCTTGAAATCGGACAAAAACCGTACAGATATGAAAAATGATGTGGTTCAATCGGCTACATTTTGAATCGAAAGTCGTAGAGCCTCGCAGATGGGCTCATTCGATTCCTCATCAAATTCTACAGTTAGCATTCCCCAAAGGTAAATTTGCTGTACGAGCTTCCGTTTCCGAGATATTTGACAAAAACCGTACAGATTTGAAAAATGATGTGGTTCAAACGGCTATAAGTTTTGAATCGAAAGTCGTAGAGCCTCGCAGATGGGCTCATTCTACTCCTCATCAAATTCTACAGTTAGCATTCCCCAAAGGTAAATTTGCTGTACGATCTTCCGTTTCCGAGATATTTGACAAAAACCGTACAGATTTGAAAAATGATGTGTCAAATGTCCTTGAAATCGGACAAAAACCGTACAGATATGAAAAATGATGTGGTTCAATCGGCTACATTTTGAATCGAAAGTCGTAGAGCCTCGCAGATGGGCTCATTCGATTCCTCATCAAATTCTACAGTTAGCATTCCCCAAAGGTAAATTTGCTGTACGAGCTTCCGTTTCCGAGATATTTGACAAAAACCGTACAGATTTGAAAAATGATGTGTCAAATGTCCTTGAAATCGGACAAAAACCGTACAGATATGAAAAATGATGTGGTTCAATCGGCTACATTTTGAATCGAAAGTCGTAGAGCCTCGCAGATGGGCTCATTCGATTCCTCATCAAATTCTACAGTTAGCATTCCCCAAAGGTAAATTTGCTGTACGAGCTTCCGTTTCCGAGATATTTGACAAAAACCGTACAGATTTGAAAAATGATGTGTCAAATGTCCTTGAAATCGGACAAAAACCGTACAGATATGAAAATTTATGTGGTTCAAACGGCTATAAGTTTTGAATCGAAAGTCGTAGAGCCTCGCAGATGGGCTCATTCTATTCCTCATCAAATTCTACAGTTAGCATTCCCCAAAGGTAAATTTGCTGTACGAGCTTCCGTTTCCGAGATATTTGACAAAAACCGTACAGATTTGAAAAATGATGTGTCAAATGTCCTTGAAATCGGACAAAAAACGTACAGATATGAAAAATTATGTGGTTCAATCGGCTACATTTTGAATCGAAAGTCGTGGAGCCTCGCAGATGGGCTCATTCGATTCCTCATCAAATTCTACAGTTAGCATTCCCCGAAGGTAAATTTGCTGTACGAGCTTCCGTTTCCGAGATATTTGACAAAAACCGTACAGATATGAAAAATTATGTGGTTCAAACGGCTATAAGTTTTGAATCGAAAGTCGTAGAGCCTCGCAGATGGGCTCATTCTACTCCTCATCAAATTCTACAGTTAGCATTCCCCAAAGGTAAATTTGCTGTACGAGCTTCCGTTTCCGAGATATTTGACAAAAACCGTACAGATTTGAAAAATGATGTGTCAGATGTCCTTGAAATCGGACAAAAACCGTACAGATATGAAAAATGATGTGGTTCAATCGGCTACATTTTGAATCGAAAGTCGTAGAGCCTCGCAGATGGGCTCATTCGATTCCTCATCAAATTCTACAGTTAGCATTCCCCAAAGGTAAATTTGCTGTACGAGCTTCCGTTTCCGAGATATTTGACAAAAACCGTACAGATTTGAAAAATGATGTGTCAAATGTCCTTGAAATCGGACAAAAACCGTACAGATATGAAAAATGATGTGGTTCAATCGGCTACATTTTGAATCGAAAGTCGTAGAGCCTCGCAGATGGGCTCATTCGATTCCTCATCAAATTCTACAGTTAGCATTCCCCAAAGGTAAATTTGCTGTACGAGCTTCCGTTTCCGAGATATTTGACAAAAACCGTACAGATTTGAAAAATGATGTGGTTCAAACGGCTATAAGTTTTGAATCGAAAGTCGTAGAGCCTCGCAGATGGGCTCATTCTACTCCTCATCAAATTCTACAGTTAGCATTCCCCAAAGGTAAATTTGCTGTACGATCTTCCGTTTCCGAGATATTTGACAAAAACCGTACAGATTTGAAAAATGATGTGTCAAATGTCCTTGAAATCGGACAAAAACCGTACAGATATGAAAAATGATGTGGTTCAATCGGCTACATTTTGAATCGAAAGTCGTAGAGCCTCGCAGATGGGCTCATTCGATTCCTCATCAAATTCTACAGTTAGCATTCCCCAAAGGTAAATTTGCTGTACGAGCTTCCGTTTCCGAGATATTTGACAAAAACCGTACAGATTTGAAAAATGATGTGTCA
The DNA here is from genome assembly GCF_949987555.1 of Borostomias antarcticus. Classification (NCBI taxonomy): domain Eukaryota; kingdom Metazoa; phylum Chordata; class Actinopteri; order Stomiiformes; family Stomiidae; genus Borostomias; species Borostomias antarcticus. Next base: position 237,799 of record NW_028175884.1, read on the forward strand.
AATGTCCTTGAAATCGGACAAAAACCGTACAGATATGAAAAATGATGTGGTTCAATCGGCTACATTTTGAATCGAAAGTCGTAGAGCCTCGCAGATGGGCTCATTCGATTCCTCATCAAATTCTACAGTTAGCATTCCCCAAAGGTAAATTTGCTGTACGAGCTTCCGTTTCCGAGATATTTGACAAAAACCGTACAGATTTGAAAAATGATGTGTCAAATGTCCTTGAAATCGGACAAAAACCGTACAGATATGAAAAATTATGTGGTTCAATCGGCTACATTTTGAATCGAAAGTCGTGGAGCCTCGCAGATGGGCTCATTCGATTCCTCATCAAATTCTACAGTTAGCATTCCCCGAAGGTAAATTTGCTGTACGAGCTTCCGTTTCCGAGATATTTGACAAAAACCGTACAGATATGAAAAATTATGTGGTTCAAACGGCTATAAGTTTTGAATCGAAAGTCGTAGAGCCTCGCAGATGGGCTCATTCTATTCCTCATCAAATTCTACAGTTAGCATTCCCCAAAGGTAAATTTGCTGTACGAGCTTCCGTTTCCGAGATATTTGACAAAAACCGTACAGATTTGAAAAATGATGTGTCAAATGTCCTTGAAATCGGACAAAAAACGTACAGATATGAAAAATTATGTGGTTCAATCGGCTACATTTTGAATCGAAAGTCGTGGAGCCTCGCAGATGGGCTCATTCGATTCCTCATCAAATTCTACAGTTAGCATTCCCCGAAGGTAAATTTGCTGTACGAGCTTCCGTTTCCGAGATATTTGACAAAAACCGTACAGATATGAAAAATTATGTGGTTCAAACGGCTATAAGTTTTGAATCGAAAGTCGTAGAGCCTCGCAGATGGGCTCATTCTACTCCTCATCAAATTCTACAGTTAGCATTCCCCAAAGGTAAATTTGCTGTACGAGCTTCCGTTTCCGAGATATTTGACAAAAACCGTACAGATTTGAAAAATTGTGTCAAATGTCCTTGAAATCGGACAAAAACCGTACAGATATGAAAAATTATGTGGTTCAATCGGCTACATTTTGAATCGAAAGTCGTAGAGCCTCGCAGATGGGCTCATTCGATTCCTCATCAAATTCTACAGTTAGCATTCCCCAAAGGTAAATTTGCTGTACGAGCTTCCGTTTCCGAGATATTTGACAAAAACCGTACAGATTTGAAAAATGATGTGTCAAATGTCCTTGAAATCGGACAAAAACCGTACAGATATGAAAAATTATGTGGTTCAATCGGCTACATTTTGAATCGAAAGTCGTAGAGCCTCGCAGATGGGCTCATTCGATTCCTCATCAAATTCTACAGTTAGCATTCCCCGAAGGTAAATTTGCTGTACGAGCTTCCGTTTCCGAGATATTTGACAAAAACCGTACAGATATGAAAAATTATGTGGTTCAAACGGCTATAAGTTTTGAATCGAAAGTCGTAGAGCCTCGCAGATGGGCTCATTCTACTCCTCATCAAATTCTACAGTTAGCATTCCCCAAAGGTAAATTTGCTGTACGAGCTTCCGTTTCCGAGATATTTGACAAAAACCGTACAGATTTGAAAAATGATGTGTCAAATGTCCTTGAAATCGGACAAAAACCGTACAGATATGAAAAATTATGTGGTTCAATCGGCTACATTTTGAATCGAAAGTCGTAGAGCCTCGCAGATGGGCTCATTCGATTCCTCATCAAATTCTACAGTTAGCATTCCCCAAAGGTAAATTTGCTGTACGAGCTTCCGTTTCCGAGATATTTGACAAAAACCGTACAGATATGAAAAATTATGTGGTTCAAACGGCTATAAGTTTTGAATCGAAAGTCGTAGAGCCTCGCAGATGGGCTCATTCTACTCCTCATCAAATTCTACAGTTAGCATTCCCCAAAGGTAAATTTGCTGTACGAGCTTCCGTTTCCGAGATATTTGACAAAAACCGTACAGATATGAAAAATGATGTGGTTCAAACGGCTATAAGTTTTGAATCGAAAGTCGTAGAGCCTCGCAGATGGGCTCATTCTACTCCTCATCAAATTCTACAGTTAGCATTCCCCAAAGGTAAATTTGCTGTACGAGCTTCCGTTTCCGAGATATTTGACAAAAACCGTACAGATTTGAAAAATGATGTGTCAAATGTCCTTGAAATCGGACAAAAACCGTACAGATATGAAAAATTATGTGGTTCAATCGGCTACATTTTGAATCGAAAGTCGTAGAGCCTCGCAGATGGGCTCATTCGATTCCTCATCAAATTCTACAGTTAGCATTCCCCAAAGGTAAATTTGCTGTACGAGCTTCCGTTTCCGAGATATTTGACAAAAACCGTACAGATTTGAAAAATGATGTGTCAAATGTCCTTGAAATCGGACAAAAACCGTACAGATATGAAAAATTATGTGGTTCAATCGGCTACATTTTGAATCGAAAGTCGTAGAGCCTCGCAGATGGGCTCATTCGATTCCTCATCAAATTCTACAGTTAGCATTCCCCGAAGGTAAATTTGCTGTACGAGCTTCCGTTTCCGAGATATTTGACAAAAACCGTACAGATATGAAAAATTATGTGGTTCAAACGGCTATAAGTTTTGAATCGAAAGTCATAGAGCCTCGCAGATGGGCTCATTCTACTCCTCATCAAATTCTACAGTTAGCATTCCCCAAAGGTAAATTTGCTGTACGAGCTTCCGTTTCCGAGATATTTGACAAAAACCGTACAGATTTGAAAAATGATGTGTCAAATGTCCTTGAAATCGGACAAAAACCGTACAGATATGAAAAATGATGTGGTTCAATCGGCTACATTTTGAATCGAAAGTCGTAGAGCCTCGCAGATGGGCTCATTCGATTCCTCATCAAATTCTACAGTTAGCATTCCCCAAAGGTAAATTTGCTGTACGAGCTTCCGTTTCCGAGATATTTGACAAAAACCGTACAGATTTGAAAAATGATGTGTCAAATGTCCTTGAAATCGGACAAAAACCGTACAGATATGAAAAATTATGTGGTTCAATCGGCTACATTTTGAATCGAAAGTCGTGGAGCCTCGCAGATGGGCTCATTCGATTCCTCATCAAATTCTACAGTTAGCATTCCCCGAAGGTAAATTTGCTGTACGAGCTTCCGTTTCCGAGATATTTGACAAAAACCGTACAGATATGAAAAATTATGTGGTTCAAACGGCTATAAGTTTTGAATCGAAAGTCGTAGAGCCTCGCAGATGGGCTCATTCTACTCCTCATCAAATTCTACAGTTAGCATTCCCCAAAGGTAAATTTGCTGTACGAGCTTCCGTTTCCGAGATATTTGACAAAAACCGTACAGATTTGAAAAATGATGTGTCAAATGTCCTTGAAATCGGACAAAAAACGTACAGATATGAAAAATTATGTGGTTCAATCGGCTACATTTTGAATCGAAAGTCGTAGAGCCTCGCAGATGGGCTCATTCGATTCCTCATCAAATTCTACAGTTAGCATTCCCCAAAGGTAAATTTGCTGTACGAGCTTCCGTTTCCGAGATATTTGACTCTAACCGTACAGATTTGAAAAATGATGTGTCAGATGTCCTTGAAATCGGACAAAAACCGTACAGATATGAAAAATGATGTGGTTCAATCGGCTACATTTTGAATCGAAAGTCGTAGAGCCTCGCAGATGGGCTCATTCGATTCCTCATCAAATTCTACAGTTAGCATTCCCCAAAGGTAAATTTGCTGTACGAGCTTCCGTTTCCGAGATATTTGACAAAAACCGTACAGATTTGAAAAATGATGTGTCAAATGTCCTTGAAATCGGACAAAAACCGTACAGATATGAAAAATTATGTGGTTCAATCGGCTACATTTTGAATCGAAAGTCGTAGAGCCTCGCAGATGGGCTCATTCGATTCCTCATCAAATTCTACAGTTAGCATTCCCCAAAGGTAAATTTGCTGTACGAGCTTCCGTTTCCGAGATATTTGACAAAAACCGTACAGATATGAAAAATTATGTGGTTCAAACGGCTATAAGTTTTGAATCGAAAGTCGTAGAGCCTCGCAGATGGGCTCATTCTACTCCTCATCAAATTCTACAGTTAGCATTCCCCAAAGGTAAATTTGCTGTACGAGCTTCCGTTTCCGAGATATTTGACAAAAACCGTACAGATATGAAAAATTATGTGGTTCAAACGGCTATAAGTTTTGAATCGAAAGTCGTAGAGCCTCGCAGATGGGCTCATTCTACTCCTCATCAAATTCTACAGTTAGCATTCCCCAAAGGTAAATTTGCTGTACGAGCTTCCGTTTCCGAGATATTTGACAAAAACCGTACAGATTTGAAAAATGATGTGTCAAATGTCCTTGAAATCGGACAAAAACCGTACAGATATGAAAAATTATGTGGTTCAATCGGCTACATTTTGAATCGAAAGTCGTAGAGCCTCGCAGATGGGCTCATTCGATTCCTCATCAAATTCTACAGTTAGCATTCCCCAAAGGTAAATTTGCTGTACGAGCTTCCGTTTCCGAGATATTTGACAAAAACCGTACAGATTTGAAAAATGATGTGTCAAATGTCCTTGAAATCGGACAAAAACCGTACAGATATGAAAAATTATGTGGTTCAATCGGCTACATTTTGAATCGAAAGTCGTAGAGCCTCGCAGATGGGCTCATTCGATTCCTCATCAAATTCTACAGTTAGCATTCCCCGAAGGTAAATTTGCTGTACGAGCTTCCGTTTCCGAGATATTTGACAAAAACCGTACAGATATGAAAAATTATGTGGTTCAAACGGCTATAAGTTTTGAATCGAAAGTCATAGAGCCTCGCAGATGGGCTCATTCTACTCCTCATCAAATTCTACAGTTAGCATTCCCCAAAGGTAAATTTGCTGTACGAGCTTCCGTTTCCGAGATATTTGACAAAAACCGTACAGATTTGAAAAATGATGTGTCAAATGTCCTTGAAATCGGACAAAAACCGTACAGATATGAAAAATGATGTGGTTCAATCGGCTACATTTTGAATCGAAAGTCGTAGAGCCTCGCAGATGGGCTCATTCGATTCCTCATCAAATTCTACAGTTAGCATTCCCCAAAGGTAAATTTGCTGTACGAGCTTCCGTTTCCGAGATATTTGACAAAAACCGTACAGATTTGAAAAATGATGTGTCAAATGTCCTTGAAATCGGACAAAAACCGTACAGATATGAAAAATTATGTGGTTCAATCGGCTACATTTTGAATCGAAAGTCGTGGAGCCTCGCAGATGGGCTCATTCGATTCCTCATCAAATTCTACAGTTAGCATTCCCCGAAGGTAAATTTGCTGTACGAGCTTCCGTTTCCGAGATATTTGACAAAAACCGTACAGATATGAAAAATTATGTGGTTCAAACGGCTATAAGTTTTGAATCGAAAGTCGTAGAGCCTCGCAGATGGGCTCATTCTACTCCTCATCAAATTCTACAGTTAGCATTCCCCAAAGGTAAATTTGCTGTACGAGCTTCCGTTTCCGAGATATTTGACAAAAACCGTACAGATTTGAAAAATGATGTGTCAAATGTCCTTGAAATCGGACAAAAACCGTACAGATATGAAAAATTATGTGGTTCAATCGGCTACATTTTGAATCGAAAGTCGTGGAGCCTCGCAGATGGGCTCATTCGATTCCTCATCAAATTCTACAGTTAGCATTCCCCGAAGGTAAATTTGCTGTACGAGCTTCCGTTTCTGAGATATTTGACAAAAACCGTACAGATATGAAAAATGATGTGGTTCAAACGGCTATAAGTTTTGAATCGAAAGTCGTAGAGCCTCGCAGATGGGCTCATTCTACTCCTCATCAAATTCTACAGTTAGCATTCCCCAAAGGTAAATTTGCTGTACGAGCTTCCGTTTCCGAGATATTTGACAAAAACCGTACAGATTTGAAAAATGATGTGTCAAATGTCCTTGAAATCGGACAAAAACCGTACAGATATGAAAAATGATGTGGTTCAATCGGCTACATTTTGAATCGAAAGTCGTAGAGCCTCGCAGATGGGCTCATTCGATTCCTCATCAAATTCTACAGTTAGCATTCCCCAAAGGTAAATTTGCTGTACGAGCTTCCGTTTCCGAGATATTTGACAAAAACCGTACAGATTTGAAAAATGATGTGTCAAATGTCCTTGAAATCGGACAAAAACCGTACAGATATGAAAAATTATGTGGTTCAATCGGCTACATTTTGAATCGAAAGTCGTAGAGCCTCGCAGATGGGCTCATTCGATTCCTCATCAAATTCTACAGTTAGCATTCCCCAAAGGTAAATTTGCTGTACGAGCTTCCGTTTCCGAGATATTTGACAAAAACCGTACAGATTTGAAAAATGATGTGTCAAATGTCCTTGAAATCGGACAAAAACCGTACAGATATGAAAAATTATGTGGTTCAATCGGCTACATTTTGAATCGAAAGTCGTGGAGCCTCGCAGATGGGCTCATTCGATTCCTCATCAAATTCTACAGTTAGCATTCCCCGAAGGTAAATTTGCTGTACGAGCTTCCGTTTCCGAGATATTTGACAAAAACCGTACAGATATGAAAAATTATGTGGTTCAAACGGCTATAAGTTTTGAATCGAAAGTCGTAGAGCCTCGCAGATGGGCTCATTCGATTCCTCATCAAATTCTACAGTTAGCATTCCCCTTTGCAGGTAAATTTGCTGTACGAGCTTCCGTTTCCGAGATATTTGACAGAAACCGTACAGATATGGAAAATTATGTGGTTCAAACGGCTATAACTTTTGAATCGAAAGTCGTAGAGCCTCGCAGATGGGCTCATTCGATTCCTCATCAAATTCTACAGTTAGCATTCCCCAAAGGTAAATTTGCTGTACGAGCTTCCGTTTCCGAGATATTTGACAAAAACCGTACAGATTTGAAAAATTATGTGTCAAATGTCCTTGAAATCGGACAAAAACCGTACAGATATGAAAAATTATGTGGTTCAATCGGCTACATTTTGAATCGAAAGTCGTAGAGCCTCGCAGATGGGCTCATTCGATTCCTCATCAAATTCTACAGTTAGCATTCCCCAAAGGTAAATTTGCTGTACGAGCTTCCGTTTCCGAGATATTTGACAAAAACCGTACAGATTTGAAAAATGATGTGTCAAATGTCCTTGAAATCGGACAAAAACCGTACAGATATGAAAAATTATGTGGTTCAATTGGCTACATTTTGAATCGAAAGTCGTAGAGCCTCGCAGATGGGCTCATTCGATTCCTCATCAAATTCTACAGTTAGCATTCCCCAAAGGTAAATTTGCTGTACGAGCTTCCGTTTCCGAGATATTTGACAAAAACCGTACAGATTTGAAAAATGATGTGTCAAATGTCCTTGAAATCGGACAAAAACCGTACAGATATGAAAAATGATGTGGTTCAATCGGCTACATTTTGAATCGAAAGTCGTAGAGCCTCGCAGATGGGCTCATTCGATTCCTCATCAAATTCTACAGTTAGCATTCCCCAAAGGTAAATTTGCTGTACGAGCTTCCGTTTCCGAGATATTTGACAAAAACCGTACAGATTTGAAAAATGATGTGTCAAATGTCCTTGAAATCGGACAAAAACCGTACAGATATGAAAAATGATGTGGTTCAATCGGCTACATTTTGAATCGAAAGTCGTAGAGCCTCGCAGATGGGCTCATTCGATTCCTCATCAAATTCTACAGTTAGCATTCCCCAAAGGTAAATTTGCTGTACGAGCTTCCGTTTCCGAGATATTTGACAAAAACCGTACAGATTTGAAAAATGATGTGTCAAATGTCCTTGAAATCGGACAAAAACCGTACAGATATGAAAAATTATGTGGTTCAATCGGCTACATTTTGAATCGAAAGTCGTGGAGCCTCGCAGATGGGCTCATTCGATTCCTCATCAAATTCTACAGTTAGCATTCCCCGAAGGTAAATTTGCTGTACGAGCTTCCGTTTCCGAGATATTTGACAAAAACCGTACAGATATGAAAAATTATGTGGTTCTAACGGCTATAAGTTTTGAATCGAAAGTCGTAGAGCCTCGCAGATGGGCTCATTCTACTCCTCATCAAATTCTACAGTTAGCATTCCCCAAAGGTAAATTTGCTGTACGAGCTTCCGTTTCCGAGATATTTGACAAAAACCGTACAGATTTGAAAAATGATGTGTCAAATGTCCTTGAAATCGGACAAAAAACGTACAGATATGAAAAATTATGTGGTTCAATCGGCTACATTTTGAATCGAAAGTCGTGGAGCCTCGCAGATGGGCTCATTCGATTCCTCATCAAATTCTACAGTTAGCATTCCCCGAAGGTAAATTTGCTGTACGAGCTTCCGTTTCCGAGATATTTGACAAAAACCGTACAGATATGAAAAATTATGTGGTTCAAACGGCTATAAGTTTTGAATCGAAAGTCGTAGAGCCTCGCAGATGGGCTCATTCTACTCCTCATCAAATTCTACAGTTAGCATTCCCCAAAGGTAAATTTGCTGTACGAGCTTCCGTTTCCGAGATATTTGACAAAAACCGTACAGATTTGAAAAATGATGTGTCAAATGTCCTTGAAATCGGACAAAAACCGTACAGATATGAAAAATTATGTGGTTCAATCGGCTACATTTTGAATCGAAAGTCGTGGAGCCTCGCAGATGGGCTCATTCGATTCCTCATCAAATTCTACAGTTAGCATTCCCCGAAGGTAAATTTGCTGTACGAGCTTCCGTTTCCGAGATATTTGACAAAAACCGTACAGATATGAAAAATTATGTGGTTCAAACGGCTATAAGTTTTGAATCGAAAGTCGTAGAGCCTCGCAGATGGGCTCATTCTACTCCTCATCAAATTCTACAGTTAGCATTCCCCAAAGGTAAATTTGCTGTACGAGCTTCCGTTTCCGAGATATTTGACAAAAACCGTACAGATTTGAAAAATGATGTGTCAAATGTCCTTGAAATCGGACAAAAACCGTACAGATATGAAAAATTATGTGGTTCAATCGGCTACATTTTGAATCGAAAGTCGTAGAGCCTCGCAGATGGGCTCATTCGATTCCTCATCAAATTCTACAGTTAGCATTCCCCAAAGGTAAATTTGCTGTACGAGCTTCCGTTTCCGAGATATTTGACAAAAACCGTACAGATTTGAAAAATGATGTGTCAAATGTCCTTGAAATCGGACAAAAACCGTACAGATATGAAAAATTATGTGGTTCAATCGGCTACATTTTGAATCGAAAGTCGTAGAGCCTCGCAGATGGGCTCATTCGATTCCTCATCAAATTCTACAGTTAGCATTCCCCGAAGGTAAATTTGCTGTACGAGCTTCCGTTTCCGAGATATTTGACAAAAACCGTACAGATATGAAAAATTATGTGGTTCAAACGGCTATAAGTTTTGAATCGAAAGTCGTAGAGCCTCGCAGATGGGCTCATTCTACTCCTCATCAAATTCTACAGTTAGCATTCCCCAAAGGTAAATTTGCTGTACGAGCTTCCGTTTCCGAGATATTTGACAAAAACCGTACAGATTTGAAAAATGATGTGTCAAATGTCCTTGAAATCGGACAAAAACCGTACAGATATGAAAAATTATGTGGTTCAATCGGCTACATTTTGAATCGAAAGTCGTAGAGCCTCGCAGATGGGCTCATTCGATTCCTCATCAAATTCTACAGTTAGCATTCCCCAAAGGTAAATTTGCTGTACGAGCTTCCGTTTCCGAGATATTTGACAAAAACCGTACAGATTTGAAAAATGATGTGTCAAATGTCCTTGAAATCGGACAAAAACCGTACAGATATGAAAAATTATGTGGTTCAATCGGCTACATTTTGAATCGAAAGTCGTAGAGCCTCGCAGATGGGCTCATTCGATTCCTCATCAAATTCTACAGTTAGCATTCCCCAAAGGTAAATTTGCTGTACGAGCTTCCGTTTCCGAGATATTTGACAAAAACCGTACAGATTTGAAAAATGATGTGTCAAATGTCCTTGAAATCGGACAAAAACCGTACAGATATGAAAAATTATGTGGTTCAATCGGCTACATTTTGAATCGAAAGTCGTAGAGCCTCGCAGATGGGCTCATTCGATTCCTCATCAAATTCTACAGTTAGCATTCCCCAAAGGTAAATTTGCTGTACGAGCTTCCGTTTCCGAGATATTTGACAAAAACCGTACAGATTTGAAAAATGATGTGTCAAATGTCCTTGAAATCGGACAAAAACCGTACAGATATGAAAAATTATGTGGTTCAATCGGCTACATTTTGAATCGAAAGTCGTGGAGCCTCGCAGATGGGCTCATTCGATTCCTCATCAAATTCTACAGTTAGCATTCCCCGAAGGTAAATTTGCTGTACGAGCTTCCGTTTCCGAGATATTTGACAAAAACCGTACAGATATGAAAAATTATGTGGTTCAAACGGCTATAAGTTTTGAATCGAAAGTCGTAGAGCCTCGCAGATGGGCTCATTCTACTCCTCATCAAATTCTACAGTTAGCATTCCCCAAAGGTAAATTTGCTGTACGAGCTTCCGTTTCCGAGATATTTGACAAAAACCGTACAGATTTGAAAAATGATGTGTCAAATGTCCTTGAAATCGGACAAAAACCGTACAGATATGAAAAATTATGTGGTTCAATCGGCTACATTTTGAATCGAAAGTCGTAGAGCCTCGCAGATGGGCTCATTCGATTCCTCATCAAATTCTACAGTTAGCATTCCCCAAAGGTAAATTTGCTGTACGAGCTTCCGTTTCCGAGATATTTGACAAAAACCGTACAGATTTGAAAAATGATGTGTCAAATGTCCTTGAAATCGGACAAAAACCGTACAGATATGAAAAATTATGTGGTTCAATCGGCTACATTTTGAATCGAAAGTCGTAGAGCCTCGCAGATGGGCTCATTCGATTCCTCATCAAATTCTACAGTTAGCATTCCCCGAAGGTAAATTTGCTGTACGAGCTTCCGTTTCCGAGATATTTGACAAAAACCGTACAGATATGAAAAATTATGTGGTTCAAACGGCTATAAGTTTTGAATCGAAAGTCGTAGAGCCTCGCAGATGGGCTCATTCTACTCCTCATCAAATTCTACAGTTAGCATTCCCCAAAGGTAAATTTGCTGTACGAGCTTCCGTTTCCGAGATATTTGACAAAAACCGTACAGATTTGAAAAATGATGTGTCAAATGTCCTTGAAATCGGACAAAAACCGTACAGATATGAAAAATTATGTGGTTCAATCGGCTACATTTTGAATCGAAAGTCGTAGAGCCTCGCAGATGGGCTCATTCGATTCCTCATCAAATTCTACAGTTAGCATTCCCCAAAGGTAAATTTGCTGTACGAGCTTCCGTTTCCGAGATATTTGACAAAAACCGTACAGATTTGAAAAATGATGTGTCAAATGTCCTTGAAATCGGACAAAAACCGTACAGATATGAAAAATTATGTGGTTCAATCGGCTACATTTTGAATCGAAAGTCGTAGAGCCTCGCAGATGGGCTCATTCGATTCCTCATCAAATTCTACAGTTAGCATTCCCCAAAGGTAAATTTGCTGTACGAGCTTCCGTTTCCGAGATATTTGACAAAAACCGTACAGATTTGAAAAATGATGTGTCAAATGTCCTTGAAATCGGACAAAAACCGTACAGATATGAAAAATTATGTGGTTCAATCGGCTACATTTTGAATCGAAAGTCGTAGAGCCTCGCAGATGGGCTCATTCGATTCCTCATCAAATTCTACAGTTAGCATTCCCCAAAGGTAAATTTGCTGTACGAGCTTCCGTTTCCGAGATATTTGACAAAAACCGTACAGATTTGAAAAATGATGTGTCAAATGTCCTTGAAATCGGACAAAAACCGTACAGATATGAAAAATTATGTGGTTCAATCGGCTACATTTTGAATCGAAAGTCGTAGAGCCTCGCAGATGGGCTCATTCGATTCCTCATCAAATTCTACAGTTAGCATTCCCCAAAGGTAAATTTGCTGTACGAGCTTCCGTTTCCGAGATATTTGACAAAAACCGTACAGATTTGAAAAATGATGTGTCAAATGTCCTTGAAATCGGACAAAAACCGTACAGATATGAAAAATTATGTGGTTCAATCGGCTACATTTTGAATCGAAAGTCGTGGAGCCTCGCAGATGGGCTCATTCGATTCCTCATCAAATTCTACAGTTAGCATTCCCCGAAGGTAAATTTGCTGTACGAGCTTCCGTTTCCGAGATATTTGACAAAAACCGTACAGATATGAAAAATTATGTGGTTCAAACGGCTATAAGTTTTGAATCGAAAGTCGTAGAGCCTCGCAGATGGGCTCATTCTACTCCTCATGAAATTCTACAGTTAGCATTCCCCAAAGGTAAATTTGCTGTACGAGCTTCCGTTTCCGAGATATTTGACAAAAACCGTACAGATTTGAAAAATGATGTGTCAAATGTCCTTGAAATCGGACAAAAACCGTACAGATATGAAAAATTATGTGGTTCAATCGGCTACATTTTGAATCGAAAGTCGTAGGGCCTCGCAGATGGGCTCATTCGATTCCTCATCAAATTCTACAGTTAGCATTCCCCAAAGGTAAATTTGCTGTACGAGCTTCCGTTTCCGAGATATTTGACAAAAACCGTACAGATTTGAAAAATGATGTGTCAAATGTCCTTGAAATCGGACAAAAACCGTACAGATATGAAAAATTATGTGGTTCAATCGGCTACATTTTGAATCGAAAGTCGTAGAGCCTCGCAGATGGGCTCATTCGATTCCTCATCAAATTCTACAGTTAGCATTCCCCGAAGGTAAATTTGCTGTACGAGCTTCCGTTTCCGAGATATTTGACAAAAACCGTACAGATATGAAAAATTATGTGGTTCAAACGGCTATAAGTTTTGAATCGAAAGTCGTAGAGCCTCGCAGATGGGCTCATTCTACTCCTCATCAAATTCTACAGTTAGCATTCCCCAAAGGTAAATTTGCTGTACGAGCTTCCGTTTCCGAGATATTTGACAAAAAACGTACAGATTTGAAAAATGATGTGTCAAATGTCCTTGAAATCGGACAAAAACCGTACAGATATGAAAAATTATGTGGTTCAATCGGCTACATTTTGAATCGAAAGTCGTAGAGCCTCGCAGATGGGCTCATTCGATTCCTCATCAAATTCTACAGTTAGCATTCCCCAAAGGTAAATTTGCTGTACGAGCTTCCGTTTCCGAGATATTTGACAAAAACCGTACAGATTTGAAAAATGATGTGTCAAATGTCCTTGAAATCGGACAAAAACCGTACAGATATGAAAAATTATGTGGTTCAATCGGCTACATTTTGAATCGAAAGTCGTAGAGCCTCGCAGATGGGCTCATTCGATTCCTCATCAAATTCTACAGTTAGCATTCCCCAAAGGTAAATTTGCTGTACGAGCTTCCGTTTCCGAGATATTTGACAAAAACCGTACAGATTTGAAAAATGATGTGTCAAATGTCCTTGAAATCGGACAAAAACCGTACAGATATGAAAAATTATGTGGTTCAATCGGCTACATTTTGAATCGAAAGTCGTAGAGCCTCGCAGATGGGCTCATTCGATTCCTCATCAAATTCTACAGTTAGCATTCCCCAAAGGTAAATTTGCTGTACGAGCTTCCGTTTCCGAGATATTTGACAAAAACCGTACAGATTTGAAAAATGATGTGTCAAATGTCCTTGAAATCGGACAAAAACCGTACAGATATGAAAAATTATGTGGTTCAATCGGCTACATTTTGAATCGAAAGTCGTAGAGCCTCGCAGATGGGCTCATTCGATTCCTCATCAAATTCTACAGTTAGCATTCCCCAAAGGTAAATTTGCTGTACGAGCTTCCGTTTCCGAGATATTTGACAAAAACCGTACAGATTTGAAAAATGATGTGTCAAATGTCCTTGAAATCGGACAAAAACCGTACAGATATGAAAAATTATGTGGTTCAATCGGCTACATTTTGAATCGAAAGTCGTGGAGCCTCGCAGATGGGCTCATTCGATTCCTCATCAAATTCTACAGTTAGCATTCCCCGAAGGTAAATTTGCTGTACGAGCTTCCGTTTCCGAGATATTTGACAAAAACCGTACAGATATGAAAAATTATGTGGTTCAAACGGCTATAAGTTTTGAATCGAAAGTCGTAGAGCCTCGCAGATGGGCTCATTCTACTCCTCATCAAATTCTACAGTTAGCATTCCCCAAAGGTAAATTTGCTGTACGAGCTTCCGTTTCCGAGATATTTGACAAAAACCGTACAGATTTGAAAAATGATGTGTCAAATGTCCTTGAAATCGGACAAAAACCGTACAGATATGAAAAATTATGTGGTTCAATCGGCTACATTTTGAATCGAAAGTCGTAGAGCCTCGCAGATGGGCTCATTCGATTCCTCATCAAATTCTACAGTTAGCATTCCCCAAAGGTAAATTTGCTGTACGAGCTTCCGTTTCCGAGATATTTGACAAAAACCGTACAGATTTGAAAAATGATGTGTCAAATGTCCTTGAAATCGGACAAAAACCGTACAGATATGAAAAATTATGTGGTTCAATCGGCTAAATTTTGAATCGAAAGTCGTAGAGCCTCGCAGATGGGCTCATTCGATTCCTCATCAAATTCTACAGTTAGCATTCCCCAAAGGTAAATTTGCTGTACGAGCTTCCGTTTCCGAGATATTTGACAAAAACCGTACAGATTTGAAAAATGATGTGTCAAATGTCCTTGAAATCGGACAAAAACCGTACAGATATGAAAAATTATGTGGTTCAATCGGCTACATTTTGAATCGAAAGTCGTAGAGCCTCGCAGATGGGCTCATTCGATTCCTCATCAAATTCTACAGTTAGCATTCCCCAAAGGTAAATTTGCTGTACGAGCTTCCGTTTCCGAGATATTTGACAAAAACCGTACAGATTTGAAAAATGATGTGTCAAATGTCCTTGAAATCGGACAAAAACCGTACAGATATGAAAAATTATGTGGTTCAATCGGCTACATTTTGAATCGAAAGTCGTGGAGCCTCGCAGATGGGCTCATTCGATTCCTCATCAAATTCTACAGTTAGCATTCCCCGAAGGTAAATTTGCTGTACGAGCTTCCGTTTCCGAGATATTTGACAAAAACCGTACAGATATGAAAAATTATGTGGTTCAAACGGCTATAAGTTTTGAATCGAAAGTCGTAGAGCCTCGCAGATGGGCTCATTCTACTCCTCATCAAATTCTACAGTTAGCATTCCCCAAAGGTAAATTTGCTGTACGAGCTTCCGTTTCCGAGATATTTGACAAAAACCGTACAGATTTGAAAAATGATGTGTCAAATGTCCTTGAAATCGGACAAAAACCGTACAGATATGAAAAATTATGTGGTTCAATCGGCTACATTTTGAATCGAAAGTCGTAGAGCCTCGCAGATGGGCTCATTCGATTCCTCATCAAATTCTACAGTTAGCATTCCCCAAAGGTAAATTTGCTGTACGAGCTTCCGTTTCCGAGATATTTGACAAAAACCGTACAGATTTGAAAAATGATGTGTCAAATGTCCTTGAAATCGGACAAAAACCGTACAGATATGAAAAATTATGTGGTTCAATCGGCTACATTTTGAATCGAAAGTCGTAGAGCCTCGCAGATGGGCTCATTCGATTCCTCATCAAATTCTACAGTTAGCATTCCCCGCAGGTAAATTTGCTGTACGAGCTTCCGTTTCCGAGATATTTGACAAAAACCGTACAGATATGAAAAATTATGTGGTTCAAACGGCTATAAGTTTTGAATCGAAAGTCGTAGAGCCTCGCAGATGGGCTCATTCTACTCCTCATCAAATTCTACAGTTAGCATTCCCCAAAGGTAAATTTGCTGTACGAGCTTCCGTTTCCGAGATATTTGACAAAAACCGTACAGATTTGAAAAATGATGTGTCAAATGTCCTTGAAATCGGACAAAAACCGTACAGATATGAAAAATTATGTGGTTCAATCGGCTACATTTTGAATCGAAAGTCGTAGAGCCTCGCAGATGGGCTCATTCGATTCCTCATCAAATTCTACAGTTAGCATTCCCCAAAGGTAAATTTGCTGTACGAGCTTCCGTTTCCGAGATATTTGACAAAAACCGTACAGATTTGAAAAATGATGTGTCAAATGTCCTTGAAATCGGACAAAAACCGTACAGATATGAAAAATTATGTGGTTCAATCGGCTACATTTTGAATCGAAAGTCGTAGAGCCTCGCAGATGGGCTCATTCGATTCCTCATCAAATTCTACAGTTAGCATTCCCCAAAGGTAAATTTGCTGTACGAGCTTCCGTTTCCGAGATATTTGACAAAAACCGTACAGATTTGAAAAATGATGTGTCAAATGTCCTTGAAATCGGACAAAAACCGTACAGATATGAAAAATTATGTGGTTCAATCGGCTACATTTTGAATCGAAAGTCGTAGAGCCTCGCAGATGGGCTCTTTCGATTCCTCATCAAATTCTACAGTTAGCATTCCCCAAAGGTAAATTTGCTGTACGAGCTTCCGTTTCCGAGATATTTGACAAAAACCGTACAGATTTGAAAAATGATGTGTCAAATGTCCTTGAAATCGGACAAAAACCATACAGATATGAAAAATTATGTGGTTCAATCGGCTACATTTTGAATCGAAAGTCGTAGAGCCTCGCAGATGGGCTCATTCGATTCCTCATCAAATTCTACAGTTAGCATTCCCCAAAGGTAAATTTGCTGTACGAGCTTCCGTTTCCGAGATATTTGACAAAAACCGTACAGATTTGAAAAATGATGTGTCAAATGTCCTTGAAATCGGACAAAAACCGTACAGATATGAAAAATTATGTGGTTCAATCGGCTACATTTTGAATCGAAAGTCGTGGAGCCTCGCAGATGGGCTCATTCGATTCCTCATCAAATTCTACAGTTAGCATTCCCCAAAGGTAAATTTGCTGTACGAGCTTCCGTTTCCGAGATATTTGACAAAAACCGTACAGATTTGAAAAATGATGTGTCAAATGTCCTTGAAATCGGACAAAAACCGTACAGATATGAAAAATTATGTGGTTCAATCGGCTACATTTTGAATCGAAAGTCGTAGAGCCTCGCAGATGGGCTCATTCGATTCCTCATCAAATTCTACAGTTAGCATTCCCCAAAGGTAAATTTGCTGTACGAGCTTCCGTTTCCGAGATATTTGACAAAAACCGTACAGATTTGAAAAATGATGTGTCAAATGTCCTTGAAATCGGACAAAAACCGTACAGATATGAAAAATTATGTGGTTCAATCGGCTACATTTTGAATCGAAAGTCGTGGAGCCTCGCAGATGGGCTCATTCGATTCCTCATCAAATTCTACAGTTAGCATTCCCCGAAGGTAAATTTGCTGTACGAGCTTCCGTTTCCGAGATATTTGACAAAAACCGTACAGATATGAAAAATTATGTGGTTCAAACGGCTATAAGTTTTGAATCGAAAGTCGTAGAGCCTCGCAGATGGGCTCATTCTACTCCTCATCAAATTCTACAGTTAGCATTCCCCAAAGGTAAATTTGCTGTACGAGCTTCCGTTTCCGAGATATTTGACAAAAACCGTACAGATTTGAAAAATGATGTGTCAAATGTCCTTGAAATCGGACAAAAACCGTACAGATATGAAAAATTATGTGGTTCAATCGGCTACATTTTGAATCGAAAGTCGTAGAGCCTCGCAGATGGGCTCATTCGATTCCTCATCAAATTCTACAGTTAGCATTCCCCAAAGGTAAATTTGCTGTACGAGCTTCCGTTTCCGAGATATTTGACAAAAACCGTACAGATTTGAAAAATGATGTGTCAAATGTCCTTGAAATCGGACAAAAACCGTACAGATATGAAAAATTATGTGGTTCAATCGGCTACATTTTGAATCGAAAGTCGTAGAGCCTCGCAGATGGGCTCATTCGATTCCTCATCAAATTCTACAGTTAGCATTCCCCGAAGGTAAATTTGCTGTACGAGCTTCCGTTTCCGAGATATTTGACAAAAACCGTACAGATATGAAAAATTATGTGGTTCAAACGGCTATAAGTTTTGAATCGAAAGTCGTAGAGCCTCGCAGATGGGCTCATTCTACTCCTCATCAAATTCTACAGTTAGCATTCCCCAAAGGTAAATTTGCTGTACGAGCTTCCGTTTCCGAGATATTTGACAAAAACCGTACAGATTTGAAAAATGATGTGTCAAATGTCCTTGAAATCGGACAAAAACCGTACAGATATGAAAAATTATGTGGTTCAATCGGCTACATTTTGAATCGAAAGTCGTAGAGCCTCGCAGATGGGCTCATTCGATTCCTCATCAAATTCTACAGTTAGCATTCCCCAAAGGTAAATTTGCTGTACGAGCTTCCGTTTCCGAGATATTTGACAAAAACCGTACAGATTTGAAAAATGATGTGTCAAATGTCCTTGAAATCGGACAAAAACCGTACAGATATGAAAAATTATGTGGTTCAATCGGCTACATTTTGAATCGAAAGTCGTAGAGCCTCGCAGATGGGCTCATTCGATTCCTCATCAAATTCTACAGTTAGCATTCCCCAAAGGTAAATTTGCTGTACGAGCTTCCGTTTCCGAGATATTTGACAAAAACCGTACAGATTTGAAAAATGATGTGTCAAATGTCCTTGAAATCGGACAAAAACCGTACAGATATGAAAAATTATGTGGTTCAATCGGCTACATTTTGAATCGAAAGTCGTAGAGCCTCGCAGATGGGCTCATTCGATTCCTCATCAAATTCTACAGTTAGCATTCCCCGAAGGTAAATTTGCTGTACGAGCTTCCGTTTCCGAGATATTTGACAAAAACCGTACAGATATGAAAAATTATGTGGTTCAAACGGCTATAAGTTTTGAATCGAAAGTCGTAGAGCCTCGCAGATGGGCTCATTCTACTCCTCATCAAATTCTACAGTTAGCATTCCCCAAAGGTAAATTTGCTGTACGTGCTTCCGTTTCCGAGATATTTGACAAAAACCGTACAGATTTGAAAAATGATGTGTCAAATGTCCTTGAAATCGGACAAAAACCGTACAGATATGAAAAATTATGTGGTTCAATCGGCTACATTTTGAATCGAAAGTCGTAGAGCCTCGCAGATGGGCTCATTCGATTCCTCATCAAATTCTACAGTTAGCATTCCCCAAAGGTAAATTTGCTGTACGAGCTTCCGTTTCCGAGATATTTGACAAAAACCGTACAGATTTGAAAAATGATGTGTCAAATGTCCTTGAAATCGGACAAAAACCGTACAGATATGAAAAATTATGTGGTTCAATCGGCTACATTTTGAATCGAAAGTCGTAGAGCCTCGCAGATGGGCTCATTCGATTCCTCATCAAATTCTACAGTTAGCATTCCCCAAAGGTAAATTTGCTGTACGAGCTTCCGTTTCCGAGATATTTGACAAAAACCGTACAGATTTGAAAAATGATGTGTCAAATGTCCTTGAAATCGGACAAAAACCGTACAGATATGAAAAATTATGTGGTTCAATCGGCTACATTTTGAATCGAAAGTCGTAGAGCCTCGCAGATGGGCTCATTCGATTCCTCATCAAATTCTACAGTTAGCATTCCCCGAAGGTAAATTTGCTGTACGAGCTTCCGTTTCCGAGATATTTGACAAAAACCGTACAGATATGAAAAATTATGTGGTTCAAACGGCTATAAGTTTTGAATCGAAAGTCGTAGAGCCTCGCAGATGGGCTCATTCTACTCCTCATCAAATTCTACAGTTAGCATTCCCCAAAGGTAAATTTGCTGTACGAGCATCCGTTTCCGAGATATTTGACAAAAACCGTACAGATTTGAAAAATGATGTGTCAAATGTCCTTGAAATCGGACAAAAACCGTACAGATATGAAAAATTATGTGGTTCAATCGGCTACATTTTGAATCGAAAGTCGTAGAGCCTCGCAGATGGGCTCATTCGATTCCTCATCAAATTCTACAGTTAGCATTCCCCAAAGGTAAATTTGCTGTACGAGCTTCCGTTTCCGAGATATTTGACAAAAACCGTACAGATTTGAAAAATGATGTGTCAAATGTCCTTGAAATCAGACAAAAACCGTACAGATATGAAAAATTATGTGGTTCAATCGGCTACATTTTGAATCGAAAGTCGTAGAGCCTCGCAGATGGGCTCATTCGATTCCTCATCAAATTCTACAGTTAGCATTCCCCAAAGGTAAATTTGCTGTACGAGCTTCCGTTTCCGAGATATTTGACAAAAACCGTACAGATTTGAAAAATGATGTGTCAAATGTCCTTGAAATCGGACAAAAACCGTACAGATATGAAAAATTATGTGGTTCAATCGGCTACATTTTGAATCGAAAGTCGTAGAGCCTCGCAGATGGGCTCATTCGATTCCTCATCAAATTCTACAGTTAGCATTCCCCAAAGGTAAATTTGCTGTACGAGCTTCCGTTTCCGAGATATTTGACAAAAACCGTACAGATTTGAAAAATGATGTGTCAAATGTCCTTGAAATCGGACAAAAACCGTACAGATATGAAAAATTATGTGGTTCAATCGGCTACATTTTGAATCGAAAGTCGTAGAGCCTCGCAGATGGGCTCATTCGATTCCTCATCAAATTCTACAGTTAGCATTCCCCGAAGGTAAATTTGCTGTACGAGCTTCCGTTTCCGAGATATTTGACAAAAACCGTACAGATATGAAAAATTATGTGGTTCAAACGGCTATAAGTTTTGAATCGAAAGTCGTAGAGCCTCGCAGATGGGCTCATTCTACTCCTCATCAAATTCTACAGTTAGCATTCCCCAAAGGTAAATTTGCTGTACGAGCATCCGTTTCCGAGATATTTGACAAAAACCGTACAGATTTGAAAAATGATGTGTCAAATGTCCTTGAAATCGGACAAAAACCGTACAGATATGAAAAATTATGTGGTTCAATCGGCTACATTTTGAATCGAAAGTCGTAGAGCCTCGCAGATGGGCTCATTCGATTCCTCATCAAATTCTACAGTTAGCATTCCCCAAAGGTAAATTTGCTGTACGAGCTTCCGTTTCCGAGATATTTGACAAAAACCGTACAGATTTGAAAAATGATGTGTCAAATGTCCTTGAAATCAGACAAAAACCGTACAGATATGAAAAATTATGTGGTTCAATCGGCTACATTTTGAATCGAAAGTCGTAGAGCCTCGCAGATGGGCTCATTCGATTCCTCATCAAATTCTACAGTTAGCATTCCCCAAAGGTAAATTTGCTGTACGAGCTTCCGTTTCCGAGATATTTGACAAAAACCGTACAGATTTGAAAAATGATGTGTCAAATGTCCTTGAAATCGGACAAAAACCGTACAGATATGAAAAATTATGTGGTTCAATCGGCTACATTTTGAATCGAAAGTCGTAGAGCCTCGCAGATGGGCTCATTCGATTCCTCATCAAATTCTACAGTTAGCATTCCCCAAAGGTAAATTTGCTGTACGAGCTTCCGTTTCCGAGATATTTGACAAAAACCGTACAGATTTGAAAAATGATGTGTCAAATGTCCTTGAAATCGGACAAAAACCGTACAGATATGAAAAATTATGTGGTTCAATCGGCTACATTTTGAATCGAAAGTCGTAGAGCCTCGCAGATGGGCTCATTCGATTCCTCATCAAATTCTACAGTTAGCATTCCCCGAAGGTAAATTTGCTGTACGAGCTTCCGTTTCCGAGATATTTGACAAAAACCGTACAGATATGAAAAATTATGTGGTTCAAACGGCTATAAGTTTTGAATCGAAAGTCGTAGAGCCTCGCAGATGGGCTCATTCTACTCCTCATCAAATTCTACAGTTAGCATTCCCCAAAGGTAAATTTGCTGTACGTGCTTCCGTTTCCGAGATATTTGACAAAAACCGTACAGATTTGAAAAATGATGTGTCAAATGTCCTTGAAATCGGACAAAAACCGTACAGATATGAAAAATTATGTGGTTCAATCGGCTACATTTTGAATCGAAAGTCGTAGAGCCTCGCAGATGGGCTCATTCGATTCCTCATCAAATTCTACAGTTAGCATTCCCCAAAGGTAAATTTGCTGTACGAGCTTCCGTTTCCGAGATATTTGACAAAAACCGTACAGATTTGAAAAATGATGTGTCAAATGTCCTTGAAATCGGACAAAAACCGTACAGATATGAAAAATTATGTGGTTCAATCGGCTACATTTTGAATCGAAAGTCGTAGAGCCTCGCAGATGGGCTCATTCGATTCCTCATCAAATTCTACAGTTAGCATTCCCCAAAGGTAAATTTGCTGTACGAGCTTCCGTTTCCGAGATATTTGACAAAAACCGTACAGATTTGAAAAATGATGTGTCAAATGTCCTTGAAATCGGACAAAAACCGTACAGATATGAAAAATTATGTGGTTCAATCGGCTACATTTTGAATCGAAAGTCGTAGAGCCTCGCAGATGGGCTCATTCGATTCCTCATCAAATTCTACAGTTAGCATTCCCCGAAGGTAAATTTGCTGTACGAGCTTCCGTTTCCGAGATATTTGACAAAAACCGTACAGATATGAAAAATTATGTGGTTCAAACGGCTATAAGTTTTGAATCGAAAGTCGTAGAGCCTCGCAGATGGGCTCATTCTACTCCTCATCAAATTCTACAGTTAGCATTCCCCAAAGGTAAATTTGCTGTACGAGCATCCGTTTCCGAGATATTTGACAAAAACCGTACAGATTTGAAAAATGATGTGTCAAATGTCCTTGAAATCGGACAAAAACCGTACAGATATGAAAAATTATGTGGTTCAATCGGCTACATTTTGAATCGAAAGTCGTAGAGCCTCGCAGATGGGCTCATTCGATTCCTCATCAAATTCTACAGTTAGCATTCCCCAAAGGTAAATTTGCTGTACGAGCTTCCGTTTCCGAGATATTTGACAAAAACCGTACAGATTTGAAAAATGATGTGTCAAATGTCCTTGAAATCGGACAAAAACCGTACAGATATGAAAAATTATGTGGTTCAATCGGCTACATTTTGAATCGAAAGTCGTAGAGCCTCGCAGATGGGCTCATTCGATTCCTCATCAAATTCTACAGTTAGCATTCCCCGAAGGTAAATTTGCTGTACGAGCTTCCGTTTCCGAGATATTTGACAAAAACCGTACAGATATGAAAAATTATGTGGTTCAAACGGCTATAAGTTTTGAATCGAAAGTCGTAGAGCCTCGCAGATGGGCTCATTCTACTCCTCATCAAATTCTACAGTTAGCATTCCCCAAAGGTAAATTTGCTGTACGTGCTTCCGTTTCCGAGATATTTGACAAAAACCGTACAGATTTGAAAAATGATGTGTCAAATGTCCTTGAAATCGGACAAAAACCGTACAGATATGAAAAATTATGTGGTTCAATCGGCTACATTTTGAATCGAAAGTCGTAGAGCCTCGCAGATGGGCTCATTCGATTCCTCATCAAATTCTACAGTTAGCATTCCCCAAAGGTAAATTTGCTGTACGAGCTTCCGTTTCCGAGATATTTGACAAAAACCGTACAGATTTGAAAAATGATGTGTCAAATGTCCTTGAAATCGGACAAAAACCGTACAGATATGAAAAATTATGTGGTTCAATCGGCTACATTTTGAATCGAAAGTCGTAGAGCCTCGCAGATGGGCTCATTCGATTCCTCATCAAATTCTACAGTTAGCATTCCCCAAAGGTAAATTTGCTGTACGAGCTTCCGTTTCCGAGATATTTGACAAAAACCGTACAGATTTGAAAAATGATGTGTCAAATGTCCTTGAAATCGGACAAAAACCGTACAGATATGAAAAATTATGTGGTTCAATCGGCTACATTTTGAATCGAAAGTCGTAGAGCCTCGCAGATGGGCTCATTCGATTCCTCATCAAATTCTACAGTTAGCATTCCCCGAAGGTAAATTTGCTGTACGAGCTTCCGTTTCCGAGATATTTGACAAAAACCGTACAGATATGAAAAATTATGTGGTTCAAACGGCTATAAGTTTTGAATCGAAAGTCGTAGAGCCTCGCAGATGGGCTCATTCTACTCCTCATCAAATTCTACAGTTAGCATTCCCCAAAGGTAAATTTGCTGTACGAGCATCCGTTTCCGAGATATTTGACAAAAACCGTACAGATTTGAAAAATGATGTGTCAAATGTCCTTGAAATCGGACAAAAACCGTACAGATATGAAAAATTATGTGGTTCAATCGGCTACATTTTGAATCGAAAGTCGTAGAGCCTCGCAGATGGGCTCATTCGATTCCTCATCAAATTCTACAGTTAGCATTCCCCAAAGGTAAATTTGCTGTACGAGCTTCCGTTTCCGAGATATTTGACAAAAACCGTACAGATTTGAAAAATGATGTGTCAAATGTCCTTGAAATCAGACAAAAACCGTACAGATATGAAAAATTATGTGGTTCAATCGGCTACATTTTGAATCGAAAGTCGTAGAGCCTCGCAGATGGGCTCATTCGATTCCTCATCAAATTCTACAGTTAGCATTCCCCAAAGGTAAATTTGCTGTACGAGCTTCCGTTTCCGAGATATTTGACAAAAACCGTACAGATTTGAAAAATGATGTGTCAAATGTCCTTGAAATCGGACAAAAACCGTACAGATATGAAAAATTATGTGGTTCAATCGGCTACATTTTGAATCGAAAGTCGTAGAGCCTCGCAGATGGGCTCATTCGATTCCTCATCAAATTCTACAGTTAGCATTCCCCAAAGGTAAATTTGCTGTACGAGCTTCCGTTTCCGAGATATTTGACAAAAACCGTACAGATTTGAAAAATGATGTGTCAAATGTCCTTGAAATCGGACAAAAACCGTACAGATATGAAAAATTATGTGGTTCAATCGGCTACATATTGAATCGAAAGTCGTAGAGCCTCGCAGATGGGCTCATTCGATTCCTCATCAAATTCTACAGTTAGCATTCCCCAAAGGTAAATTTGCTGTACAAGCTTCCGTTTCCGAGATATTTGACAAAAACCGTACAGATTTGAAAAATGATGTGTCAAATGTCCTTGAAATCGGACAAAAACCGTACAGATATGAAAAATTATGTGGTTCAATCGGCTACATTTTGAATCGAAAGTCGTAGAGCCTCGCAGATGGGCTCATTCGATTCCTCATCAAATTCTACAGTTAGCATTCCCCAAAGGTAAATTTGCTGTACGAGCTTCCGTTTCCGAGATATTTGACAAAAACCGTACAGATTTGAAAAATGATGTGTCAAATGTCCTTGAAATCGGACAAAAACCGTACAGATATGAAAAATTATGTGGTTCAATCGGCTACATTTTGAATCGAAAGTCGTAGAGCCTCGCAGATGGGCTCATTCGATTCCTCATCAAATTCTACAGTTAGCATTCCCCAAAGGTAAATTTGCTGTACGAGCTTCCGTTTCCGAGATATTTGACAAAAACCGTACAGATTTGAAAAATGATGTGTCAAATGTCCTTGAAATCGGACAAAAACCGTACAGATATGAAAAATTATGTGGTTCAATCGGCTACATTTTGAATCGAAAGTCGTAGAGCCTCGCAGATGGGCTCATTCGATTCCTCATCAAATTCTACAGTTAGCATTCCCCAAAGGTAAATTTGCTGTACGAGCTTCCGTTTCCGAGATATTTGACAAAAACCGTACAGATTTGAAAAATGATGTGTCAAATGTCCTTGAAATCGGACAAAAAACGTACAGATATGAAAAATTATGTGGTTCAATCGGCTACATTTTGAATCGAAAGTCGTAGAGCCTCGCAGATGGGCTCATTCGATTCCTCATCAAATTCTACAGTTAGCATTCCCCAAAGGTAAATTTGCTGTACGAGCTTCCGTTTCCGAGATATTTGACAAAAACCGTACAGATTTGAAAAATGATGTGTCAAATGTCCTTGAAATCGGACAAAAACCGTACAGATATGAAAAATTATGTGGTTCAATCGGCTACATTTTGAATCGAAAGTCGTGGAGCCTCGCAGATGGGCTCATTCGATTCCTCATCAAATTCTACAGTTAGCATTCCCCGAAGGTAAATTTGCTGTACGAGCTTCCGTTTCCGAGATATTTGACAAAAACCGTACAGATATGAAAAATTATGTGGTTCAAACGGCTATAAGTTTTGAACCGAAAGTCGTAGAGCCTCGCAGATGGGCTCATTCTACTCCTCATCAAATTCTACAGTTAGCATTCCCCAAAGGTAAATTTGCTGTACGAGCTTCCGTTTCCGAGATATTTGACAAAAACCGTACAGATTTGAAAAATGATGTGTCAAATGTCCTTGAAATCGGACAAAAACCGTACAGATATGAAAAATTATGTGGTTCAATCGGCTACATTTTGAATCGAAAGTCGTAGAGCCTCGCAGATGGGCTCATTCGATTCCTCCTTCAAATTCTACAGTTAGCATTCCCCAAAGGTAAATTTGCTGTACGAGCTTCCGTTTCCGAGATATTTGACAAAAACCGTACAGATTTGAAAAATGATGTGTCAAATGTCCTTGAAATCGGACAAAAACCGTACAGATATGAAAAATTATGTGGTTCAATCGGCTACATTTTGAATCGAAAGTCGTAGAGCCTCGCAGATGGGCTCATTCGATTCCTCATCAAATTCTACAGTTAGCATTCCCCGAAGGTAAATTTGCTGTACGAGCTTCCGTTTCCGAGATATTTGACAAAAACCGTACAGATATGAAAAATTATGTGTTTCAAACGGCTATAAGTTTTGAATCGAAAGTCGTAGAGCCTCGCAGATGGGCTCATTCTACTCCTCATCAAATTCTACAGTTAGCATTCCCCAAAGGTAAATTTGCTGTACGAGCATCCGTTTCCGAGATATTTGACAAAAACCGTACAGATTTGAAAAATGATGTGTCAAATGTCCTTGAAATCGGACAAAAACCGTACAGATATGAAAAATTATGTGGTTCAATCGGCTACATTTTGAATCGAAAGTCGTAGAGCCTCGCAGATGGGCTCATTCGATTCCTCATCAAATTCTACAGTTAGCATTCCCCAAAGGTAAATTTGCTGTACGAGCTTCCGTTTCCGAGATATTTGACAAAAACCGTACAGATTTGATAAATGATGTGTCAAATGTCCTTGAAATCGGACAAAAACCGTACAGATATGAAAAATTATGTGGTTCAATCGGCTACATTTTGAATCGAAAGTCGTAGAGCCTCGCAGATGGGCTCATTCGATTCCTCATCAAATTCTACAGTTAGCATTCCCCAAAGGTAAATTTGCTGTACGAGCTTCCGTTTCCGAGATATTTGACAAAAACCGTACAGATTTGAAAAATGATGTGTCAAATGTCCTTGAAATCGGACAAAAACCGTACAGATATGAAAAATTATGTGGTTCAATCGGCTACATTTTGAATCGAAAGTCGTAGAGCCTCGCAGATGGGCTCATTCGATTCCTCATCAAATTCTACAGTTAGCATTCCCCAAAGGTAAATTTGCTGTACGAGCTTCCGTTTCCGAGATATTTGACAAAAACCGTACAGATTTGAAAAATGATGTGTCAAATGTCCTTGAAATCGGACAAAAACCGTACAGATATGAAAAATTATGTGGTTCAATCGGCTACATTTTGAATCGAAAGTCGTAGAGCCTCGCAGATGGGCTCATCGATTCCTCATCAAATTCTACAGTTAGCATTCCCCAAAGGTAAATTTGCTGTACGAGCTTCCGTTTCCGAGATATTTGACAAAAACCGTACAGATTTGAAAAATGATGTGTCAAATGTCCTTGAAATCGGACAAAAACCGTACAGATATGAAAAATTATGTGGTTCAATCGGCTACATTTTGAATCGAAAGTCGTGGAGCCTCGCAGATGGGCTCATTCGATTCCTCATCAAATTCTACAGTTAGCATTCCCCGAAGGTAAATTTGCTGTACGAGCTTCCGTTTCCGAGATATTTGACAAAAACCGTACAGATATGAAAAATTATGTGGTTCAAACGGCTATAAGTTTTGAATCGAAAGTCGTAGAGCCTCGCAGATGGGCTCATTCTACTCCTCATCAAATTCTACAGTTAGCATTCCCCAAAGGTAAATTTGCTGTACGAGCTTCCGTTTCCGAGATATTTGACAAAAACCGTACAGATTTGAAAAATGATGTGTCAAATGTCCTTGAAATCGGACAAAAACCGTACAGATATGAAAAATTATGTGGTTCAATCGGCTACATTTTGAATCGAAAGTCGTAGAGCCTCGCAGATGGGCTCATTCGATTCCTCCTTCAAATTCTACAGTTAGCATTCCCCAAAGGTAAATTTGCTGTACGAGCTTCCGTTTCCGAGATATTTGACAAAAACCGTACAGATTTGAAAAATGATGTGTCAAATGTCCTTGAAATCGGACAAAAACCGTACAGATATGAAAAATTATGTGGTTCAATCGGCTACATTTTGAATCGAAAGTCGTAGAGCCTCGCAGATGGGCTCATTCGATTCCTCATCAAATTCTACAGTTAGCATTCCCCGAAGGTAAATTTGCTGTACGAGCTTCCGTTTCCGAGATATTTGACAAAAACCGTACAGATATGAAAAATTATGTGGTTCAAACGGCTATAAGTTTTGAATCGAAAGTCGTAGAGCCTCGCAGATGGGCTCATTCTACTCCTCATCAAATTCTACAGTTAGCATTCCCCAAAGGTAAATTTGCTGTACGAGCTTCCGTTTCCGAGATATTTGACAAAAACCGTACAGATTTGAAAAATGATGTGTCAAATGTCCTTGAAATCGGACAAAAACCGTACAGATATGAAAAATTATGTGGTTCAATCGGCTACATTTTGAATCGAAAGTCGTAGAGCCTCGCAGATGGGCTCATTCGATTCCTCATCAAATTCTACAGTTAGCATTCCCCGAAGGTAAATTTGCTGTACGAGCTTCCGTTTCCGAGATATTTGACAAAAACCGTACAGATATGAAAAATTATGTGGTTCAAACGGCTATAAGTTTTGAATCGAAAGTCGTAGAGCCTCGCAGATGGGCTCATTCTACTCCTCATCAAATTCTACAGTTAGCATTCCCCAAAGGTAAATTTGCTGTACGAGCTTCCGTTTCCGAGATATTTGACAAAAACCGTACAGATTTGAAAAATGATGTGTCAAATGTCCTTGAAATCGGACAAAAACCGTACAGATATGAAAAATTATGTGGTTCAATCGGCTACATTTTGAATCGAAAGTCGTAGAGCCTCGCAGATGGGCTCATTCGATTCCTCATCAAATTCTACAGTTAGCATTCCCCAAAGGTAAATTTGCTGTACGAGCTTCCGTTTCCGAGATATTTGACAAAAACCGTACAGATATGAAAAATTATGTGGTTCAAACGGCTATAAGTTTTGAATCGAAAGTCGTAGAGCCTCGCAGATGGGCTCATTCTACTCCTCATCAAATTCTACAGTTAGCATTCCCCAAAGGTAAATTTGCTGTACGAGCTTCCGTTTCCGAGATATTTGACAAAAACCGTACAGATTTGAAAAATGATGTGTCAAATGTCCTTGAAATCGGACAAAAACCGTACAGATATGAAAAATTATGTGGTTCAATCGGCTACATTTTGAATCGAAAGTCGTAGAGCCTCGCAGATGGGCTCATTCGATTCCTCATCAAATTCTACAGTTAGCATTCCCCAAAGGTAAATTTGCTGTACGAGCTTCCGTTTCCGAGATATTTGACAAAAACCGTACAGATATGAAAAATGATGTGGTTCAAACGGCTATAAGTTTTGAATCGAAAGTCGTAGAGCCTCGCAGATGGGCTCATTCTACTCCTCATCAAATTCTACAGTTAGCATTCCCCAAAGGTAAATTTGCTGTACGAGCTTCCGTTTCCGAGATATTTGACAAAAACCGTACAGATTTGAAAAATGATGTGTCAAATGTCCTTGAAATCGGACAAAAACCGTACAGATATGAAAAATTATGTGGTTCAATCGGCTACATTTTGAATCGAAAGTCGTAGAGCCTCGCAGATGGGCTCATTCGATTCCTCATCAAATTCTACAGTTAGCATTCCCCAAAGGTAAATTTGCTGTACGAGCTTCCGTTTCCGAGATATTTGACAAAAACCGTACAGATTTGAAAAATGATGTGTCAAATGTCCTTGAAATCGGACAAAAACCGTACAGATATGAAAAATTATGTGGTTCAATCGGCTACATTTTGAATCGAAAGTCGTAGAGCCTCGCAGATGGGCTCATTCGATTCCTCATCAAATTCTACAGTTAGCATTCCCCGAAGGTAAATTTGCTGTACGAGCTTCCGTTTCCGAGATATTTGACAAAAACCGTACAGATATGAAAAATTATGTGGTTCAAACGGCTATAAGTTTTGAATCGAAAGTCATAGAGCCTCGCAGATGGGCTCATTCTACTCCTCATCAAATTCTACAGTTAGCATTCCCCAAAGGTAAATTTGCTGTACGAGCTTCCGTTTCCGAGATATTTGACAAAAACCGTACAGATTTGAAAAATGATGTGTCAAATGTCCTTGAAATCGGACAAAAACCGTACAGATATGAAAAATTATGTGGTTCAATCGGCTACATTTTGAATCGAAAGTCGTAGAGCCTCGCAGATGGGCTCATTCGATTCCTCATCAAATTCTACAGTTAGCATTCCCCAAAGGTAAATTTGCTGTACGAGCTTCCGTTTCCGAGATATTTGACAAAAACCGTACAGATATGAAAAATTATGTGGTTCAAACGGCTATAAGTTTTGAATCGAAAGTCGTAGAGCCTCGCAGATGGGCTCATTCTACTCCTCATCAAATTCTACAGTTAGCATTCCCCAAAGGTAAATTTGCTGTACGAGC
Source organism: Borostomias antarcticus (assembly GCF_949987555.1). Lineage (NCBI taxonomy): Eukaryota > Metazoa > Chordata > Actinopteri > Stomiiformes > Stomiidae > Borostomias > Borostomias antarcticus. The sequence continues at coordinate 268,732 of NW_028175884.1, forward strand.
TTCCGTTTCCGAGATATTTGACAAAAACCGTACAGATTTGAAAAATGATGTGTCAAATGTCCTTGAAATCGGACAAAAACCGTACAGATATGAAAAATTATGTGGTTCAATCGGCTACATTTTGAATCGAAAGTCGTAGAGCCTCGCAGATGGGCTCATTCGATTCCTCATCAAATTCTACAGTTAGCATTCCCCAAAGGTAAATTTGCTGTACGAGCTTCCGTTTCCGAGATATTTGACAAAAACCGTACAGATATGAAAAATGATGTGGTTCAAACGGCTATAAGTTTTGAATCGAAAGTCGTAGAGCCTCGCAGATGGGCTCATTCTACTCCTCATCAAATTCTACAGTTAGCATTCCCCAAAGGTAAATTTGCTGTACGAGCTTCCGTTTCCGAGATATTTGACAAAAACCGTACAGATTTGAAAAATGATGTGTCAAATGTCCTTGAAATCGGACAAAAACCGTACAGATATGAAAAATTATGTGGTTCAATCGGCTACATTTTGAATCGAAAGTCGTAGAGCCTCGCAGATGGGCTCATTCGATTCCTCATCAAATTCTACAGTTAGCATTCCCCAAAGGTAAATTTGCTGTACGAGCTTCCGTTTCCGAGATATTTGACAAAAACCGTACAGATTTGAAAAATGATGTGTCAAATGTCCTTGAAATCGGACAAAAACCGTACAGATATGAAAAATTATGTGGTTCAATCGGCTACATTTTGAATCGAAAGTCGTAGAGCCTCGCAGATGGGCTCATTCGATTCCTCATCAAATTCTACAGTTAGCATTCCCCGAAGGTAAATTTGCTGTACGAGCTTCCGTTTCCGAGATATTTGACAAAAACCGTACAGATATGAAAAATTATGTGGTTCAAACGGCTATAAGTTTTGAATCGAAAGTCATAGAGCCTCGCAGATGGGCTCATTCTACTCCTCATCAAATTCTACAGTTAGCATTCCCCAAAGGTAAATTTGCTGTACGAGCTTCCGTTTCCGAGATATTTGACAAAAACCGTACAGATTTGAAAAATGATGTGTCAAATGTCCTTGAAATCGGACAAAAACCGTACAGATATGAAAAATGATGTGGTTCAATCGGCTACATTTTGAATCGAAAGTCGTAGAGCCTCGCAGATGGGCTCATTCGATTCCTCATCAAATTCTACAGTTAGCATTCCCCAAAGGTAAATTTGCTGTACGAGCTTCCGTTTCCGAGATATTTGACAAAAACCGTACAGATTTGAAAAATGATGTGTCAAATGTCCTTGAAATCGGACAAAAACCGTACAGATATGAAAAATTATGTGGTTCAATCGGCTACATTTTGAATCGAAAGTCGTGGAGCCTCGCAGATGGGCTCATTCGATTCCTCATCAAATTCTACAGTTAGCATTCCCCGAAGGTAAATTTGCTGTACGAGCTTCCGTTTCCGAGATATTTGACAAAAACCGTACAGATATGAAAAATTATGTGGTTCAAACGGCTATAAGTTTTGAATCGAAAGTCGTAGAGCCTCGCAGATGGGCTCATTCTACTCCTCATCAAATTCTACAGTTAGCATTCCCCAAAGGTAAATTTGCTGTACGAGCTTCCGTTTCCGAGATATTTGACAAAAACCGTACAGATTTGAAAAATGATGTGTCAAATGTCCTTGAAATCGGACAAAAACCGTACAGATATGAAAAATTATGTGGTTCAATCGGCTACATTTTGAATCGAAAGTCGTGGAGCCTCGCAGATGGGCTCATTCGATTCCTCATCAAATTCTACAGTTAGCATTCCCCGAAGGTAAATTTGCTGTACGAGCTTCCGTTTCCGAGATATTTGACAAAAACCGTACAGATATGAAAAATTATGTGGTTCAAACGGCTATAAGTTTTGAATCGAAAGTCGTAGAGCCTCGCAGATGGGCTCATTCTACTCCTCATCAAATTCTACAGTTAGCATTCCCCAAAGGTAAATTTGCTGTACGAGCTTCCGTTTCCGAGATATTTGACAAAAACCGTACAGATTTGAAAAATGATGTGTCAAATGTCCTTGAAATCGGACAAAAACCGTACAGATATGAAAAATTATGTGGTTCAATCGGCTACATTTTGAATCGAAAGTCGTAGAGCCTCGCAGATGGGCTCATTCGATTCCTCATCAAATTCTACAGTTAGCATTCCCCAAAGGTAAATTTGCTGTACGAGCTTCCGTTTCCGAGATATTTGACAAAAACCGTACAGATTTGAAAAATGATGTGTCAAATGTCCTTGAAATCGGACAAAAACCGTACAGATATGAAAAATTATGTGGTTCAATCGGCTACATTTTGAATCGAAAGTCGTAGAGCCTCGCAGATGGGCTCATTCGATTCCTCATCAAATTCTACAGTTAGCATTCCCCGAAGGTAAATTTGCTGTACGAGCTTCCGTTTCCGAGATATTTGACAAAAACCGTACAGATATGAAAAATTATGTGGTTCAAACGGCTATAAGTTTTGAATCGAAAGTCGTAGAGCCTCGCAGATGGGCTCATTCTACTCCTCATCAAATTCTACAGTTAGCATTCCCCAAAGGTAAATTTGCTGTACGAGCTTCCGTTTCCGAGATATTTGACAAAAACCGTACAGATTTGAAAAATGATGTGTCAAATGTCCTTGAAATCGGACAAAAACCGTACAGATATGAAAAATTATGTGGTTCAATCGGCTACATTTTGAATCGAAAGTCGTAGAGCCTCGCAGATGGGCTCATTCGATTCCTCATCAAATTCTACAGTTAGCATTCCCCAAAGGTAAATTTGCTGTACGAGCTTCCGTTTCCGAGATATTTGACAAAAACCGTACAGATTTGAAAAATGATGTGTCAAATGTCCTTGAAATCGGACAAAAACCGTACAGATATGAAAAATTATGTGGTTCAATCGGCTACATTTTGAATCGAAAGTCTTAGAGCCTCGCAGATGGGCTCATTCGATTCCTCATCAAATTCTACAGTTAGCATTCCCCGAAGGTAAATTTGCTGTACGAGCTTCCGTTTCCGAGATATTTGACAAAAACCGTACAGATATGAAAAATTATGTGGTTCAAACGGCTATAAGTTTTGAATCGAAAGTCATAGAGCCTCGCAGATGGGCTCATTCTACTCCTCATCAAATTCTACAGTTAGCATTCCCCAAAGGTAAATTTGCTGTACGAGCTTCCGTTTCCGAGATATTTGACAAAAACCGTACAGATTTGAAAAATGATGTGTCAAATGTCCTTGAAATCGGACAAAAACCGTACAGATATGAAAAATTATGTGGTTCAATCGGCTACATTTTGAATCGAAAGTCGTAGAGCCTCGCAGATGGGCTCATTCGATTCCTCATCAAATTCTACAGTTAGCATTCCCCAAAGGTAAATTTGCTGTACGAGCTTCCGTTTCCGAGATATTTGACAAAAACCGTACAGATTTGAAAAATGATGTGTCAAATGTCCTTGAAATCGGACAAAAACCGTACAGATATGAAAAATGATGTGGTTCAATCGGCTACATTTTGAATCGAAAGTCGTAGAGCCTCGCAGATGGGCTCATTCGATTCCTCATCAAATTCTACAGTTAGCATTCCCCAAAGGTAAATTTGCTGTACGAGCTTCCGTTTCCGAGATATTTGACAAAAACCGTACAGATTTGAAAAATGATGTGTCAAATGTCCTTGAAATCGGACAAAAACCGTACAGATATGAAAAATTATGTGGTTCAATCGGCTACATTTTGAATCGAAAGTCGTGGAGCCTCGCAGATGGGCTCATTCGATTCCTCATCAAATTCTACAGTTAGCATTCCCCGAAGGTAAATTTGCTGTACGAGCTTCCGTTTCCGAGATATTTGACAAAAACCGTACAGATATGAAAAATTATGTGGTTCAAACGGCTATAAGTTTTGAATCGAAAGTCGTAGAGCCTCGCAGATGGGCTCATTCTACTCCTCATCAAATTCTACAGTTAGCATTCCCCAAAGGTAAATTTGCTGTACGAGCTTCCGTTTCCGAGATATTTGACAAAAACCGTACAGATTTGAAAAATGATGTGTCAAATGTCCTTGAAATCGGACAAAAACCGTACAGATATGAAAAATTATGTGGTTCAATCGGCTACATTTTGAATCGAAAGTCGTGGAGCCTCGCAGATGGGCTCATTCGATTCCTCATCAAATTCTACAGTTAGCATTCCCCGAAGGTAAATTTGCTGTACGAGCTTCCGTTTCCGAGATATTTGACAAAAAACGTACAGATATGAAAAATTATGTGGTTCAAACGGCTATAAGTTTTGAATCGAAAGTCGTAGAGCCTCGCAGATGGGCTCATTCTACTCCTCATCAAATTCTACAGTTAGCATTCCCCAAAGGTAAATTTGCTGTACGAGCTTCCGTTTCCGAGATATTTGACAAAAACCGTACAGATTTGAAAAATGATGTGTCAAATGTCCTTGAAATCGGACAAAAACCGTACAGATATGAAAAATTATGTGGTTCAATCGGCTACATTTTGAATCGAAAGTCGTAGAGCCTCGCAGATGGGCTCATTCGATTCCTCATCAAATTCTACAGTTAGCATTCCCCAAAGGTAAATTTGCTGTACGAGCTTCCGTTTCCGAGATATTTGACAAAAACCGTACAGATTTGAAAAATGATGTGTCAAATGTCCTTGAAATCGGACAAAAACCGTACAGATATGAAAAATTATGTGGTTCAATCGGCTACATTTTGAATCGAAAGTCGTGGAGCCTCGCAGATGGGCTCATTCGATTCCTCATCAAATTCTACAGTTAGCATTCCCCGAAGGTAAATTTGCTGTACGAGCTTCCGTTTCCGAGATATTTGACAAAAACCGTACAGATATGAAAAATTATGTGGTTCAAACGGCTATAAGTTTTGAATCGAAAGTCGTAGAGCCTCGCAGATGGGCTCATTCTACTCCTCATCAAATTCTACAGTTAGCATTCCCCAAAGGTAAATTTGCTGTACGAGCTTCCGTTTCCGAGATATTTGACAAAAACCGTACAGATTTGAAAAATGATGTGTCAAATGTCCTTGAAATCGGACAAAAAACGTACAGATATGAAAAATTATGTGGTTCAATCGGCTACATTTTGAATCGAAAGTCGTAGAGCCTCGCAGATGGGCTCATTCGATTCCTCATCAAATTCTACAGTTAGCATTCCCCAAAGGTAAATTTGCTGTACGAGCTTCCGTTTCCGAGATATTTGACAAAAACCGTACAGATTTGAAAAATGATGTGTCAAATGTCCTTGAAATCGGACAAAAACCGTACAGATATGAAAAATCATGTGGTTCAATCGGCTACATTTTGAATCGAAAGTCGTAGAGCCTCGCAGATGGGCTCATTCGATTCCTCATCAAATTCTACAGTTAGCATTCCCCAAAGGTAAATTTGCTGTACGAGCTTCCGTTTCCGAGATATTTGACAAAAACCGTACAGATTTGAAAAATGATGTGTCAAATGTCCTTGAAATCGGACAAAAACCGTACAGATATGAAAAATTATGTGGTTCAATCGGCTACATTTTGAATCGAAAGTCGTGGAGCCTCGCAGATGGGCTCATTCGATTCCTCATCAAATTCTACAGTTAGCATTCCCCGAAGGTAAATTTGCTGTACGAGCTTCCGTTTCCGAGATATTTGACAAAAACCGTACAGATATGAAAAATGATGTGGTTCAAACGGCTATAAGTTTTGAATCGAAAGTCGTAGAGCCTCGCAGATGGGCTCATTCTACTCCTCATCAAATTCTACAGTTAGCATTCCCCAAAGGTAAATTTGCTGTACGAGCTTCCGTTTCCGAGATATTTGACAAAAACCGTACAGATTTGAAAAATGATGTGTCAAATGTCCTTGAAATCGGACAAAAACCGTACAGATATGAAAAATTATGTGGTTCAATCGGCTACATTTTGAATCGAAAGTCGTAGAGCCTCGCAGATGGGCTCATTCGATTCCTCATCAAATTCTACAGTTAGCATTCCCCGAAGGTAAATTTGCTGTACGAGCTTCCGTTTCCGAGATATTTGACAAAAACCGTACAGATATGAAAAATTATGTGGTTCAAACGGCTATAAGTTTTGAATCGAAAGTCGTAGAGCCTCGCAGATGGGCTCATTCTACTCCTCATCAAATTCTACAGTTAGCATTCCCCAAAGGTAAATTTGCTGTACGAGCTTCCGTTTCCGAGATATTTGACAAAAACCGTACAGATTTGAAAAATGATGTGTAAAATGTCCTTGAAATCGGACAAAAACCGTACAGATATGAAAAATTATGTGGTTCAATCGGCTACATTTTGAATCGAAAGTCGTAGAGCCTCGCAGATGGGCTCATTCGATTCCTCATCAAATTCTACAGTTAGCATTCCCCAAAGGTAAATTTGCTGTACGAGCTTCCGTTTCCGAGATATTTGACAAAAACCGTACAGATTTGAAAAATGATGTGTCAAATGTCCTTGAAATCGGACAAAAACCGTACAGATATGAAAAATTATGTGGTTCAATCGGCTACATTTTGAATCGAAAGTCGTGGAGCCTCGCAGATGGGCTCATTCGATTCCTCATCAAATTCTACAGTTAGCATTCCCCGAAGGTAAATTTGCTGTACGAGCTTCCGTTTCCGAGATATTTGACAAAAACCGTACAGATATGAAAAATTATGTGGTTCAAACGGCTATAAGTTTTGAATCGAAAGTCGTAGAGCCTCGCAGATGGGCTCATTCTACTCCTCATCAAATTCTACAGTTAGCATTCCCCAAAGGTAAATTTGCTGTACGAGCTTCCGTTTCCGAGATATTTGACAAAAACCGTACAGATTTGAAAAATGATGTGTCAAATGTCCTTGAAATCGGACAAAAAACGTACAGATATGAAAAATTATGTGGTTCAATCGGCTACATTTTGAATCGAAAGTCGTAGAGCCTCGCAGATGGGCTCATTCGATTCCTCATCAAATTCTACAGTTAGCATTCCCCAAAGGTAAATTTGCTGTACGAGCTTCCGTTTCCGAGATATTTGACAAAAACCGTACAGATTTGAAAAATGATGTGTCAAATGTCCTTGAAATCGGACAAAAACCGTACAGATATGAAAAATTATGTGGTTCAATCGGCTACATTTTGAATCGAAAGTCGTGGAGCCTCGCAGATGGGCTCATTCGATTCCTCATCAAATTCTACAGTTAGCATTCCCCGAAGGTAAATTTGCTGTACGAGCTTCCGTTTCCGAGATATTTGACAAAAACCGTACAGATATGAAAAATGATGTGGTTCAAACGGCTATAAGTTTTGAATCGAAAGTCGTAGAGCCTCGCAGATGGGCTCATTCTACTCCTCATCAAATTCTACAGTTAGCATTCCCCAAAGGTAAATTTGCTGTACGAGCTTCCGTTTCCGAGATATTTGACAAAAACCGTACAGATTTGAAAAATGATGTGTCAAATGTCCTTGAAATCGGACAAAAAACGTACAGATATGAAAAATTATGTGGTTCAATCGGCTACATTTTGAATCGAAAGTCGTAGAGCCTCGCAGATGGGCTCATTCGATTCCTCATCAAATTCTACAGTTAGCATTCCCCAAAGGTAAATTTGCTGTACGAGCTTCCGTTTCCGAGATATTTGACAAAAACCGTACAGATTTGAAAAATGATGTGTCAAATGTCCTTGAAATCGGACAAAAACCGTACAGATATGAAAAATTATGTGGTTCAATCGGCTACATTTTGAATCGAAAGTCGTGGAGCCTCGCAGATGGGCTCATTCGATTCCTCATCAAATTCTACAGTTAGCATTCCCCGAAGGTAAATTTGCTGTACGAGCTTCCGTTTCCGAGATATTTGACAAAAACCGTACAGATATGAAAAATTATGTGGTTCAAACGGCTATAAGTTTTGAATCGAAAGTCGTAGAGCCTCGCAGATGGGCTCATTCTACTCCTCATCAAATTCTACAGTTAGCATTCCCCAAAGGTAAATTTGCTGTACGAGCTTCCGTTTCCGAGATATTTGACAAAAACCGTACAGATTTGAAAAATGATGTGTCAAATGTCCTTGAAATCGGACAAAAAACGTACAGATATGAAAAATTATGTGGTTCAATCGGCTACATTTTGAATCGAAAGTCGTAGAGCCTCGCAGATGGGCTCATTCGATTCCTCATCAAATTCTACAGTTAGCATTCCCCAAAGGTAAATTTGCTGTACGAGCTTCCGTTTCCGAGATATTTGACAAAAACCGTACAGATTTGAAAAATGATGTGTCAAATGTCCTTGAAATCGGACAAAAACCGTACAGATATGAAAAATGATGTGGTTCAATCGGCTACATTTTGAATCGAAAGTCGTAGAGCCTCGCAGATGGGCTCATTCGATTCCTCATCAAATTCTACAGTTAGCATTCCCCAAAGGTAAATTTGCTGTACGAGCTTCCGTTTCCGAGATATTTGACAAAAACCGTACAGATTTGAAAAATGATGTGTCAAATGTCCTTGAAATCGGACAAAAACCGTACAGATATGAAAAATGATGTGGTTCAATCGGCTACATTTTGAATCGAAAGTCGTGGAGCCTCGCAGATGGGCTCATTCGATTCCTCATCAAATTCTACAGTTAGCATTCCCCGAAGGTAAATTTGCTGTACGAGCTTCCGTTTCCGAGATATTTGACAAAAACCGTACAGATATGAAAAATGATGTGGTTCAAACGGCTATAAGTTTTGAATCGAAAGTCGTAGAGCCTCGCAGATGGGCTCATTCTACTCCTCATCAAATTCTACAGTTAGCATTCCCCAAAGGTAAATTTGCTGTACGAGCTTCCGTTTCTGAGATATTTGACAAAAACCGTACAGATTTGAAAAATGATGTGTCAAATGTCCTTGAAATCGGACAAAAACCGTACAGATATGAAAAATGATGTGGTTCAATCGGCTACATTTTGAATCGAAAGTCGTAGAGCCTCGCAGATGGGCTCATTCGATTCCTCATCAAATTCTACAGTTAGCATTCCCCAAAGGTAAATTTGCTGTACGAGCTTCCATTTCCGAGATATTTGACAAAAACCGTACAGATTTGAAAAATGATGTGTCAAATGTCCTTGAAATCGGACAAAAACCGTACAGATATGAAAAATGATGTGGTTCAATCGGCTACATTTTGAATCGAAAGTCGTAGAGCCTCGCAGATGGGCTCATTCGATTCCTCATCAAATTCTACAGTTAGCATTCCCCAAAGGTAAATTTGCTGTACGAGCTTCCGTTTCCGAGATATTTGACAAAAACCGTACAGATTTGAAAAATGATGTGTCAAATGTCCTTGAAATCGGACAAAAACCGTACAGATATGAAAAATTATGTGGTTCAATCGGCTACATTTTGAATCGAAAGTCGTGGAGCCTCGCAGATGGGCTCATTCGATTCCTCATCAAATTCTACAGTTAGCATTCCCCGAAGGTAAATTTGCTGTACGAGCTTCCGTTTCCGAGATATTTGACAAAAAACGTACAGATATGAAAAATTATGTGGTTCAAACGGCTATAAGTTTTGAATCGAAAGTCGTAGAGCCTCGCAGATGGGCTCATTCTACTCCTCATCAAATTCTACAGTTAGCATTCCCCAAAGGTAAATTTGCTGTACGAGCTTCCGTTTCCGAGATATTTGACAAAAACCGTACAGATTTGAAAAATGATGTGTCAAATGTCCTTGAAATCGGACAAAAACCGTACAGATATGAAAAATTATGTGGTTCAATCGGCTACATTTTGAATCGAAAGTCGTGGAGCCTCGCAGATGGGCTCATTCGATTCCTCATCAAATTCTACAGTTAGCATTTCCCGAAGGTAAATTTGCTGTACGAGCTTCCGTTTCCGAGATATTTGACAAAAACCGTACAGATATGAAAAATTATGTGGTTCAAACGGCTATAAGTTTTGAATCGAAAGTCGTAGAGCCTCGCAGATGGGCTCATTCTACTCCTCATCAAATTCTACAGTTAGCATTCCCCAAAGGTAAATTTGCTGTACGAGCTTCCGTTTCCGAGATATTTGACAAAAACCGTACAGATTTGAAAAATGATGTGTCAAATGTCCTTGAAATCGGACAAAAACCGTACAGATATGAACAATTATGTGGTTCAATCGGCTACATTTTGAATCGAAAGTCGTAGAGCCTCGCAGATGGGCTCATTCGATTCCTCATCAAATTCTACAGTTAGCATTCCCCAAAGGTAAATTTGCTGTACGAGCTTCCGTTTCCGAGATATTTGACAAAAACCGTACAGATTTGAAAAATGATGTGTCAAATGTCCTTGAAATCGGACAAAAACCGTACAGATATGAAAAATTATGTGGTTCAATCGGCTACATTTTGAATCGAAAGTCGTAGAGCCTCGCAGATGGGCTCATTCGATTCCTCATCAAATTCTACAGTTAGCATTCCCCGAAGGTAAATTTGCTGTACGAGCTTCCGTTTCCGAGATATTTGACAAAAACCGTACAGATATGAAAAATTATGTGGTTCAAACGGCTATAAGTTTTGAATCGAAAGTCGTAGAGCCTCGCAGATGGGCTCATTCTACTCCTCATCAAATTCTACAGTTAGCATTCCCCAAAGGTAAATTTGCTGTACGAGCTTCCGTTTCCGAGATATTTGACAAAAACCGTACAGATTTGAAAAATGATGTGTCAAATGTCCTTGAAATCGGACAAAAACCGTACAGATATGAAAAATTATGTGGTTCAATCGGCTACATTTTGAATCGAAAGTCGTAGAGCCTCGCAGATGGGCTCATTCGATTCCTCATCAAATTCTACAGTTAGCATTCCCCAAAGGTAAATTTGCTGTACGAGCTTCCGTTTCCGAGATATTTGACAAAAACCGTACAGATTTGAAAAATGATGTGTCAAATGTCCTTGAAATCGGACAAAAACCGTACAGATATGAAAAATTATGTGGTTCAATCGGCTACATTTTGAATCGAAAGTCGTGGAGCCTCGCAGATGGGCTCATTCGATTCCTCATCAAATTCTACAGTTAGCATTCCCCGAAGGTAAATTTGCTGTACGAGCTTCCGTTTCCGAGATATTTGACAAAAACCGTACAGATATGAAAAATTATGTGGTTCAAACGGCTATAAGTTTTGAATCGAAAGTCGTAGAGCCTCGCAGATGGGCTCATTCTACTCCTCATCAAATTCTACAGTTAGCATTCCCCAAAGGTAAATTTGCTGTACGAGCTTCCGTTTCCGAGATATTTGACAAAAACCGTACAGATTTGAAAAATTATGTGTCAAATGTCCTTGAAATCGGACAAAAACCGTACAGATATGAAAAATTATGTGGTTCAATCGGCTACATTTTGAATCGAAAGTCGTAGAGCCTCGCAGATGGGCTCATTCGATTCCTCATCAAATTCTACAGTTAGCATTCCCCAAAGGTAAATTTGCTGTACGAGCTTCCGTTTCCGAGATATTTGACAAAAACCGTACAGATATGAAAAATTATGTGGTTCAAACGGCTATAAGTTTTGAATCGAAAGTCGTAGAGCCTCGCAGATGGGCTCATTCTACTCCTCATCAAATTCTACAGTTAGCATTCCCCAAAGGTAAATTTGCTGTACGAGCTTCCGTTTCCGAGATATTTGACAAAAACCGTACAGATTTGAAAAATGATGTGTCAAATGTCCTTGAAATCGGACAAAAACCGTACAGATATGAAAAATTATGTGGTTCAATCGGCTACATTTTGAATCGAAAGTCGTGGAGCCTCGCAGATGGGCTCATTCGATTCCTCATCAAATTCTACAGTTAGCATTCCCCGAAGGTAAATTTGCTGTACGAGCTTCCGTTTCCGAGATATTTGACAAAAACCGTACAGATATGAAAAATTATGTGGTTCAAACGGCTATAAGTTTTGAATCGAAAGTCGTAGAGCCTCGCAGATGGGCTCATTCTACTCCTCATCAAATTCTACAGTTAGCATTCCCCAAAGGTAAATTTGCTGTACGAGCTTCCGTTTCCGAGATATTTGACAAAAACCGTACAGATTTGAAAAATGATGTGTCAAATGTCCTTGAAATCGGACAAAAACCGTACAGATATGAACAATTATGTGGTTCAATCGGCTACATTTTGAATCGAAAGTCGTAGAGCCTCGCAGATGGGCTCATTCGATTCCTCATCAAATTCTACAGTTAGCATTCCCCAAAGGTAAATTTGCTGTACGAGCTTCCGTTTCCGAGATATTTGACAAAAACCGTACAGATTTGAAAAATGATGTGTCAAATGTCCTTGAAATCGGACAAAAACCGTACAGATATGAAAAATTATGTGGTTCAATCGGCTACATTTTGAATCGAAAGTCGTAGAGCCTCGCAGATGGGCTCATTCGATTCCTCATCAAATTCTACAGTTAGCATTCCCCGAAGGTAAATTTGCTGTACGAGCTTCCGTTTCCGAGATATTTGACAAAAACCGTACAGATATGAAAAATTATGTGGTTCAAACGGCTATAAGTTTTGAATCGAAAGTCGTAGAGCCTCGCAGATGGGCTCATTCTACTCCTCATCAAATTCTACAGTTAGCATTCCCCAAAGGTAAATTTGCTGTACGAGCTTCCGTTTCCGAGATATTTGACAAAAACCGTACAGATTTGAAAAATGATGTGTCAAATGTCCTTGAAATCGGACAAAAACCGTACAGATATGAAAAATTATGTGGTTCAATCGGCTACATTTTGAATCGAAAGTCGTAGAGCCTCGCAGATGGGCTCATTCGATTCCTCATCAAATTCTACAGTTAGCATTCCCCAAAGGTAAATTTGCTGTACGAGCTTCCGTTTCCGAGATATTTGACAAAAACCGTACAGATTTGAAAAATGATGTGTCAAATGTCCTTGAAATCGGACAAAAACCGTACAGATATGAAAAATTATGTGGTTCAATCGGCTACATTTTGAATCGAAAGTCGTAGAGCCTCGCAGATGGGCTCATTCGATTCCTCATCAAATTCTACAGTTAGCATTCCCCGAAGGTAAATTTGCTGTACGAGCTTCCGTTTCCGAGATATTTGACAAAAACCGTACAGATATGAAAAATTATGTGGTTCAAACGGCTATAAGTTTTGAATCGAAAGTCGTAGAGCCTCGCAGATGGGCTCATTCTACTCCTCATCAAATTCTACAGTTAGCATTCCCCAAAGGTAAATTTGCTGTACGAGCTTCCGTTTCCGAGATATTTGACAAAAACCGTACAGATTTGAAAAATTATGTGTCAAATGTCCTTGAAATCGGACAAAAACCGTACAGATATGAAAAATTATGTGGTTCAATCGGCTACATTTTGAATCGAAAGTCGTAGAGCCTCGCAGATGGGCTCATTCGATTCCTCATCAAATTCTACAGTTAGCATTCCCCGAAGGTAAATTTGCTGTACGAGCTTCCGTTTCCGAGATATTTGACAAAAACCGTACAGATATGAAAAATTATGTGGTTCAAACGGCTATAAGTTTTGAATCGAAAGTCGTAGAGCCTCGCAGATGGGCTCATTCTACTCCTCATCAAATTCTACAGTTAGCATTCCCCAAAGGTAAATTTGCTGTACGAGCTTCCGTTTCCGAGATATTTGACAAAAACCGTACAGATTTGAAAAATGATGTGTCAAATGTCCTTGAAATCGGACAAAAACCGTACAGATATGAAAAATTATGTGGTTCAATCGGCTACATTTTGAATCGAAAGTCGTGGAGCCTCGCAGATGGGCTCATTCGATTCCTCATCAAATTCTACAGTTAGCATTCCCCGAAGGTAAATTTGCTGTACGAGCTTCCGTTTCCGAGATATTTGACAAAAACCGTACAGATATGAAAAATTATGTGGTTCAAACGGCTATAAGTTTTGAATCGAAAGTCGTAGAGCCTCGCAGATGGGCTCATTCGATTCCTCATCAAATTCTACAGTTAGCATTCCCCAAAGGTAAATTTGCTGTACGAGCTTCCGTTTCCGAGATATTTGACAAAAACCGTACAGATTTGAAAAATGATGTGTCAAATGTCCTTGAAATCGGACAAAAACCGTACAGATATGAAAAATTATGTGGTTCAATTGGCTACATTTTGAATCGAAAGTCGTAGAGCCTCGCAGATGGGCTCATTCGATTCCTCATCAAATTCTACAGTTAGCATTCCCCGAAGGTAAATTTGCTGTACGAGCTTCCGTTTCCGAGATATTTGACAAAAACCGTACAGATATGAAAAATTATGTGGTTCAAACGGCTATAAGTTTTGAATCGAAAGTCGTAGAGCCTCGCAGATGGGCTCATTCTACTCCTCATCAAATTCTACAGTTAGCATTCCCCAAAGGTAAATTTGCTGTACGAGCTTCCGTTTCCGAGATATTTGACAAAAACCGTACAGATTTGAAAAATGATGTGTCAAATGTCCTTGAAATCGGACAAAAACCGTACAGATATGAAAAATTATGTGGTTCAATCGGCTACATTTTGAATCGAAAGTCGTAGAGCCTCGCAGATGGGCTCATTCGATTCCTCATCAAATTCTACAGTTAGCATTCCCCAAAGGTAAATTTGCTGTACGAGCTTCCGTTTCCGAGATATTTGACAAAAACCGTACAGATTTGAAAAATGATGTGTCAAATGTCCTTGAAATCGGACAAAAACCGTACAGATATGAAAAATTATGTGGTTCAATCGGCTACATTTTGAATCGAAAGTCGTAGAGCCTCGCAGATGGGCTCATTCGATTCCTCATCAAATTCTACAGTTAGCATTCCCCGAAGGTAAATTTGCTGTACGAGCTTCCGTTTCCGAGATATTTGACAAAAACCGTACAGATATGAAAAATTATGTGGTTCAAACGGCTATAAGTTTTGAATCGAAAGTCGTAGAGCCTCGCAGATGGGCTCATTCTACTCCTCATCAAATTCTACAGTTAGCATTCCCCAAAGGTAAATTTGCTGTACGAGCTTCCGTTTCCGAGATATTTGACAAAAACCGTACAGATTTGAAAAATGATGTGTCAAATGTCCTTGAAATCGGACAAAAACCGTACAGATATGAAAAATTATGTGGTTCAATCGGCTACATTTTGAATCGAAAGTCGTAGAGCCTCGCAGATGGGCTCATTCGATTCCTCATCAAATTCTACAGTTAGCATTCCCCGAAGGTAAATTTGCTGTACGAGCTTCCGTTTCCGAGATATTTGACAAAAACCGTACAGATATGAAAAATTATGTGGTTCAAACGGCTATAAGTTTTGAATCGAAAGTCGTAGAGCCTCGCAGATGGGCTCATTCTACTCCTCATCAAATTCTACAGTTAGCATTCCCCAAAGGTAAATTTGCTGTACGAGCTTCCGTTTCCGAGATATTTGACAAAAACCGTACAGATTTGAAAAATTATGTGTCAAATGTCCTTGAAATCGGACAAAAACCGTACAGATATGAAAAATTATGTGGTTCAATCGGCTACATTTTGAATCGAAAGTCGTAGAGCCTCGCAGATGGGCTCATTCGATTCCTCATCAAATTCTACAGTTAGCATTCCCCGAAGGTAAATTTGCTGTACGAGCTTCCGTTTCCGAGATATTTGACAAAAACCGTACAGATATGAAAAATTATGTGGTTCAAACGGCTATAAGTTTTGAATCGAAAGTCGTAGAGCCTCGCAGATGGGCTCATTCTACTCCTCATCAAATTCTACAGTTAGCATTCCCCAAAGGTAAATTTGCTGTACGAGCTTCCGTTTCCGAGATATTTGACAAAAACCGTACAGATTTGAAAAATGATGTGTCAAATGTCCTTGAAATCGGACAAAAACCGTACAGATATGAAAAATTATGTGGTTCAATCGGCTACATTTTGAATCGAAAGTCGTGGAGCCTCGCAGATGGGCTCATTCGATTCCTCATCAAATTCTACAGTTAGCATTCCCCGAAGGTAAATTTGCTGTACGAGCTTCCGTTTCCGAGATATTTGACAAAAACCGTACAGATATGAAAAATTATGTGGTTCAAACGGCTATAAGTTTTGAATCGAAAGTCGTAGAGCCTCGCAGATGGGCTCATTCGATTCCTCATCAAATTCTACAGTTAGCATTCCCCAAAGGTAAATTTGCTGTACGAGCTTCCGTTTCCGAGATATTTGACAAAAACCGTACAGATTTGAAAAATGATGTGTCAAATGTCCTTGAAATCGGACAAAAACCGTACAGATATGAAAAATTATGTGGTTCAATTGGCTACATTTTGAATCGAAAGTCGTAGAGCCTCGCAGATGGGCTCATTCGATTCCTCATCAAATTCTACAGTTAGCATTCCCCGAAGGTAAATTTGCTGTACGAGCTTCCGTTTCCGAGATATTTGACAAAAACCGTACAGATATGAAAAATTATGTGGTTCAAACGGCTATAAGTTTTGAATCGAAAGTCGTAGAGCCTCGCAGATGGGCTCATTCTACTCCTCATCAAATTCTACAGTTAGCATTCCCCAAAGGTAAATTTGCTGTACGAGCTTCCGTTTCCGAGATATTTGACAAAAACCGTACAGATTTGAAAAATGATGTGTCAAATGTCCTTGAAATCGGACAAAAACCGTACAGATATGAAAAATTATGTGGTTCAATCGGCTACATTTTGAATCGAAAGTCGTAGAGCCTCGCAGATGGGCTCATTCGATTCCTCATCAAATTCTACAGTTAGCATTCCCCAAAGGTAAATTTGCTGTACGAGCTTCCGTTTCCGAGATATTTGACAAAAACCGTACAGATTTGAAAAATGATGTGTCAAATGTCCTTGAAATCGGACAAAAACCGTACAGATATGAAAAATTATGTGGTTCAATCGGCTACATTTTGAATCGAAAGTCGTAGAGCCTCGCAGATGGGCTCATTCGATTCCTCATCAAATTCTACAGTTAGCATTCCCCGAAGGTAAATTTGCTGTACGAGCTTCCGTTTCCGAGATATTTGACAAAAACCGTACAGATATGAAAAATTATGTGGTTCAAACGGCTATAAGTTTTGAATCGAAAGTCGTAGAGCCTCGCAGATGGGCTCATTCTACTCCTCATCAAATTCTACAGTTAGCATTCCCCAAAGGTAAATTTGCTGTACGAGCTTCCGTTTCCGAGATATTTGACAAAAACCGTACAGATTTGAAAAATGATGTGTCAAATGTCCTTGAAATCGGACAAAAACCGTACAGATATGAAAAATTATGTGGTTCAATCGGCTACATTTTGAATCGAAAGTCGTAGAGCCTCGCAGATGGGCTCATTCGATTCCTCATCAAATTCTACAGTTAGCATTCCCCAAAGGTAAATTTGCTGTACGAGCTTCCGTTTCCGAGATATTTGACAAAAAACGTACAGATTTGAAAAATGATGTGTCAAATGTCCTTGAAATCGGACAAAAACCGTACAGATATGAAAAATTATGTGGTTCAATCGGCTACATTTTGAATCGAAAGTCGTAGAGCCTCGCAGATGGGCTCATTCGATTCCTCATCAAATTCTACAGTTAGCATTCCCCAAAGGTAAATTTGCTGTACGAGCTTCCGTTTCCGAGATATTTGACAAAAACCGTACAGATTTGAAAAATTATGTGTCAAATGTCCTTGAAATCGGACAAAAACCGTACAGATATGAAAAATTATGTGGTTCAATCGGCTACATTTTGAATCGAAAGTCGTAGAGCCTCGCAGATGGGCTCATTCGATTCCTCATCAAATTCTACAGTTAGCATTCCCCGAAGGTAAATTTGCTGTACGAGCTTCCGTTTCCGAGATATTTGACAAAAACCGTACAGATATGAAAAATTATGTGGTTCAAACGGCTATAAGTTTTGAATCGAAAGTCGTAGAGCCTCGCAGATGGGCTCATTCTACTCCTCATCAAATTCTACAGTTAGCATTCCCCAAAGGTAAATTTGCTGTACGAGCTTCCGTTTCCGAGATATTTGACAAAAAACGTACAGATTTGAAAAATGATGTGTCAAATGTCCTTGAAATCGGACAAAAACCGTACAGATATGAAAAATTATGTGGTTCAATCGGCTACATTTTGAATCGAAAGTCGTAGAGCCTCGCAGATGGGCTCATTCGATTCCTCATCAAATTCTACAGTTAGCATTCCCCAAAGGTAAATTTGCTGTACGAGCTTCCGTTTCCGAGATATTTGACAAAAACCGTACAGATTTGAAAAATGATGTGTCAAATGTCCTTGAAATCGGACAAAAACCGTACAGATATGAAAAATTATGTGGTTTTATCGGCTACATTTTGAATCGAATGTCGTAGAGCCTCGCAGATGGGCTCATTCGATTCCTCATCAAATTCTTCAGTTAGCATTCCCCGAAGGTAAATTTGCTGTACGAGCTTCCGTTTCCGAGATATTTGACAAAAACCGTACAGATATGAAAAATTATGTGGTTCAAACGGCTATAAGTTTTGAATCGAAAGTCGTAGAGCCTCGCAGATGGGCTCATTCTACTCCTCATCAAATTCTACAGTTAGCATTCCCCAAAGGTAAATTTGCTGTACGAGCTTCCGTTTCCGAGATATTTGACAAAAACCGTACAGATTTGAAAAATGATGTGTCAAATGTCCTTGAAATCGGACAAAAACCGTACAGATATGAAAAATTATGTGGTTCAATCGGCTACATTTTGAATCGAAAGTCGTAGAGCCTCGCAGATGGGCTCATTCGATTCCTCATCAAATTCTACAGTTAGCATTCCCCAAAGGTAAATTTGCTGTACGAGCTTCCGTTTCCGAGATATTTGACAAAAACCGTACAGATTTGAAAAATGATGTGTCAAATGTCCTTGAAATCGGACAAAAACCGTACAGATATGAAAAATTATGTGGTTCAATCGGCTACATTTTGAATCGAAAGTCGTGGAGCCTCGCAGATGGGCTCATTCGATTCCTCATCAAATTCTACAGTTAGCATTCCCCGAAGGTAAATTTGCTGTACGAGCTTCCGTTTCCGAGATATTTGACAAAAACCGTACAGATATGAAAAATTATGTGGTTCAAACGGCTATAAGTTTTGAATCGAAAGTCGTAGAGCCTCGCAGATGGGCTCATTCTACTCCTCATCAAATTCTACAGTTAGCATTCCCCAAAGGTAAATTTGCTGTACGAGCTTCCGTTTCCGAGATATTTGACAAAAACCGTACAGATTTGAAAAATGATGTGTCAAATGTCCTTGAAATCGGACAAAAACCGTACAGATATGAAAAATTATGTGGTTCAATCGGCTACATTTTGAATCGAAAGTCGTGGAGCCTCGCAGATGGGCTCATTCGATTCCTCATCAAATTCTACAGTAAGCATTCCCCGAAGGTAAATTTGCTGTACGAGCTTCCGTTTCCGAGATATTTGACAAAAACCGTACAGATATGAAAAATTATGTGGCTCAAACGGCTATAAGTTTTGAATCGAAAGTCGTAGAGCCTCGCAGATGGGCTCATTCTACTCCTCATCAAATTCTACAGTTAGCATTCCCCAAAGGTAAATTTGCTGTACGAGCTTCCGTTTCCGAGATATTTGACAAAAACCGTACAGATTTGAAAAATGATGTGTCAAATGTCCTTGAAATCGGACAAAAACCGTACAGATATGAAAAATGATGTGTCAAATGTCCTTGAAATCGGACAAAAACCGTACAGATATGAAAAATGATGTGGTTCAATCGGCTACATTTTGAATCGAAAGTCGTAGAGCCTCGCAGATGGGCTCATTCGATTCCTCATCAAATTCTACAGTTAGCATTCCCCAAAGGTAAATTTGCTGTACGAGCTTCCGTTTCCGAGATATTTGACAAAAACCGTACAGATTTGAAAAATGATGTGTCAAATGTCCTTGAAATCGGACAAAAACCGTACAGATATGAAAAATTATGTGGTTCAATCGGCTACATTTTGAATCGAAAGTCGTGGAGCCTCGCAGATGGGCTCATTCGATTCCTCATCAAATTCTACAGTTAGCATTCCCCGAAGGTAAATTTGCTGTACGAGCTTCCGTTTCCGAGATATTTGACAAAAACCGTACAGATATGAAAAATTATGTGGTTCAAACGGCTATAAGTTTTGAATCGAAAGTCGTAGAGCCTCGCAGATGGGCTCATTCTACTCCTCATCAAATTCTACAGTTATCATTCCCCAAAGGTAAATTTGCTGTACGAGCTTCCGTTTCCGAGATATTTGACAAAAACCGTCCAGATTTGAAAAATGATGTGTCAAATGTCCTTGAAATCGGACAAAAACCGTACAGATATGAAAAATTATGTGGTTCAATCGGCTACATTTTGAATCGAAAGTCGTAGAGCCTCGCAGATGGGCTCATTCGATTCCTCATCAAATTCTACAGTTAGCATTCCCCGAAGGTAAATTTGCTGTACGAGCTTCCGTTTCCGAGATATTTGACAAAAACCGTACAGATATGAAAAATTATGTGGTTCAAACGGCTATAAGTTTTGAATCGAAAGTCGTAGAGCCTCGCAGATGGGCTCATTCTACTCCTCATCAAATTCTACAGTTAGCATTCCCCAAAGGTAAATTTGCTGTACGAGCTTCCGTTTCCGAGATATTTGACAAAAACCGTACAGATTTGAAAAATGATGTGTCAAATGTCCTTGAAATCGGACAAAAACCGTACAGATATGAAAAATTATGTGGTTCAATCGGCTACATTTTGAATCGAAAGTCGTAGAGCCTCGCAGATGGGCTCATTCGATTCCTCATCAAATTCTACAGTTAGCATTCCCCAAAGGTAAATTTGCTGTACGAGCTTCCGTTTCCGAGATATTTGACAAAAACCGTACAGATTTGAAAAATGATGTGTCAAATGTCCTTGAAATCGGACAAAAACCGTACAGATATGAAAAATTATGTGGTTCAATCGGCTACATTTTGAATCGAAAGTCGTAGAGCCTCGCAGATGGGCTCATTCGATTCCTCATCAAATTCTACAGTTAGCATTCCCCGAAGGTAAATTTGCTGTACGAGCTTCCGTTTCCGAGATATTTGTCAAAAACCGTACAGATATGAAAAATTATGTGGTTCAAACGGCTATAAGTTTTGAATCGAAAGTCGTAGAGCCTCGCAGATGGGCTCATTCTACTCCTCATCAAATTCTACAGTTAGCATTCCCCAAAGGTAAATTTGCTGTACGAGCTTCCGTTTCCGAGATATTTGACAAAAACCGTACAGATTTGAAAAATGATGTGTCAAATGTCCTTGAAATCGGACAAAAACCGTACAGATATGAAAAATTATGTGGTTCAATCGGCTACATTTTGAATCGAAAGTCGTAGAGCCTCGCAGATGGGCTCATTCGATTCCTCATCAAATTCTACAGTTAGCATTCCCCGAAGGTAAATTTGCTGTACGAGCTTCCGTTTCCGAGATATTTGACAAAAACCGTACAGATATGAAAAATTATGTGGTTCAAACGGCTATAAGTTTTGAATCGAAAGTCGTAGAGCCTCGCAGATGGGCTCATTCTACTCCTCATCAAATTCTACAGTTAGCATTCCCCAAAGGTAAATTTGCTGTACGAGCTTCCGTTTCCGAGATATTTGACAAAAACCGTACAGATTTGAAAAATGATGTGTCAAATGTCCTTGAAATCGGACAAAAACCGTACAGATATGAAAAATTATGTGGTTCAATCGGCTACATTTTGAATCGAAAGTCGTAGAGCCTCGCAGATGGGCTCATTCGATTCCTCATCAAATTCTACAGTTAGCATTCCCCAAAGGTAAATTTGCTGTACGAGCTTCCGTTTCCGAGATATTTGACAAAAACCGTACAGATTTGAAAAATTATGTGTCAAATGTCCTTGAAATCGGACAAAAACCGTACAGATATGAAAAATTATGTGGTTCAATCGGCTACATTTTGAATCGAAAGTCGTAGAGCCTCGCAGATGGGCTCATTCGATTCCTCATCAAATTCTACAGTTAGCATTCCCCGAAGGTAAATTTGCTGTACGAGCTTCCGTTTCCGAGATATTTGACAAAAACCGTACAGATATGAAAAATTATGTGGTTCAAACGGCTATAAGTTTTGAATCGAAAGTCATAGAGCCTCGCAGATGGGCTCATTCTACTCCTCATCAAATTCTACAGTTAGCATTCCCCGAAGGTAAATTTGCTGTACGAGCTTCCGTTTCCGAGATATTTGTCAAAAACCGTACAGATATGAAAAATTATGTGGTTCAAACGGCTATAAGTTTTGAATCGAAAGTCGTAGAGCCTCGCAGATGGGCTCATTCTACTCCTCATCAAATTCTACAGTTAGCATTCCCCAAAGGTAAATTTGCTGTACGAGCTTCCGTTTCCGAGATATTTGACAAAAACCGTACAGATTTGAAAAATGATGTGTCAAATGTCCTTGAAATCGGACAAAAACCGTACAGATATGAAAAATTATGTGGTTCAATCGGCTACATTTTGAATCGAAAGTCGTAGAGCCTCGCAGATGGGCTCATTCGATTCCTCATCAAATTCTACAGTTAGCATTCCCCAAAGGTAAATTTGCTGTACGAGCTTCCGTTTCCGAGATATTTGACAAAAACCGTACAGATTTGAAAAATGATGTGTCAAATGTCCTTGAAATCGGACAAAAACCGTACAGATATGAAAAATTATGTGGTTCAATCGGCTACATTTTGAATCGAAAGTCGTAGAGCCTCGCAGATGGGCTCATTCGATTCCTCATCAAATTCTACAGTTAGCATTCCCCGAAGGTAAATTTGCTGTACGAGCTTCCGTTTCCGAGATATTTGACAAAAACCGTACAGATATGAAAAATTATGTGGTTCAAACGGCTATAAGTTTTGAATCGAAAGTCGTAGAGCCTCGCAGATGGGCTCATTCTACTCCTCATCAAATTCTACAGTTAGCATTCCCCAAAGGTAAATTTGCTGTACGAGCTTCCGTTTCCGAGATATTTGACAAAAACCGTACAGATTTGAAAAATGATGTGTCAAATGTCCTTGAAATCGGACAAAAAACGTACAGATATGAAAAATTATGTGGTTCAATCGGCTACATTTTGAATCGAAAGTCGTAGAGCCTCGCAGATGGGCTCATTCGATTCCTCATCAAATTCTACAGTTAGCATTCCCCAAAGGTAAATTTGCTGTACGAGCTTCCGTTTCCGAGATATTTGACAAAAACCGTACAGATTTGAAAAATGATGTGTCAAATGTCCTTGAAATCGGACAAAAACCGTACAGATATGAAAAATGATGTGGTTCAATCGGCTACATTTTGAATCGAAAGTCGTAGAGCCTCGCAGATGGGCTCATTCGATTCCTCATCAAATTCTACAGTTAGCATTCCCCAAAGGTAAATTTGCTATACGAGCTTCCGTTTCCGAGATATTTGACAAAAACCGTACAGATTTGAAAAATGATGTGTCAAATGTCCTTGAAATCGGACAAAAACCGTACAGATATGAAAAATTATGTGGTTCAATCGGCTACATTTTGAATCGAAAGTCGTGGAGCCTCGCAGATGGGCTCATTCGATTCCTCATCAAATTCTACAGTTAGCATTCCCCGAAGGTAAATTTGCTGTACGAGCTTCCGTTTCCGAGATATTTGACAAAAACCGTACAGATATGAAAAATTATGTGGTTCAAACGGCTATAAGTTTTGAATCGAAAGTCGTAGAGCCTCGCAGATGGGCTCATTCTACTCCTCATCAAATTCTACAGTTAGCATTCCCCAAAGGTAAATTTGCTGTACGAGCTTCCGTTTCCGAGATATTTGACAAAAACCGTACAGATTTGAAAAATGATGTGTCAAATGTCCTTGAAATCGGACAAAAACCGTACAGATATGAAAAATTATGTGGTTCAATCGGCTACATTTTGAATCGAAAGTCGTAGAGCCTCGCAGATGGGCTCATTCGATTCCTCATCAAATTCTACAGTTAGCATTCCCCAAAGGTAAATTTGCTGTACGAGCTTCCGTTTCCGAGATATTTGACAAAAACCGTACAGATTTGAAAAATGATGTGTCAAATGTCCTTGAAATCGGACAAAAACCGTACAGATATGAAAAATGATGTGGTTCAATCGGCTACATTTTGAATCGAAAGTCGTAGAGCCTCGCAGATGGGCTCATTCGATTCCTCATCAAATTCTACAGTTAGCATTCCCCAAAGGTAAATTTGCTGTACGAGCTTCCGTTTCCGAGATATTTGACAAAAACCGTACAGATTTGAAAAATGATGTGTCAAATGTCCTTGAAATCGGACAAAAACCGTACAGATATGAAAAATGATGTGGTTCAATCGGCTACATTTTGAATCGAAAGTCGTGGAGCCTCGCAGATGGGCTCATTCGATTCCTCATCAAATTCTACAGTTAGCATTCCCCGAAGGTAAATTTGCTGTACGAGCTTCCGTTTCCGAGATATTTGACAAAAACCGTACAGATATGAAAAATGATGTGGTTCAATCGGCTACATTTTGAATCGAAAGTCGTGGAGCCTCGCAGATGGGCTCATTCGATTCCTCATCAAATTCTACAGTTAGCATTCCCCGAAGGTAAATTTGCTGTACGAGCTTCCGTTTCCGAGATATTTGTCAAAAACCGTACAGATATGAAAAATTATGTGTCAAATGTCCTTGAAATCGGACAAAAACCGTACAGATATGAAAAATTATGTGGTTCAATCGGCTACATTTTGAATCGAAAGTCGTAGAGCCTCGCAGATGGGCTCATTCGATTCCTCATCAAATTCTACAGTTAGCATTCCCCGAAGGTAAATTTGCTGTACGAGCTTCCGTTTCCGAGATATTTGACAAAAACCGTACAGATATGAAAAATTATGTGGTTCAAACGGCTATAAGTTTTGAATCGAAAGTCATAGAGCCTCGCAGATGGGCTCATTCTACTCCTCATCAAATTCTACAGTTAGCATTCCCCGAAGGTAAATTTGCTGTACGAGCTTCCGTTTCCGAGATATTTGTCAAAAACCGTACAGATATGAAAAATTATGTGGTTCAAACGGCTATAAGTTTTGAATCGAAAGTCGTAGAGCCTCGCAGATGGGCTCATTCTACTCCTCATCAAATTCTACAGTTAGCATTCCCCAAAGGTAAATTTGCTGTACGAGCTTCCGTTTCCGAGATATTTGACAAAAACCGTACAGATTTGAAAAATGATGTGTCAAATGTCCTTGAAATCGGACAAAAACCGTACAGATATGAAAAATTATGTGGTTCAATCGGCTACATTTTGAATCGAAAGTCGTAGAGCCTCGCAGATGGGCTCATTCGATTCCTCATCAAATTCTACAGTTAGCATTCCCCAAAGGTAAATTTGCTGTACGAGCTTCCGTTTCCGAGATATTTGACAAAAACCGTACAGATTTGAAAAATGATGTGTCAAATGTCCTTGAAATCGGACAAAAACCGTACAGATATGAAAAATTATGTGGTTCAATCGGCTACATTTTGAATCGAAAGTCGTAGAGCCTCGCAGATGGGCTCATTCGATTCCTCATCAAATTCTACAGTTAGCATTCCCCGAAGGTAAATTTGCTGTACGAGCTTCCGTTTCCGAGATATTTGACAAAAACCGTACAGATATGAAAAATTATGTGGTTCAAACGGCTATAAGTTTTGAATCGAAAGTCGTAGAGCCTCGCAGATGGGCTCATTCTACTCCTCATCAAATTCTACAGTTAGCATTCCCCAAAGGTAAATTTGCTGTACGAGCTTCCGTTTCCGAGATATTTGACAAAAACCGTACAGATTTGAAAAATGATGTGTCAAATGTCCTTGAAATCGGACAAAAAACGTACAGATATGAAAAATTATGTGGTTCAATCGGCTACATTTTGAATCGAAAGTCGTAGAGCCTCGCAGATGGGCTCATTCGATTCCTCATCAAATTCTACAGTTAGCATTCCCCAAAGGTAAATTTGCTGTACGAGCTTCCGTTTCCGAGATATTTGACAAAAACCGTACAGATTTGAAAAATGATGTGTCAAATGTCCTTGAAATCGGACAAAAACCGTACAGATATGAAAAATGATGTGGTTCAATCGGCTACATTTTGAATCGAAAGTCGTAGAGCCTCGCAGATGGGCTCATTCGATTCCTCATCAAATTCTACAGTTAGCATTCCCCAAAGGTAAATTTGCTATACGAGCTTCCGTTTCCGAGATATTTGACAAAAACCGTACAGATTTGAAAAATGATGTGTCAAATGTCCTTGAAATCGGACAAAAACCGTACAGATATGAAAAATTATGTGGTTCAATCGGCTACATTTTGAATCGAAAGTCGTGGAGCCTCGCAGATGGGCTCATTCGATTCCTCATCAAATTCTACAGTTAGCATTCCCCGAAGGTAAATTTGCTGTACGAGCTTCCGTTTCCGAGATATTTGACAAAAACCGTACAGATATGAAAAATTATGTGGTTCAAACGGCTATAAGTTTTGAATCGAAAGTCGTAGAGCCTCGCAGATGGGCTCATTCTACTCCTCATCAAATTCTACAGTTAGCATTCCCCAAAGGTAAATTTGCTGTACGAGCTTCCGTTTCCGAGATATTTGACAAAAACCGTACAGATTTGAAAAATGATGTGTCAAATGTCCTTGAAATCGGACAAAAACCGTACAGATATGAAAAATTATGTGGTTCAATCGGCTACATTTTGAATCGAAAGTCGTAGAGCCTCGCAGATGGGCTCATTCGATTCCTCATCAAATTCTACAGTTAGCATTCCCCAAAGGTAAATTTGCTGTACGAGCTTCCGTTTCCGAGATATTTGACAAAAACCGTACAGATTTGAAAAATGATGTGTCAAATGTCCTTGAAATCGGACAAAAACCGTACAGATATGAAAAATGATGTGGTTCAATCGGCTACATTTTGAATCGAAAGTCGTAGAGCCTCGCAGATGGGCTCATTCGATTCCTCATCAAATTCTACAGTTAGCATTCCCCAAAGGTAAATTTGCTGTACGAGCTTCCGTTTCCGAGATATTTGACAAAAACCGTACAGATTTGAAAAATGATGTGTCAAATGTCCTTGAAATCGGACAAAAACCGTACAGATATGAAAAATGATGTGGTTCAATCGGCTACATTTTGAATCGAAAGTCGTGGAGCCTCGCAGATGGGCTCATTCGATTCCTCATCAAATTCTACAGTTAGCATTCCCCGAAGGTAAATTTGCTGTACGAGCTTCCGTTTCCGAGATATTTGACAAAAACCGTACAGATATGAAAAATGATGTGGTTCAATCGGCTACATTTTGAATCGAAAGTCGTGGAGCCTCGCAGATGGGCTCATTCGATTCCTCATCAAATTCTACAGTTAGCATTCCCCGAAGGTAAATTTGCTGTACGAGCTTCCGTTTCCGAGATATTTGTCAAAAACCGTACAGATATGAAAAATTATGTGGTTCAAACGGCTATAAGTTTTGAATCGAAAGTCGTAGAGCCTCGCAGATGGGCTCATTCTACTCCTCATCAAATTCTACAGTTAGCATTCCCCAAAGGTAAATTTGCTGTACGAGCTTCCGTTTCCGAGATATTTGACAAAAACCGTACAGATTTGAAAAATGATGTGTCAAATGTCCTTGAAATCGGACAAAAACCGTACAGATATGAAAAATTATGTGGTTCAATCGGCTACATTTTGAATCGAAAGTCGTAGAGCCTCGCAGATGGGCTCATTCGATTCCTCATCAAATTCTACAGTTAGCATTCCCCAAAGGTAAATTTGCTGTACGAGCTTCCGTTTCCGAGATATTTGACAAAAACCGTACAGATTTGAAAAATGATGTGTCAAATGTCCTTGAAATCGGACAAAAACCGTACAGATATGAAAAATTATGTGGTTCAATCGGCTACATTTTGAATCGAAAGTCGTAGAGCCTCGCAGATGGGCTCATTCGATTCCTCATCAAATTCTACAGTTAGCATTCCCCGAAGGTAAATTTGCTGTACGAGCTTCCGTTTCCGAGATATTTGACAAAAACCGTACAGATATGAAAAATTATGTGGTTCAAACGGCTATAAGTTTTGAATCGAAAGTCGTAGAGCCTCGCAGATGGGCTCATTCTACTCCTCATCAAATTCTACAGTTAGCATTCCCCAAAGGTAAATTTGCTGTACGAGCTTCCGTTTCCGAGATATTTGACAAAAACCGTACAGATTTGAAAAATGATGTGTCAAATGTCCTTGAAATCGGACAAAAACCGTACAGATATGAAAAATTATGTGGTTCAATCGGCTACATTTTGAATCGAAAGTCGTAGAGCCTCGCAGATGGGCTCATTCGATTCCTCATCAAATTCTACAGTTAGCATTCCCCAAAGGTAAATTTGCTGTACGAGCTTCCGTTTCCGAGATATTTGACAAAAACCGTACAGATTTGAAAAATGATGTGTCAAATGTCCTTGAAATCGGACAAAAACCGTACAGATATGAAAAATGATGTGGTTCAATCGGCTACATTTTGAATCGAAAGTCGTAGAGCCTCGCAGATGGGCTCATTCGATTCCTCATCAAATTCTACAGTTAGCATTCCCCAAAGGTAAATTTGCTGTACGAGCTTCCGTTTCCGAGATATTTGACAAAAACCGTACAGATTTGAAAAATGATGTGTCAAATGTCCTTGAAATCGGACAAAAACCGTACAGATATGAAAAATGATGTGGTTCAATCGGCTACATTTTGAATCGAAAGTCGTGGAGCCTCGCAGATGGGCTCATTCGATTCCTCATCAAATTCTACAGTTAGCATTCCCCGAAGGTAAATTTGCTGTACGAGCTTCCGTTTCCGAGATATTTGACAAAAACCGTACAGATATGAAAAATGATGTGGTTCAATCGGCTACATTTTGAATCGAAAGTCGTGGAGCCTCGCAGATGGGCTCATTCGATTCCTCATCAAATTCTACAGTTAGCATTCCCCGAAGGTAAATTTGCTGTACGAGCTTCCGTTTCCGAGATATTTGACAAAAACCGTACAGATATGAAAAATGATGTGGTTCAATCGGCTACATTTTGAATCGAAAGTCGTGGAGCCTCGCAGATGGGCTCATTCGATTCCTCATCAAATTCTACAGTTAGCATTCCCCGAAGGTAAATTTGCTGTACGAGCTTCCGTTTCCGAGATATTTGACAAAAACCGTACAGATATGAAAAATTATGTGGTTCAAACGGCTATAAGTTTTGAATCGAAAGTCGTAGAGCCTCGCAGATGGGCTCATTCTACTCCTCATCAAATTCTACAGTTAGCATTCCCCAAAGGTAAATTTGCTGTACGAGCTTCCGTTTCCGAGATATTTGACAAAAACCGTACAGATTTGAAAAATGATGTGTCAAATGTCCTTGAAATCGGACAAAAACCGTACAGATATGAAAAATTATGTGGTTCAATCGGCTACATTTTGAATCGAAAGTCGTGGAGCCTCGCAGATGGGCTCATTCGATTCCTCATCAAATTCTACAGTTAGCATTCCCCGAAGGTAAATTTGCTGTACGAGCTTCCGTTTCCGAGATATTTGACAAAAACCGTACAGATATGAAAAATTATGTGGTTCAAACAGCTATAAGTTTTGAATCGAAAGTCGTAGAGCCTCGCAGATGGGCTCATTCTACTCCTCATCAAATTCTACAGTTAGCATTCCCCAAAGGTAAATTTGCTGTACGAGCTTCCGTTTCCGAGATATTTGACAAAAACCGTACAGATTTGAAAAATGATGTGTCAAATGTCCTTGAAATCGGACAAAAAACGTACAGATATGAAAAATGATGTGGTTCAATCGGCTACATTTTGAATCGAAAGTCGTAGAGCCTCGCAGATGGGCTCATTCGATTCCTCATCAAATTCTACAGTTAGCATTCCCCAAAGGTAAATTTGCTGTACGAGCTTCCGTTTCCGAGATATTTGACAAAAACCGTACAGATTTGAAAAATGATGTGTCAAATGTCCTTGAAATCGGACAAAAACCGTACAGATATGAAAAATGATGTGGTTCAATCGGCTACATTTTGAATCGAAAGTCGTAGAGCCTCGCAGATGGGCTCATTCGATTCCTCATCAAATTCTACAGTTAGCATTCCCCAAAGGTAAATTTGCTGTACGAGCTTCCGTTTCCGAGATATTTGACAAAAATCGTACAGATTTGAAAAATGATGTGTCAAATGTCCTTGAAATCGGACAAAAACCGTACAGATATGAAAAATTATGTGGTTCAATCGGCTACATTTTGAATCGAAAGTCGTGGAGCCTCGCAGATGGGCTCATTCGATTCCTCATCAAATTCTACAGTTAGCATTCCCCGAAGGTAAATTTGCTGTACGAGCTTCCGTTTCCGAGATATTTGACAAAAACCGTACAGATTTGAAAAATGATGTGTCAAATGTCCTTGAAATCGGACAAAAACCGTACAGATTTGAAAAATTATGTGGTTCAATCGGCTACATTTTGAATCGAAAGTCGTGGAGCCTCGCAGATGGGCTCATTCGATTCCTCATCAAATTCTACAGTTAGCATTCCCCGAAGGTAAATTTGCTGTACGAGCTTCCGTTTCCGAGATATTTGACAAAAACCGTACAGATATGAAAAATGATGTGGTTCAAACGGCTATAAGTTTTGAATCGAAAGTCGTAGAGCCTCGCAGATGGGCTCATTCTACTCCTCATCAAATTCTACAGTTAGCATTCCCCAAAGGTAAATTTGCTGTACGAGCTTCCGTTTCCGAGATATTTGACAAAAACCGTACA
This sequence comes from Borostomias antarcticus, assembly GCF_949987555.1. Taxonomy (NCBI): domain Eukaryota; kingdom Metazoa; phylum Chordata; class Actinopteri; order Stomiiformes; family Stomiidae; genus Borostomias; species Borostomias antarcticus. The sequence continues at coordinate 299,532 of NW_028175884.1, forward strand.
GATTTGAAAAATGATGTGTCAAATGTCCTTGAAATCGGACAAAAACCGTACAGATATGAAAAATGATGTGGTTCAATCGGCTACATTTTGAATCGAAAGTCGTAGAGCCTCGCAGATGGGCTCATTCGATTCCTCATCAAATTCTACAGTTAGCATTCCCCAAAGGTAAATTTGCTGTACGAGCTTCCGTTTCCGAGATATTTGACAAAAACCGTACAGATTTGAAAAATGATGTGTCAAATGTCCTTGAAATCGGACAAAAACCATACAGATATGAAAAATGATGTGGTTCAATCGGCTACATTTTGAATCGAAAGTCGTAGAGCCTCGCAGATGGGCTCATTCGATTCCTCATCAAATTCTACAGTTAGCATTCCCCAAAGGTAAATTTGCTATACGAGCTTCCGTTTCCGAGATATTTGACAAAAACCGTACAGATTTGAAAAATGATGTGTCAAATGTCCTTGAAATCGGACAAAAACCGTACAGATATGAAAAATTATGTGGTTCAATCGGCTACATTTTGAATCGAAAGTCGTGGAGCCTCGCAGATGGGCTCATTCGATTCCTCATCAAATTCTACAGTTAGCATTCCCCAAAGGTAAATTTGCTGTACGAGCTTCCGTTTCCGAGATATTTGACAAAAACCGTACAGATTTGAAAAATGATGTGTCAAATGTCCTTGAAATCGGACAAAAACCGTACAGATATGAAAAATGATGTGGTTCAATCGGCTACATTTTGAATCGAAAGTCGTAGAGCCTCGCAGATGGGCTCATTCGATTCCTCATCAAATTCTACAGTTAGCATTCCCCAAAGGTAAATTTGCTATACGAGCTTCCGTTTCCGAGATATTTGACAAAAACCGTACAGATTTGAAAAATGATGTGTCAAATGTCCTTGAAATCGGACAAAAACCGTACAGATATGAAAAATGATGTGGTTCAATCGGCTACATTTTTAATCGAAAGTCGTGGAGCCTCGCAGATGGGCTCATTCGATTCCTCATCAAATTCTACAGTTAGCATTCCCCGAAGGTAAATTTGCTGTACGAGCTTCCGTTTCCGAGATATTTGACAAAAACCGTACAGATATGAAAAATTATGTGGTTCAAACGGCTATAAGTTTTGAATCGAAAGTCGTAGAGCCTCGCAGATGGGCTCATTCTACTCCTCATCAAATTCTACAGTTAGCATTCCCCAAAGGTAAATTTGCTGTACGAGCTTCCGTTTCCGAGATATTTGACAAAAACCGTACAGATTTGAAAAATGATGTGTCAAATGTCCTTGAAATCGGACAAAAACCGTACAGATATGAAAAATTATGTGGTTCAATCGGCTACATTTTGAATCGAAAGTCGTGGAGCCTCGCAGATGGGCTCATTCGATTCCTCATCAAATTCTACAGTTAGCATTCCCCGAAGGTAAATTTGCTGTACGAGCTTCCGTTTCCGAGATATTTGACAAAAACCGTACAGATATGAAAAATTATGTGGTTCAAACAGCTATAAGTTTTGAATCGAAAGTCGTAGAGCCTCGCAGATGGGCTCATTCTACTCCTCATCAAATTCTACAGTTAGCATTCCCCAAAGGTAAATTTGCTGTACGAGCTTCCGTTTCCGAGATATTTGACAAAAACCGTACAGATTTGAAAAATGATGTGTCAAATGTCCTTGAAATCGGACAAAAACCGTACAGATATGAAAAATGATGTGGTTCAATCGGCTGCATTTTGAATCGAAAGTCGTAGAGCCTCGCAGATGGGCTCATTCGATTCCTCATCAAATTCTACAGTTAGCATTCCCCAAAGGTAAATTTGCTGTACGTGCTTCCGTTTCCGAGATATTTGACAAAAACCGTACAGATTTGAAAAATGATGTGTCAAATGTCCTTGAAATCGGACAAAAACCGTACAGATATGAAAAATTATGTGGTTCAATCGGCTACATTTTGAATCGAAAGTCGTGGAGCCTCGCAGATGGGCTCATTCGATTCCTCATCAAATTCTACAGTTAGCATTCCCCGAAGGTAAATTTGCTGTACGAGCTTCCGTTTCCGAGATATTTGACAAAAACCGTACAGATATGAAAAATGATGTGGTTCAAACGGCTATAAGTTTTGAATCGAAAGTCGTAGAGCCTCGCAGATGGGCTCATTCTACTCCTCATCAAATTCTACAGTTAGCATTCCCCAAAGGTAAATTTGCTGTACGAGCTTCCGTTTCCGAGATATTTGACAAAAACCGTACAGATTTGAAAAATGATGTGTCAAATGTCCTTGAAATCGGACAAAAACCGTACAGATATGAAAAATGATGTGGTTCAATCGGCTACATTTTGAATCGAAAGTCGTAGAGCCTCGCAGATGGGCTCATTCGATTCCTCATCAAATTCTACAGTTAGCATTCCCCAAAGGTAAATTTGCTGTACGAGCTTCCGTTTCCGAGATATTTGACAAAAACCGTACAGATTTGAAAAATGATGTGTCAAATGTCCTTGAAATCGGACAAAAACCGTACAGATATGAAAAATTATGTGGTTCAATCGGCTACATTTTGAATCGAAAGTCGTGGAGCCTCGCAGATGGGCTCATTCGATTCCTCATCAAATTCTACAGTTAGCATTCCCCGAAGGTAAATTTGCTGTACGAGCTTCCGTTTCCGAGATATTTGACAAAAACCGTACAGATATGAAAAATGATGTGGTTCAAACGGCTATAAGTTTTGAATCGAAAGTCGTAGAGCCTCGCAGATGGGCTCATTCTACTCCTCATCAAATTCTACAGTTAGCATTCCCCAAAGGTAAATTTGCTGTACGAGCTTCCGTTTCCGAGATATTTGACAAAAACCGTACAGATTTGAAAAATGATGTGTCAAATGTCCTTGAAATCGGACAAAAACCGTACAGATATGAAAAATGATGTGGTTCAATCGGCTACATTTTGAATCGAAAGTCGTAGAGCCTCGCAGATGGGCTCATTCGATTCCTCATCAAATTCTACAGTTAGCATTCCCCAAAGGTAAATTTGCTGTACGAGCTTCCGTTTCCGAGATATTTGACAAAAACCGTACAGATTTGAAAAATGATGTGTCAAATGTCCTTGAAATCGGACAAAAACCGTACAGATATGAAAAATGATGTGGTTCAATCGGCTACATTTTGAATCGAAAGTCGTAGAGCCTCGCAGATGGGCTCATTCGATTCCTCATCAAATTCTACAGTTAGCATTCCCCAAAGGTAAATTTGCTGTACGAGCTTCCGTTTCCGAGATATTTGACAAAAACCGTACAGATTTGAAAAATGATGTGTCAAATGTCCTTGAAATCGGACAAAAACCGTACAGATATGAAAAATGATGTGGTTCAATCGGCTACATTTTGAATCGAAAGTCGTGGAGCCTCGCAGATGGGCTCATTCGATTCCTCATCAAATTCTACAGTTAGCATTCCCCGAAGGTAAATTTGCTGTACGAGCTTCCGTTTCCGAGATATTTGACAAAAACCGTACAGATATGAAAAATTATGTGGTTCAAACGGCTATAAGTTTTGAATCGAAAGTCGTAGAGCCTCGCAGATGGGCTCATTCTACTCCTCATCAAATTCTACAGTTAGCATTCCCCAAAGGTAAATTTGCTGTACGAGCTTCCGTTTCCGAGATATTTGACAAAAACCGTACAGATTTGAAAAATGATGTGTCAAATGTCCTTGAAATCGGACAAAAACCGTACAGATATGAAAAATTATGTGGTTCAATCGGCTACATTTTGAATCGAAAGTCGTGGAGCCTCGCAGATGGGCTCATTCGATTCCTCATCAAATTCTACAGTTAGCATTCCCCGAAGGTAAATTTGCTGTACGAGCTTCCGTTTCCGAGATATTTGACAAAAACCGTACAGATATGAAAAATTATGTGGTTCAAACAGCTATAAGTTTTGAATCGAAAGTCGTAGAGCCTCGCAGATGGGCTCATTCTACTCCTCATCAAATTCTACAGTTAGCATTCCCCAAAGGTAAATTTGCTGTACGAGCTTCCGTTTCCGAGATATTTGACAAAAACCGTACAGATTTGAAAAATGATGTGTCAAATGTCCTTGAAATCGGACAAAAACCGTACAGATATGAAAAATGATGTGGTTCAATCGGCTACATTTTGAATCGAAAGTCGTAGAGCCTCGCAGATGGGCTCATTCGATTCCTCATCAAATTCTACAGTTAGCATTCCCCAAAGGTAAATTTGCTGTACGAGCTTCCGTTTCCGAGATATTTGACAAAAACCGTACAGATTTGAAAAATGATGTGTCAAATGTCCTTGAAATCGGACAAAAACCGTACAGATATGAAAAATTATGTGGTTCAATCGGCTACATTTTGAATCGAAAGTCGTGGAGCCTCGCAGATGGGCTCATTCGATTCCTCATCAAATTCTACAGTTAGCATTCCCCGAAGGTAAATTTGCTGTACGAGCTTCCGTTTCCGAGATATTTGACAAAAACCGTACAGATATGAAAAATTATGTGGTTCAAACGGCTATAAGTTTTGAATCGAAAGTCGTAGAGCCTCGCAGATGGGCTCATTCTACTCCTCATCAAATTCTACAGTTAGCATTCCCCAAAGGTAAATTTGCTGTACGAGCTTCCGTTTCCGAGATATTTGACAAAAACCGTACAGATTTGAAAAATGATGTGTCAAATGTCCTTGAAATCGGACAAAAACCGTACAGATATGAAAAATGATGTGGTTCAATCGGCTACATTTTGAATCGAAAGTCGTAGAGCCTCGCAGATGGGCTCATTCGATTCCTCATCAAATTCTACAGTTAGCATTCCCCAAAGGTAAATTTGCTGTACGAGCTTCCGTTTCCGAGATATTTGACAAAAACCGTACAGATTTGAAAAATGATGTGTCAAATGTCCTTGAAATCGGACAAAAACCGTACAGATATGAAAAATGATGTGGTTCAATCGGCTACATTTTGAATCGAAAGTCGTAGAGCCTCGCAGATGGGCTCATTCGATTCCTCATCAAATTCTACAGTTAGCATTCCCCAAAGGTAAATTTGCTGTACGAGCTTCCGTTTCCGAGATATTTGACAAAAACCGTACAGATTTGAAAAATGATGTGTCAAATGTCCTTGAAATCGGACAAAAACCGTACAGATATGAAAAATGATGTGGTTCAATCGGCTACATTTTGAATCGAAAGTCGTGGAGCCTCGCAGATGGGCTCATTCGATTCCTCATCAAATTCTACAGTTAGCATTCCCCGAAGGTAAATTTGCTGTACGAGCTTCCGTTTCCGAGATATTTGACAAAAACCGTACAGATATGAAAAATTATGTGGTTCAAACAGCTATAAGTTTTGAATCGAAAGTCGTAGAGCCTCGCAGATGGGCTCATTCTACTCCTCATCAAATTCTACAGTTAGCATTCCCCGAAGGTAAATTTGCTGTACGAGCTTCCGTTTCCGAGATATTTGACAAAAACCGTACAGATTTGAAAAATGATGTGTCAAATGTCCTTGAAATCGGACAAAAACCGTACAGATATGAAAAATTATGTGGTTCAATCGGCTACATTTTGAATCGAAAGTCGTGGAGCCTCGCAGATGGGCTCATTCGATTCCTCATCAAATTCTACAGTTAGCATTCCCCGAAGGTAAATTTGCTGTACGAGCTTCCGTTTCCGAGATATTTGACAAAAACCGTACAGATATGAAAAATGATGTGGTTCAAACGGCTATAAGTTTTGAATCGAAAGTCGTAGAGCCTCGCAGATGGGCTCATTCTACTCCTCATCAAATTCTACAGTTAGCATTCCCCAAAGGTAAATTTGCTGTACGAGCTTCCGTTTCCGAGATATTTGACAAAAACCGTACAGATTTGAAAAATGATGTGTCAAATGTCCTTGAAATCGGACAAAAACCGTACAGATATGAAAAATGATGTGGTTCAATCGGCTACATTTTGAATCGAAAGTCGTAGAGCCTCGCAGATGGGCTCATTCGATTCCTCATCAAATTCTACAGTTAGCATTCCCCAAAGGTAAATTTGCTGTACGAGCTTCCGTTTCCGAGATATTTGACAAAAACCGTACAGATTTGAAAAATGATGTGTCAAATGTCCTTGAAATCGGACAAAAACCATACAGATATGAAAAATGATGTGGTTCAATCGGCTACATTTTGAATCGAAAGTCGTAGAGCCTCGCAGATGGGCTCATTCGATTCCTCATCAAATTCTACAGTTAGCATTCCCCAAAGGTAAATTTGCTATACGAGCTTCCGTTTCCGAGATATTTGACAAAAACCGTACAGATTTGAAAAATGATGTGTCAAATGTCCTTGAAATCGGACAAAAACCGTACAGATATGAAAAATTATGTGGTTCAATCGGCTACATTTTGAATCGAAAGTCGTGGAGCCTCGCAGATGGGCTCATTCGATTCCTCATCAAATTCTACAGTTAGCATTCCCCAAAGGTAAATTTGCTGTACGAGCTTCCGTTTCCGAGATATTTGACAAAAACCGTACAGATTTGAAAAATGATGTGTCAAATGTCCTTGAAATCGGACAAAAACCGTACAGATATGAAAAATGATGTGGTTCAATCGGCTACATTTTGAATCGAAAGTCGTAGAGCCTCGCAGATGGGCTCATTCGATTCCTCATCAAATTCTACAGTTAGCATTCCCCAAAGGTAAATTTGCTATACGAGCTTCCGTTTCCGAGATATTTGACAAAAACCGTACAGATTTGAAAAATGATGTGTCAAATGTCCTTGAAATCGGACAAAAACCGTACAGATATGAAAAATGATGTGGTTCAATCGGCTACATTTTTAATCGAAAGTCGTGGAGCCTCGCAGATGGGCTCATTCGATTCCTCATCAAATTCTACAGTTAGCATTCCCCGAAGGTAAATTTGCTGTACGAGCTTCCGTTTCCGAGATATTTGACAAAAACCGTACAGATATGAAAAATTATGTGGTTCAAACGGCTATAAGTTTTGAATCGAAAGTCGTAGAGCCTCGCAGATGGGCTCATTCTACTCCTCATCAAATTCTACAGTTAGCATTCCCCAAAGGTAAATTTGCTGTACGAGCTTCCGTTTCCGAGATATTTGACAAAAACCGTACAGATTTGAAAAATGATGTGTCAAATGTCCTTGAAATCGGACAAAAACCGTACAGATATGAAAAATGATGTGGTTCAATCGGCTACATTTTGAATCGAAAGTCGTAGAGCCTCGCAGATGGGCTCATTCGATTCCTCATCAAATTCTACAGTTAGCATTCCCCAAAGGTAAATTTGCTGTACGAGCTTCCGTTTCCGAGATATTTGACAAAAACCGTACAGATTTGAAAAATGATGTGTCAAATGTCCTTGAAATCGGACAAAAACCGTACAGATATGAAAAATGATGTGGTTCAATCGGCTACATTTTGAATCGAAAGTCGTAGAGCCTCGCAGATGGGCTCATTCGATTCCTCATCAAATTCTACAGTTAGCATTCCCCAAAGGTAAATTTGCTGTACGAGCTTCCGTTTCCGAGATATTTGACAAAAACCGTACAGATTTGAAAAATGATGTGTCAAATGTCCTTGAAATCGGACAAAAACCGTACAGATATGAAAAATGATGTGGTTCAATCGGCTACATTTTGAATCGAAAGTCGTGGAGCCTCGCAGATGGGCTCATTCGATTCCTCATCAAATTCTACAGTTAGCATTCCCCGAAGGTAAATTTGCTGTACGAGCTTCCGTTTCCGAGATATTTGACAAAAACCGTACAGATATGAAAAATTATGTGGTTCAAACAGCTATAAGTTTTGAATCGAAAGTCGTAGAGCCTCGCAGATGGGCTCATTCTACTCCTCATCAAATTCTACAGTTAGCATTCCCCGAAGGTAAATTTGCTGTACGAGCTTCCGTTTCCGAGATATTTGACAAAAACCGTACAGATTTGAAAAATGATGTGTCAAATGTCCTTGAAATCGGACAAAAACCGTACAGATATGAAAAATTATGTGGTTCAATCGGCTACATTTTGAATCGAAAGTCGTGGAGCCTCGCAGATGGGCTCATTCGATTCCTCATCAAATTCTACAGTTAGCATTCCCCGAAGGTAAATTTGCTGTACGAGCTTCCGTTTCCGAGATATTTGACAAAAACCGTACAGATATGAAAAATGATGTGGTTCAAACGGCTATAAGTTTTGAATCGAAAGTCGTAGAGCCTCGCAGATGGGCTCATTCTACTCCTCATCAAATTCTACAGTTAGCATTCCCCAAAGGTAAATTTGCTGTACGAGCTTCCGTTTCCGAGATATTTGACAAAAACCGTACAGATTTGAAAAATGATGTGTCAAATGTCCTTGAAATCGGACAAAAACCGTACAGATATGAAAAATGATGTGGTTCAATCGGCTACATTTTGAATCGAAAGTCGTAGAGCCTCGCAGATGGGCTCATTCGATTCCTCATCAAATTCTACAGTTAGCATTCCCCAAAGGTAAATTTGCTGTACGAGCTTCCGTTTCCGAGATATTTGACAAAAACCGTACAGATTTGAAAAATGATGTGTCAAATGTCCTTGAAATCGGACAAAAACCATACAGATATGAAAAATGATGTGGTTCAATCGGCTACATTTTGAATCGAAAGTCGTAGAGCCTCGCAGATGGGCTCATTCGATTCCTCATCAAATTCTACAGTTAGCATTCCCCAAAGGTAAATTTGCTATACGAGCTTCCGTTTCCGAGATATTTGACAAAAACCGTACAGATTTGAAAAATGATGTGTCAAATGTCCTTGAAATCGGACAAAAACCGTACAGATATGAAAAATTATGTGGTTCAATCGGCTACATTTTGAATCGAAAGTCGTGGAGCCTCGCAGATGGGCTCATTCGATTCCTCATCAAATTCTACAGTTAGCATTCCCCAAAGGTAAATTTGCTGTACGAGCTTCCGTTTCCGAGATATTTGACAAAAACCGTACAGATTTGAAAAATGATGTGTCAAATGTCCTTGAAATCGGACAAAAACCGTACAGATATGAAAAATGATGTGGTTCAATCGGCTACATTTTGAATCGAAAGTCGTAGAGCCTCGCAGATGGGCTCATTCGATTCCTCATCAAATTCTACAGTTAGCATTCCCCAAAGGTAAATTTGCTATACGAGCTTCCGTTTCCGAGATATTTGACAAAAACCGTACAGATTTGAAAAATGATGTGTCAAATGTCCTTGAAATCGGACAAAAACCGTACAGATATGAAAAATGATGTGGTTCAATCGGCTACATTTTTAATCGAAAGTCGTGGAGCCTCGCAGATGGGCTCATTCGATTCCTCATCAAATTCTACAGTTAGCATTCCCCGAAGGTAAATTTGCTGTACGAGCTTCCGTTTCCGAGATATTTGACAAAAACCGTACAGATATGAAAAATTATGTGGTTCAAACGGCTATAAGTTTTGAATCGAAAGTCGTAGAGCCTCGCAGATGGGCTCATTCTACTCCTCATCAAATTCTACAGTTAGCATTCCCCAAAGGTAAATTTGCTGTACGAGCTTCCGTTTCCGAGATATTTGACAAAAACCGTACAGATTTGAAAAATGATGTGTCAAATGTCCTTGAAATCGGACAAAAACCGTACAGATATGAAAAATTATGTGGTTCAATCGGCTACATTTTGAATCGAAAGTCGTGGAGCCTCGCAGATGGGCTCATTCGATTCCTCATCAAATTCTACAGTTAGCATTCCCCGAAGGTAAATTTGCTGTACGAGCTTCCGTTTCCGAGATATTTGACAAAAACCGTACAGATATGAAAAATTATGTGGTTCAAACAGCTATAAGTTTTGAATCGAAAGTCGTAGAGCCTCGCAGATGGGCTCATTCTACTCCTCATCAAATTCTACAGTTAGCATTCCCCAAAGGTAAATTTGCTGTACGAGCTTCCGTTTCCGAGATATTTGACAAAAACCGTACAGATTTGAAAAATGATGTGTCAAATGTCCTTGAAATCGGACAAAAACCGTACAGATATGAAAAATGATGTGGTTCAATCGGCTGCATTTTGAATCGAAAGTCGTAGAGCCTCGCAGATGGGCTCATTCGATTCCTCATCAAATTCTACAGTTAGCATTCCCCAAAGGTAAATTTGCTGTACGTGCTTCCGTTTCCGAGATATTTGACAAAAACCGTACAGATTTGAAAAATGATGTGTCAAATGTCCTTGAAATCGGACAAAAACCGTACAGATATGAAAAATTATGTGGTTCAATCGGCTACATTTTGAATCGAAAGTCGTGGAGCCTCGCAGATGGGCTCATTCGATTCCTCATCAAATTCTACAGTTAGCATTCCCCGAAGGTAAATTTGCTGTACGAGCTTCCGTTTCCGAGATATTTGACAAAAACCGTACAGATATGAAAAATGATGTGGTTCAAACGGCTATAAGTTTTGAATCGAAAGTCGTAGAGCCTCGCAGATGGGCTCATTCTACTCCTCATCAAATTCTACAGTTAGCATTCCCCAAAGGTAAATTTGCTGTACGAGCTTCCGTTTCCGAGATATTTGACAAAAACCGTACAGATTTGAAAAATGATGTGTCAAATGTCCTTGAAATCGGACAAAAACCGTACAGATATGAAAAATGATGTGGTTCAATCGGCTACATTTTGAATCGAAAGTCGTAGAGCCTCGCAGATGGGCTCATTCGATTCCTCATCAAATTCTACAGTTAGCATTCCCCAAAGGTAAATTTGCTGTACGAGCTTCCGTTTCCGAGATATTTGACAAAAACCGTACAGATTTGAAAAATGATGTGTCAAATGTCCTTGAAATCGGACAAAAACCGTACAGATATGAAAAATTATGTGGTTCAATCGGCTACATTTTGAATCGAAAGTCGTGGAGCCTCGCAGATGGGCTCATTCGATTCCTCATCAAATTCTACAGTTAGCATTCCCCGAAGGTAAATTTGCTGTACGAGCTTCCGTTTCCGAGATATTTGACAAAAACCGTACAGATATGAAAAATGATGTGGTTCAAACGGCTATAAGTTTTGAATCGAAAGTCGTAGAGCCTCGCAGATGGGCTCATTCTACTCCTCATCAAATTCTACAGTTAGCATTCCCCAAAGGTAAATTTGCTGTACGAGCTTCCGTTTCCGAGATATTTGACAAAAACCGTACAGATTTGAAAAATGATGTGTCAAATGTCCTTGAAATCGGACAAAAACCGTACAGATATGAAAAATGATGTGGTTCAATCGGCTACATTTTGAATCGAAAGTCGTAGAGCCTCGCAGATGGGCTCATTCGATTCCTCATCAAATTCTACAGTTAGCATTCCCCAAAGGTAAATTTGCTGTACGAGCTTCCGTTTCCGAGATATTTGACAAAAACCGTACAGATTTGAAAAATGATGTGTCAAATGTCCTTGAAATCGGACAAAAACCGTACAGATATGAAAAATGATGTGGTTCAATCGGCTACATTTTGAATCGAAAGTCGTAGAGCCTCGCAGATGGGCTCATTCGATTCCTCATCAAATTCTACAGTTAGCATTCCCCAAAGGTAAATTTGCTGTACGAGCTTCCGTTTCCGAGATATTTGACAAAAACCGTACAGATTTGAAAAATGATGTGTCAAATGTCCTTGAAATCGGACAAAAACCGTACAGATATGAAAAATGATGTGGTTCAATCGGCTACATTTTGAATCGAAAGTCGTGGAGCCTCGCAGATGGGCTCATTCGATTCCTCATCAAATTCTACAGTTAGCATTCCCCGAAGGTAAATTTGCTGTACGAGCTTCCGTTTCCGAGATATTTGACAAAAACCGTACAGATATGAAAAATTATGTGGTTCAAACGGCTATAAGTTTTGAATCGAAAGTCGTAGAGCCTCGCAGATGGGCTCATTCTACTCCTCATCAAATTCTACAGTTAGCATTCCCCAAAGGTAAATTTGCTGTACGAGCTTCCGTTTCCGAGATATTTGACAAAAACCGTACAGATTTGAAAAATGATGTGTCAAATGTCCTTGAAATCGGACAAAAACCGTACAGATATGAAAAATTATGTGGTTCAATCGGCTACATTTTGAATCGAAAGTCGTGGAGCCTCGCAGATGGGCTCATTCGATTCCTCATCAAATTCTACAGTTAGCATTCCCCGAAGGTAAATTTGCTGTACGAGCTTCCGTTTCCGAGATATTTGACAAAAACCGTACAGATATGAAAAATTATGTGGTTCAAACAGCTATAAGTTTTGAATCGAAAGTCGTAGAGCCTCGCAGATGGGCTCATTCTACTCCTCATCAAATTCTACAGTTAGCATTCCCCAAAGGTAAATTTGCTGTACGAGCTTCCGTTTCCGAGATATTTGACAAAAACCGTACAGATTTGAAAAATGATGTGTCAAATGTCCTTGAAATCGGACAAAAACCGTACAGATATGAAAAATGATGTGGTTCAATCGGCTACATTTTGAATCGAAAGTCGTAGAGCCTCGCAGATGGGCTCATTCGATTCCTCATCAAATTCTACAGTTAGCATTCCCCAAAGGTAAATTTGCTGTACGAGCTTCCGTTTCCGAGATATTTGACAAAAACCGTACAGATTTGAAAAATGATGTGTCAAATGTCCTTGAAATCGGACAAAAACCGTACAGATATGAAAAATTATGTGGTTCAATCGGCTACATTTTGAATCGAAAGTCGTGGAGCCTCGCAGATGGGCTCATTCGATTCCTCATCAAATTCTACAGTTAGCATTCCCCGAAGGTAAATTTGCTGTACGAGCTTCCGTTTCCGAGATATTTGACAAAAACCGTACAGATATGAAAAATTATGTGGTTCAAACGGCTATAAGTTTTGAATCGAAAGTCGTAGAGCCTCGCAGATGGGCTCATTCTACTCCTCATCAAATTCTACAGTTAGCATTCCCCAAAGGTAAATTTGCTGTACGAGCTTCCGTTTCCGAGATATTTGACAAAAACCGTACAGATTTGAAAAATGATGTGTCAAATGTCCTTGAAATCGGACAAAAACCGTACAGATATGAAAAATGATGTGGTTCAATCGGCTACATTTTGAATCGAAAGTCGTAGAGCCTCGCAGATGGGCTCATTCGATTCCTCATCAAATTCTACAGTTAGCATTCCCCAAAGGTAAATTTGCTGTACGAGCTTCCGTTTCCGAGATATTTGACAAAAACCGTACAGATTTGAAAAATGATGTGTCAAATGTCCTTGAAATCGGACAAAAACCGTACAGATATGAAAAATGATGTGGTTCAATCGGCTACATTTTGAATCGAAAGTCGTAGAGCCTCGCAGATGGGCTCATTCGATTCCTCATCAAATTCTACAGTTAGCATTCCCCAAAGGTAAATTTGCTGTACGAGCTTCCGTTTCCGAGATATTTGACAAAAACCGTACAGATTTGAAAAATGATGTGTCAAATGTCCTTGAAATCGGACAAAAACCGTACAGATATGAAAAATGATGTGGTTCAATCGGCTACATTTTGAATCGAAAGTCGTGGAGCCTCGCAGATGGGCTCATTCGATTCCTCATCAAATTCTACAGTTAGCATTCCCCGAAGGTAAATTTGCTGTACGAGCTTCCGTTTCCGAGATATTTGACAAAAACCGTACAGATATGAAAAATTATGTGGTTCAAACGGCTATAAGTTTTGAATCGAAAGTCGTAGAGCCTCGCAGATGGGCTCATTCTACTCCTCATCAAATTCTACAGTTAGCATTCCCCAAAGGTAAATTTGCTGTACGAGCTTCCGTTTCCGAGATATTTGACAAAAACCGTACAGATTTGAAAAATGATGTGTCAAATGTCCTTGAAATCGGACAAAAACCGTACAGATATGAAAAATTATGTGGTTCAATCGGCTACATTTTGAATCGAAAGTCGTGGAGCCTCGCAGATGGGCTCATTCGATTCCTCATCAAATTCTACAGTTAGCATTCCCCGAAGGTAAATTTGCTGTACGAGCTTCCGTTTCCGAGATATTTGACAAAAACCGTACAGATATGAAAAATTATGTGGTTCAATCGGCTACATTTTGAATCGAAAGTCGTGGAGCCTCGCAGATGGGCTCATTCGATTCCTCATCAAATTCTACAGTTAGCATTCCCCGAAGGTAAATTTGCTGTACGAGCTTCCGTTTCCGAGATATTTGACAAAAACCGTACAGATATGAAAAATTATGTGGTTCAAACGGCTATAAGTTTTGAATCGAAAGTCGTAGAGCCTCGCAGATGGGCTCATTCTACTCCTCATCAAATTCTACAGTTAGCATTCCCCAAAGGTAAATTTGCTGTACGAGCTTCCGTTTCCGAGATATTTGACAAAAACCGTACAGATTTGAAAAATGATGTGTCAAATGTCCTTGAAATCGGACAAAAACCGTACAGATATGAAAAATTATGTGGTTCAATCGGCTACATTTTGAATCGAAAGTCGTGGAGCCTCGCAGATGGGCTCATTCGATTCCTCATCAAATTCTACAGTTAGCATTCCCCGAAGGTAAATTTGCTGTACGAGCTTCCGTTTCCGAGATATTTGACAAAAACCGTACAGATATGAAAAATTATGTGGTTCAAACAGCTATAAGTTTTGAATCGAAAGTCGTAGAGCCTCGCAGATGGGCTCATTCTACTCCTCATCAAATTCTACAGTTAGCATTCCCCAAAGGTAAATTTGCTGTACGAGCTTCCGTTTCCGAGATATTTGACAAAAACCGTACAGATTTGAAAAATGATGTGTCAAATGTCCTTGAAATCGGACAAAAACCGTACAGATATGAAAAATTATGTGGTTCAATCGGCTACATTTTGAATCGAAAGTCGTGGAGCCTCGCAGATGGGCTCATTCGATTCCTCATCAAATTCTACAGTTAGCATTCCCCGAAGGTAAATTTGCTGTACGAGCTTCCGTTTCCGAGATATTTGACAAAAACCGTACAGATATGAAAAATGATGTGGTTCAAACGGCTATAAGTTTTGAATCGAAAGTCGTAGAGCCTCGCAGATGGGCTCATTCTACTCCTCATCAAATTCTACAGTTAGCATTCCCCAAAGGTAAATTTGCTGTACGAGCTTCCGTTTCCGAGATATTTGACAAAAACCGTACAGATTTGAAAAATGATGTGTCAAATGTCCTTGAAATCGGACAAAAACCGTACAGATATGAAAAATGATGTGGTTCAATCGGCTACATTTTGAATCGAAAGTCGTAGAGCCTCGCAGATGGGCTCATTCGATTCCTCATCAAATTCTACAGTTAGCATTCCCCAAAGGTAAATTTGCTGTACGAGCTTCCGTTTCCGAGATATTTGACAAAAACCGTACAGATTTGAAAAATGATGTGTCAAATGTCCTTGAAATCGGACAAAAACCGTACAGATATGAAAAATGATGTGGTTCAATCGGCTACATTTTGAATCGAAAGTCGTAGAGCCTCGCAGATGGGCTCATTCGATTCCTCATCAAATTCTACAGTTAGCATTCCCCAAAGGTAAATTTGCTGTACGAGCTTCCGTTTCCGAGATATTTGACAAAAACCGTACAGATTTGAAAAATGATGTGTCAAATGTCCTTGAAATCGGACAAAAACCGTACAGATATGAAAAATTATGTGGTTCAATCGGCTACATTTTGAATCGAAAGTCGTAGAGCCTCGCAGATGGGCTCATTCGATTCCTCATCAAATTCTACAGTTAGCATTCCCCAAAGGTAAATTTGCTGTACGAGCTTCCGTTTCCGAGATATTTGACAAAAACCGTACAGATTTGAAAAATGATGTGTCAAATGTCCTTGAAATCGGACAAAAACCGTACAGATATGAAAAATTATGTGGTTCAATCGGCTACATTTTGAATCGAAAGTCGTGGAGCCTCGCAGATGGGCTCATTCGATTCCTCATCAAATTCTACAGTTAGCATTCCCCGAAGGTAAATTTGCTGTACGAGCTTCCGTTTCCGAGATATTTGACAAAAACCGTACAGATATGAAAAATTATGTGGTTCAAACGGCTATAAGTTTTGAATCGAAAGTCGTAGAGCCTCGCAGATGGGCTCATTCTACTCCTCATCAAATTCTACAGTTAGCATTCCCCAAAGGTAAATTTGCTGTACGAGCTTCCGTTTCCGAGATATTTGACAAAAACCGTACAGATTTGAAAAATGATGTGTCAAATGTCCTTGAAATCGGACAAAAACCGTACAGATATGAAAAATTATGTGGTTCAATGGCTACATTTTGAATCGAAAGTCGTGGAGCCTCGCAGATGGGCTCATTCGATTCCTCATCAAATTCTACAGTTAGCATTCCCCGAAGGTAAATTTGCTGTATGAGCTTCCGTTTCCGAGATATTTGACAAAAACCGTACAGATATGAAAAATTATGTGGTTCAAACGGCTATAAGTTTTGAATCGAAAGTCGTAGAGCCTCGCAGATGGGCTCATTCTACTCCTCATCAAATTCTACAGTTAGCATTCCCCAAAGGTAAATTTGCTGTACGAGCTTCCGTTTCCGAGATATTTGACAAAAACCGTACAGATTTGAAAAATGATGTGTCAAATGTCCTTGAAATCGGACAAAAACCGTACAGATATGAAAAATTATGTGGTTCAATCGGCTACATTTTGAATCGAAAGTCGTAGAGCCTCGCAGATGGGCTCATTCGATTCCTCATCAAATTCTACAGTTAGCATTCCCCAAAGGTAAATTTGCTGTACGAGCTTCCGTTTCCGAGATATTTGACAAAAACCGTACAGATTTGAAAAATGATGTGTCAAATGTCCTTGAAATCGGACAAAAACCGTACAGATATGAAAAATTATGTGGTTCAATCGGCTACATTTTGAATCGAAAGTCGTGGAGCCTCGCAGATGGGCTCATTCGATTCCTCATCAAATTCTACAGTTAGCATTCCCCGAAGGTAAATTTGCTGTACGAGCTTCCGTTTCCGAGATATTTGACAAAAACCGTACAGATATGAAAAATTATGTGGTTCAAACGGCTATAAGTTTTGAATCGAAAGTCGTAGAGCCTCGCAGATGGGCTCATTCTACTCCTCATCAAATTCTACAGTTAGCATTCCCCAAAGGTAAATTTGCTGTACGAGCTTCCGTTTCCGAGATATTTGACAAAAACCGTACAGATATGAAAAATTATGTGGTTCAAACGGCTATAAGTTTTGAATCGAAAGTCGTAGAGCCTCGCAGATGGGCTCATTCTACTCCTCATCAAATTCTACAGTTAGCATTCCCCAAAGGTAAATTTGCTGTACGAGCTTCCGTTTCCGAGATATTTGACAAAAACCGTACAGATTTGAAAAATGATGTGTCAAATGTCCTTGAAATCGGACAAAAACCGTACAGATATGAAAAATTATGTGGTTCAATCGGCTACATTTTGAATCGAAAGTCGTAGAGCCTCGCAGATGGGCTCATTCGATTCCTCATCAAATTCTACAGTTAGCATTCCCCAAAGGTAAATTTGCTGTACGAGCTTCCGTTTCCGAGATATTTGACAAAAACCGTACAGATATGAAAAATTATGTGGTTCAAACGGCTATAAGTTTTGAATCGAAAGTCGTAGAGCCTCGCAGATGGGCTCATTCTACTCCTCATCAAATTCTCCAGTTAGCAGTCCCCAAAGGTAAATTTGCTGTACGAGCTTCCGTTTCCGAGATATTTGACAAAAACCGTACAGATTTGAAAAATGATGTGTCAAATGTCCTTGAAATCGGACAAAAACCGTACAGATATGAAAAATGATGTGGTTCAATCGGCTACATTTTGAATCGAAAGTCGTA
Source organism: Borostomias antarcticus (assembly GCF_949987555.1). Classification (NCBI taxonomy): domain Eukaryota; kingdom Metazoa; phylum Chordata; class Actinopteri; order Stomiiformes; family Stomiidae; genus Borostomias; species Borostomias antarcticus. Next base: position 317,367 of record NW_028175884.1, read on the forward strand.
GAGCCTCGCAGATGGGCTCATTCGATTCCTCATCAAATTCTACAGTTAGCATTCCCCAAAGGTAAATTTGCTGTACGAGCTTCCGTTTCCGAGATATTTGACAAAAACCGTACAGATTTGAAAAATGATGTGTCAAATGTCCTTGAAATCGGACAAAAACCGTACAGATATGAAAAATTATGTGGTTCAATCGGCTACATTTTGAATCGAAAGTCGTGGAGCCTCGCAGATGGGCTCATTCGATTCCTCATCAAATTCTACAGTTAGCATTCCCCGAAGGTAAATTTGCTGTACGAGCTTCCGTTTCCGAGATATTTGACAAAAACCGTACAGATATGAAAAATTATGTGGTTCAAACGGCTATAAGTTTTGAATCGAAAGTCGTAGAGCCTCGCAGATGGGCTCATTCTACTCCTCATCAAATTCTACAGTTAGCATTCCCCAAAGGTAAATTTGCTGTACGAGCTTCCATTTCCGAGATATTTGACAAAAACCGTACAGATTTGAAAAATGATGTGTCAAATGTCCTTGAAATCGGACAAAAACCGTACAGATATGAAAAATTATGTGGTTCAATCGGCTACATTTTGAATCGAAAGTCGTGGAGCCTCGCAGATGGGCTCATTCGATTCCTCATCAAATTCTACAGTTAGCATTCCCCGAAGGTAAATTTGCTGTACGAGCTTCCGTTTCCGAGATATTTGACAAAAACCGTACAGATATGAAAAATTATGTGGTTCAAACGGCTATAAGTTTTGAATCGAAAGTCGTAGAGCCTCGCAGATGGGCTCATTCTACTCCTCATCAAATTCTACAGTTAGCATTCCCCAAAGGTAAATTTGCTGTACGAGCTTCCGTTTCCGAGATATTTGACAAAAACCGTACAGATTTGAAAAATGATGTGTCAAATGTCCTTGAAATCGGACAAAAACCGTACAGATATGAAAAATTATGTGGTTCAATCGGCTACATTTTGAATCGAAAGTCGTAGAGCCTCGCAGATGGGCTCATTCGATTCCTCATCAAATTCTACAGTTAGCATTCCCCAAAGGTAAATTTGCTGTACGAGCTTCCGTTTCCGAGATATTTGACAAAAACCGTACAGATTTGAAAAATGATGTGTCAAATGTCCTTGAAATCGGACAAAAACCGTACAGATATGAAAAATTATGTGGTTCAATCGGCTACATTTTGAATCGAAAGTCGTGGAGCCTCGCAGATGGGCTCATTCGATTCCTCATCAAATTCTACAGTTAGCATTCCCCGAAGGTAAATTTGCTGTACGAGCTTCCGTTTCCGAGATATTTGACAAAAACCGTACAGATATGAAAAATTATGTGGTTCAAACGGCTATAAGTTTTGAATCGAAAGTCGTAGAGCCTCGCAGATGGGCTCATTCTACTCCTCATCAAATTCTACAGTTAGCATTCCCCAAAGGTAAATTTGCTGTACGAGCTTCCGTTTCCGAGATATTTGACAAAAACCGTACAGATATGAAAAATTATGTGGTTCAAACGGCTATAAGTTTTGAATCGAAAGTCGTAGAGCCTCGCAGATGGGCTCATTCTACTCCTCATCAAATTCTACAGTTAGCATTCCCCAAAGGTAAATTTGCTGTACGAGCTTCCGTTTCCGAGATATTTGACAAAAACCGTACAGATTTGAAAAATGATGTGTCAAATGTCCTTGAAATCGGACAAAAACCGTACAGATATGAAAAATTATGTGGTTCAATCGGCTACATTTTGAATCGAAAGTCGTAGAGCCTCGCAGATGGGCTCATTCGATTCCTCATCAAATTCTACAGTTAGCATTCCCCAAAGGTAAATTTGCTGTACGAGCTTCCGTTTCCGAGATATTTGACAAAAACCGTACAGATATGAAAAATGATGTGGTTCAAACGGCTATAAGTTTTGAATCGAAAGTCGTAGAGCCTCGCAGATGGGCTCATTCTACTCCTCATCAAATTCTACAGTTAGCATTCCCCAAAGGTAAATTTGCTGTACGAGCTTCCGTTTCCGAGATATTTGACAAAAACCGTACAGATTTGAAAAATTATGTGTCAAATGTCCTTGAAATCGGACAAAAACCGTACAGATATGAAAAATGATGTGGTTCAATCGGCTACATTTTGAATCGAAAGTCGTAGAGCCTCGCAGATGGGCTCATTCGATTCCTCATCAAATTCTACAGTTAGCATTCCCCAAAGGTAAATTTGCTGTACGAGCTTCCGTTTCCGAGATATTTGACAAAAACCGTACAGATTTGAAAAATGATGTGTCAAATGTCCTTGAAATCGGACAAAAACCGTACAGATATGAAAAATGATGTGGTTCAATCGGCTACATTTTGAATCGAAAGTCGTAGAGCCTCGCAGATGGGCTCATTCGATTCCTCATCAAATTCTACAGTTAGCATTCCCCAAAGGTAAATTTGCTGTACGAGCTTCCGTTTCCGAGATATTTGACAAAAACCGTACAGATTTGAAAAATGATGTGTCAAATGTCCTTGAAATCGGACAAAAACCGTACAGATATGAAAAATTATGTGGTTCAATCGGCTACATTTTGAATCGAAAGTCGTGGAGCCTCGCAGATGGGCTCATTCGATTCCTCATCAAATTCTACAGTTAGCATTCCCCAAAGGTAAATTTGCTGTACGAGCTTCCGTTTCCGAGATATTTGACAAAAACCGTACAGATTTGAAAAATGATGTGTCAAATGTCCTTGAAATCGGACAAAAACCGTACAGATATGAAAAATTATGTGGTTCAATCGGCTACATTTTGAATCGAAAGTCGTGGAGCCTCGCAGATGGGCTCATTCGATTCCTCATCAAATTCTACAGTTAGCATTCCCCGAAGGTAAATTTGCTGTACGAGCTTCCGTTTCCGAGATATTTGACAAAAACCGTACAGATATGAAAAATTATGTGGTTCAAACGGCTATAAGTTTTGAATCGAAAGTCGTAGAGCCTCGCAGATGGGCTCATTCTACTCCTCATCAAATTCTACAGTTAGCATTCCCCAAAGGTAAATTTGCTGTACGAGCTTCCGTTTCCGAGATATTTGACAAAAACCGTACAGATTTGAAAAATGATGTGTCAAATGTCCTTGAAATCGGACAAAAACCGTACAGATATGAAAAATTATGTGGTTCAATGGCTACATTTTGAATCGAAAGTCGTGGAGCCTCGCAGATGGGCTCATTCGATTCCTCATCAAATTCTACAGTTAGCATTCCCCGAAGGTAAATTTGCTGTACGAGCTTCCGTTTCCGAGATATTTGACAAAAACCGTACAGATTTGAAAAATGATGTGTCAAATGTCCTTGAAATCGGACAAAAACCGTACAGATATGAAAAATTATGTGGTTCAATCGGCTACATTTTGAATCGAAAGTCGTGGAGCCTCGCAGATGGGCTCATTCGATTCCTCATCAAATTCTACAGTTAGCATTCCCCGAAGGTAAATTTGCTGTACGAGCTTCCGTTTCCGAGATATTTGACAAAAACCGTACAGATATGAAAAATTATGTGGTTCAAACGGCTATAAGTTTTGAATCGAAAGTCGTAGAGCCTCGCAGATGGGCTCATTCTACTCCTCATCAAATTCTACAGTTAGCATTCCCCAAAGGTAAATTTGCTGTACGAGCTTCCGTTTCCGAGATATTTGACAAAAACCGTACAGATATGAAAAATTATGTGGTTCAAACGGCTATAAGTTTTGAATCGAAAGTCGTAGAGCCTCGCAGATGGGCTCATTCTACTCCTCATCAAATTCTACAGTTAGCATTCCCCAAAGGTAAATTTGCTGTACGAGCTTCCGTTTCCGAGATATTTGACAAAAACCGTACAGATTTGAAAAATGATGTGTCAAATGTCCTTGAAATCGGACAAAAACCGTACAGATATGAAAAATTATGTGGTTCAATCGGCTACATTTTGAATCGAAAGTCGTAGAGCCTCGCAGATGGGCTCATTCGATTCCTCATCAAATTCTACAGTTAGCATTCCCCAAAGGTAAATTTGCTGTACGAGCTTCCGTTTCCGAGATATTTGACAAAAACCGTACAGATATGAAAAATTATGTGGTTCAAACGGCTATAAGTTTTGAATCGAAAGTCGTAGAGCCTCGCAGATGGGCTCATTCTACTCCTCATCAAATTCTCCAGTTAGCAGTCCCCAAAGGTAAATTTGCTGTACGAGCTTCCGTTTCCGAGATATTTGACAAAAACCGTACAGATTTGAAAAACGATGTGTCAAATGTCCTTGAAATCGGACAAAAACCGTACAGATATGAAAAATGATGTGGTTCAATCGGCTACATTTTGAATCGAAAGTCGTAGAGCCTCGCAGATGGGCTCATTCGATTCCTCATCAAATTCTACAGTTAGCATTCCCCAAAGGTAAATTTGCTGTACGAGCTTCCGTTTCCGAGATATTTGACAAAAACCGTACAGATTTGAAAAATGATGTGTCAAATGTCCTTGAAATCGGACAAAAACCGTACAGATATGAAAAATTATGTGGTTCAATCGGCTACATTTTGAATCGAAAGTCGTGGAGCCTCGCAGATGGGCTCATTCGATTCCTCATCAAATTCTACAGTTAGCATTCCCCGAAGGTAAATTTGCTGTACGAGCTTCCGTTTCCGAGATATTTGACAAAAACCGTACAGATATGAAAAATTATGTGGTTCAAACGGCTATAAGTTTTGAATCGAAAGTCGTAGAGCCTCGCAGATGGGCTCATTCTACTCCTCATCAAATTCTACAGTTAGCATTCCCCAAAGGTAAATTTGCTGTACGAGCTTCCGTTTCCGAGATATTTGACAAAAACCGTACAGATTTGAAAAATGATGTGTCAAATGTCCTTGAAATCGGACAAAAACCGTACAGATATGAAAAATTATGTGGTTCAATCGGCTACATTTTGAATCGAAAGTCGTGGAGCCTCGCAGATGGGCTCATTCGATTCCTCATCAAATTCTACAGTTAGCATTCCCCGAAGGTAAATTTGCTGTACGAGCTTCCGTTTCCGAGATATTTGACAAAAACCGTACAGATATGAAAAATTATGTGGTTCAAACGGCTATAAGTTTTGAATCGAAAGTCGTAGAGCCTCGCAGATGGGCTCATTCTACTCCTCATCAAATTCTACAGTTAGCATTCCCCAAAGGTAAATTTGCTGTACGAGCTTCCGTTTCCGAGATATTTGACAAAAACCGTACAGATTTGAAAAATGATGTGTCAAATGTCCTTGAAATCGGACAAAAACCGTACAGATATGAAAAATTATGTGGTTCAATCGGCTACATTTTGAATCGAAAGTCGTAGAGCCTCGCAGATGGGCTCATTCGATTCCTCATCAAATTCTACAGTTAGCATTCCCCAAAGGTAAATTTGCTGTACGAGCTTCCGTTTCCGAGATATTTGACAAAAACCGTACAGATTTGAAAAATGATGTGTCAAATGTCCTTGAAATCGGACAAAAACCGTACAGATATGAAAAATTATGTGGTTCAATCGGCTACATTTTGAATCGAAAGTCGTGGAGCCTCGCAGATGGGCTCATTCGATTCCTCATCAAATTCTACAGTTAGCATTCCCCGAAGGTAAATTTGCTGTACGAGCTTCCGTTTCCGAGATATTTGACAAAAACCGTACAGATATGAAAAATTATGTGGTTCAAACGGCTATAAGTTTTGAATCGAAAGTCGTAGAGCCTCGCAGATGGGCTCATTCTACTCCTCATCAAATTCTACAGTTAGCATTCCCCAAAGGTAAATTTGCTGTACGAGCTTCCGTTTCCGAGATATTTGACAAAAACCGTACAGATATGAAAAATTATGTGGTTCAAACGGCTATAAGTTTTGAATCGAAAGTCGTAGAGCCTCGCAGATGGGCTCATTCTACTCCTCATCAAATTCTACAGTTAGCATTCCCCAAAGGTAAATTTGCTGTACGAGCTTCCGTTTCCGAGATATTTGACAAAAACCGTACAGATTTGAAAAATGATGTGTCAAATGTCCTTGAAATCGGACAAAAACCGTACAGATATGAAAAATTATGTGGTTCAATCGGCTACATTTTGAATCGAAAGTCGTAGAGCCTCGCAGATGGGCTCATTCGATTCCTCATCAAATTCTACAGTTAGCATTCCCCAAAGGTAAATTTGCTGTACGAGCTTCCGTTTCCGAGATATTTGACAAAAACCGTACAGATATGAAAAATGATGTGGTTCAAACGGCTATAAGTTTTGAATCGAAAGTCGTAGAGCCTCGCAGATGGGCTCATTCTACTCCTCATCAAATTCTACAGTTAGCATTCCCCAAAGGTAAATTTGCTGTACGAGCTTCCGTTTCCGAGATATTTGACAAAAACCGTACAGATTTGAAAAATTATGTGTCAAATGTCCTTGAAATCGGACAAAAACCGTACAGATATGAAAAATGATGTGGTTCAATCGGCTACATTTTGAATCGAAAGTCGTAGAGCCTCGCAGATGGGCTCATTCGATTCCTCATCAAATTCTACAGTTAGCATTCCCCAAAGGTAAATTTGCTGTACGAGCTTCCGTTTCCGAGATATTTGACAAAAACCGTACAGATTTGAAAAATGATGTGTCAAATGTCCTTGAAATCGGACAAAAACCGTACAGATATGAAAAATGATGTGGTTCAATCGGCTACATTTTGAATCGAAAGTCGTAGAGCCTCGCAGATGGGCTCATTCGATTCCTCATCAAATTCTACAGTTAGCATTCCCCAAAGGTAAATTTGCTGTACGAGCTTCCGTTTCCGAGATATTTGACAAAAACCGTACAGATTTGAAAAATGATGTGTCAAATGTCCTTGAAATCGGACAAAAACCGTACAGATATGAAAAATTATGTGGTTCAATCGGCTACATTTTGAATCGAAAGTCGTGGAGCCTCGCAGATGGGCTCATTCGATTCCTCATCAAATTCTACAGTTAGCATTCCCCAAAGGTAAATTTGCTGTACGAGATTCCGTTTCCGAGATATTTGACAAAAACCGTACAGATTTGAAAAATGATGTGTCAAATGTCCTTGAAATCGGACAAAAACCGTACAGATATGAAAAATTATGTGGTTCAATCGGCTACATTTTGAATCGAAAGTCGTGGAGCCTCGCAGATGGGCTCATTCGATTCCTCATCAAATTCTACAGTTAGCATTCCCCGAAGGTAAATTTGCTGTACGAGCTTCCGTTTCCGAGATATTTGACAAAAACCGTACAGATATGAAAAATTATGTGGTTCAAACGGCTATAAGTTTTGAATCGAAAGTCGTAGAGCCTCGCAGATGGGCTCATTCTACTCCTCATCAAATTCTACAGTTAGCATTCCCCAAAGGTAAATTTGCTGTACGAGCTTCCGTTTCCGAGATATTTGACAAAAACCGTACAGATTTGAAAAATGATGTGTCAAATGTCCTTGAAATCGGACAAAAACCGTACAGATATGAAAAATTATGTGGTTCAATCGGCTACATTTTGAATCGAAAGTCGTAGAGCCTCGCAGATGGGCTCATTCGATTCCTCATCAAATTCTACAGTTAGCATTCCCCAAAGGTAAATTTGCTGTACGAGCTTCCGTTTCCGAGATATTTGACAAAAACCGTACAGATTTGAAAAATGATGTGTCAAATGTCCTTGAAATCGGACAAAAACCGTACAGATATGAAAAATTATGTGGTTCAATCGGCTACATTTTGAATCGAAAGTCGTGGAGCCTCGCAGATGGGCTCATTCGATTCCTCATCAAATTCTACAGTTAGCATTCCCCGAAGGTAAATTTGCTGTACGAGCTTCCGTTTCCGAGATATTTGACAAAAACCGTACAGATATGAAAAATTATGTGGTTCAAACGGCTATAAGTTTTGAATCGAAAGTCGTAGAGCCTCGCAGATGGGCTCATTCTACTCCTCATCAAATTCTACAGTTAGCATTCCCCAAAGGTAAATTTGCTGTACGAGCTTCCGTTTCCGAGATATTTGACAAAAACCGTACAGATATGAAAAATTATGTGGTTCAAACGGCTATAAGTTTTGAATCGAAAGTCGTAGAGCCTCGCAGATGGGCTCATTCTACTCCTCATCAAATTCTACAGTTAGCATTCCCCAAAGGTAAATTTGCTGTACGAGCTTCCGTTTCCGAGATATTTGACAAAAACCGTACAGATTTGAAAAATGATGTGTCAAATGTCCTTGAAATCGGACAAAAACCGTACAGATATGAAAAATTATGTGGTTCAATCGGCTACATTTTGAATCGAAAGTCGTAGAGCCTCGCAGATGGGCTCATTCGATTCCTCATCAAATTCTACAGTTAGCATTCCCCAAAGGTAAATTTGCTGTACGAGCTTCCGTTTCCGAGATATTTGACAAAAACCGTACAGATATGAAAAATGATGTGGTTCAAACGGCTATAAGTTTTGAATCGAAAGTCGTAGAGCCTCGCAGATGGGCTCATTCTACTCCTCATCAAATTCTACAGTTAGCATTCCCCAAAGGTAAATTTGCTGTACGAGCTTCCGTTTCCGAGATATTTGACAAAAACCGTACAGATTTGAAAAATTATGTGTCAAATGTCCTTGAAATCGGACAAAAACCGTACAGATATGAAAAATGATGTGGTTCAATCGGCTACATTTTGAATCGAAAGTCGTAGAGCCTCGCAGATGGGCTCATTCGATTCCTCATCAAATTCTACAGTTAGCATTCCCCAAAGGTAAATTTGCTGTACGAGCTTCCGTTTCCGAGATATTTGACAAAAACCGTACAGATTTGAAAAATGATGTGTCAAATGTCCTTGAAATCGGACAAAAACCGTACAGATATGAAAAATGATGTGGTTCAATCGGCTACATTTTGAATCGAAAGTCGTAGAGCCTCGCAGATGGGCTCATTCGATTCCTCATCAAATTCTACAGTTAGCATTCCCCAAAGGTAAATTTGCTGTACGAGCTTCCGTTTCCGAGATATTTGACAAAAACCGTACAGATTTGAAAAATGATGTGTCAAATGTCCTTGAAATCGGACAAAAACCGTACAGATATGAAAAATTATGTGGTTCAATCGGCTACATTTTGAATCGAAAGTCGTGGAGCCTCGCAGATGGGCTCATTCGATTCCTCATCAAATTCTACAGTTAGCATTCCCCAAAGGTAAATTTGCTGTACGAGATTCCGTTTCCGAGATATTTGACAAAAACCGTACAGATTTGAAAAATGATGTGTCAAATGTCCTTGAAATCGGACAAAAACCGTACAGATATGAAAAATTATGTGGTTCAATCGGCTACATTTTGAATCGAAAGTCGTGGAGCCTCGCAGATGGGCTCATTCGATTCCTCATCAAATTCTACAGTTAGCATTCCCCGAAGGTAAATTTGCTGTACGAGCTTCCGTTTCCGAGATATTTGACAAAAACCGTACAGATATGAAAAATTATGTGGTTCAAACGGCTATAAGTTTTGAATCGAAAGTCGTAGAGCCTCGCAGATGGGCTCATTCTACTCCTCATCAAATTCTACAGTTAGCATTCCCCAAAGGTAAATTTGCTGTACGAGCTTCCGTTTCCGAGATATTTGACAAAAACCGTACAGATTTGAAAAATGATGTGTCAAATGTCCTTGAAATCGGACAAAAACCGTACAGATATGAAAAATTATGTGGTTCAATGGCTACATTTTGAATCGAAAGTCGTGGAGCCTCGCAGATGGGCTCATTCGATTCCTCATCAAATTCTACAGTTAGCATTCCCCGAAGGTAAATTTGCTGTACGAGCTTCCGTTTCCGAGATATTTGACAAAAACCGTACAGATATGAAAAATTATGTGGTTCAAACGGCTATAAGTTTTGAATCGAAAGTCGTAGAGCCTCGCAGATGGGCTCATTCTACTCCTCATCAAATTCTACAGTTAGCATTCCCCAAAGGTAAATTTGCTGTACGAGCTTCCGTTTCCGAGATATTTGACAAAAACCGTACAGATTTGAAAAATGATGTGTCAAATGTCCTTGAAATCGGACAAAAACCGTACAGATATGAAAAATTATGTGGTTCAATCGGCTACATTTTGAATCGAAAGTCGTAGAGCCTCGCAGATGGGCTCATTCGATTCCTCATCAAATTCTACAGTTAGCATTCCCCAAAGGTAAATTTGCTGTACGAGCTTCCGTTTCCGAGATATTTGACAAAAACCGTACAGATTTGAAAAATGATGTGTCAAATGTCCTTGAAATCGGACAAAAACCGTACAGATATGAAAAATTATGTGGTTCAATCGGCTACATTTTGAATCGAAAGTCGTGGAGCCTCGCAGATGGGCTCATTCGATTCCTCATCAAATTCTACAGTTAGCATTCCCCGAAGGTAAATTTGCTGTACGAGCTTCCGTTTCCGAGATATTTGACAAAAACCGTACAGATATGAAAAATTATGTGGTTCAAACGGCTATAAGTTTTGAATCGAAAGTCGTAGAGCCTCGCAGATGGGCTCATTCTACTCCTCATCAAATTCTACAGTTAGCATTCCCCAAAGGTAAATTTGCTGTACGAGCTTCCGTTTCCGAGATATTTGACAAAAACCGTACAGATATGAAAAATTATGTGGTTCAAACGGCTATAAGTTTTGAATCGAAAGTCGTAGAGCCTCGCAGATGGGCTCATTCTACTCCTCATCAAATTCTACAGTTAGCATTCCCCAAAGGTAAATTTGCTGTACGAGCTTCCGTTTCCGAGATATTTGACAAAAACCGTACAGATTTGAAAAATGATGTGTCAAATGTCCTTGAAATCGGACAAAAACCGTACAGATATGAAAAATTATGTGGTTCAATCGGCTACATTTTGAATCGAAAGTCGTGGAGCCTCGCAGATGGGCTCATTCGATTCCTCATCAAATTCTACAGTTAGCATTCCCCGAAGGTAAATTTGCTGTACGAGCTTCCGTTTCCGAGATATTTGACAAAAACCGTACAGATATGAAAAATTATGTGGTTCAAACGGCTATAAGTTTTGAATCGAAAGTCGTAGAGCCTCGCAGATGGGCTCATTCTACTCCTCATCAAATTCTACAGTTAGCATTCCCCAAAGGTAAATTTGCTGTACGAGCTTCCGTTTCCGAGATATTTGACAAAAACCGTACAGATTTGAAAAATGATGTGTCAAATGTCCTTGAAATCGGACAAAAACCGTACAGATATGAAAAATTATGTGGTTCAATCGGCTACATTTTGAATCGAAAGTCGTAGAGCCTCGCAGATGGGCTCATTCGATTCCTCATCAAATTCTACAGTTAGCATTCCCCAAAGGTAAATTTGCTGTACGAGCTTCCGTTTCCGAGATATTTGACAAAAACCGTACAGATATGAAAAATTATGTGGTTCAAACGGCTATAAGTTTTGAATCGAAAGTCGTAGAGCCTCGCAGATGGGCTCATTCTACTCCTCATCAAATTCTACAGTTAGCAGTCCCCAAAGGTAAATTTGCTGTACGAGCTTCCGTTTCCGAGATATTTGACAAAAACCGTACAGATTTGAAAAATGATGTGTCAAATGTCCTTGAAATCGGACAAAAACCGTACAGATATGAAAAATGATGTGGTTCAATCGGCTACATTTTGAATCGAAAGTCGTAGAGCCTCGCAGATGGGCTCATTCGATTCCTCATCAAATTCTACAGTTAGCATTCCCCAAAGGTAAATTTGCTGTACGAGCTTCCGTTTCCGAGATATTTGACAAAAACCGTACAGATTTGAAAAATGATGTGTCAAATGTCCTTGAAATCGGACAAAAACCGTACAGATATGAAAAATTATGTGGTTCAATCGGCTACATTTTGAATCGAAAGTCGTGGAGCCTCGCAGATGGGCTCATTCGATTCCTCATCAAATTCTACAGTTAGCATTCCCCGAAGGTAAATTTGCTGTACGAGCTTCCGTTTCCGAGATATTTGACAAAAACCGTACAGATATGAAAAATTATGTGGTTCAAACGGCTATAAGTTTTGAATCGAAAGTCGTAGAGCCTCGCAGATGGGCTCATTCTACTCCTCATCAAATTCTACAGTTAGCATTCCCCAAAGGTAAATTTGCTGTACGAGCTTCCGTTTCCGAGATATTTGACAAAAACCGTACAGATATGAAAAATTATGTGGTTCAAACGGCTATAAGTTTTGAATCGAAAGTCGTAGAGCCTCGCAGATGGGCTCATTCTACTCCTCATCAAATTCTACAGTTAGCATTCCCCAAAGGTAAATTTGCTGTACGAGCTTCCGTTTCCGAGATATTTGACAAAAACCGTACAGATTTGAAAAATGATGTGTCAAATGTCCTTGAAATCGGACAAAAACCGTACAGATATGAAAAATTATGTGGTTCAATCGGCTACATTTTGAATCGAAAGTCGTAGAGCCTCGCAGATGGGCTCATTCGATTCCTCATCAAATTCTACAGTTAGCATTCCCCAAAGGTAAATTTGCTGTACGAGCTTCCGTTTCCGAGATATTTGACAAAAACCGTACAGATATGAAAAATTATGTGGTTCAAACGGCTATAACTTTTGAATTGAAAGTCTTAGAGCCTCGCAGATGGGCTCATTCTACTCCTCATCAAATTCTACAGTTAGCATTCCCCAAAGGTAAATTTGCTGTACGAGCTTCCGTTTCCGAGATATTTGACAAAAACCGTACAGATTTGAAAAATGATGTGTCAAATGTCCTTGAAATCGGACAAAAACCGTACAGATATGAAAAATTATGTGGTTCAATCGGCTACATTTTGAATCGAAAGTCGTAGAGCCTCGCAGATGGGCTCATTCGATTCCTCATCAAATTCTACAGTTAGCATTCCCCGAAGGTAAATTTGCTGTACGAGCTTCCGTTTCCGAGATATTTGACAAAAACTGTACAGATATGAAAAATTATGTGGTTCAAACGGCTACATTTTGAATCGAAAGTCGTAGAGCCTCGCAGATGGGCTCATTCTACTCCTCATCAAATTCTACAGTTAGCATTCCCCTATGCAGGTAAATTTGCTGTACGAGCTTCCGTTTCCGAGATATTTGACAAAAACCGTACAGATATGAAAAATTATGTGGTTCAAACGGCTATAAGTTTTGAATCGAAAGTCGTAGAGCCTCGCAGATGGGCTCATTCTACTCCTCATCAAATTCTACAGTTAGCATTCCCCAAAGGTAAATTTGCTGTACGAGCTTCCGTTTCCGAGATATTTGACAAAAACCGTACAGATATGAAAAATTATGTGGTTCAAACGGCTATAAGTTTTGAATCGAAAGTCGTAGAGCCTCGCAGATGGGCTCATTCTACTCCTCATCAAATTCTACAGTTAGCATTCCCCAAAGGTAAATTTGCTGTACGAGCTTCCGTTTCCGAGATATTTGACAAAAACCGTACAGATTTGAAAAATGATGTGTCAAATGTCCTTGAAATCGGACAAAAACCGTACAGATATGAAAAATTATGTGGTTCAATCGGCTACATTTTGAATCGAAAGTCGTGGAGCCTCGCAGATGGGCTCATTCGATTCCTCATCAAATTCTACAGTTAGCATTCCCCGAAGGTAAATTTGCTGTACGAGCTTCCGTTTCCGAGATATTTGACAAAAACCGTACAGATATGAAAAATTATGTGGTTCAAACGGCTATAAGTTTTGAATCGAAAGTCGTAGAGCCTCGCAGATGGGCTCATTCTACTCCTCATCAAATTCTACAGTTAGCATTCCCCAAAGGTAAATTTGCTGTACGAGCTTCCGTTTCCGAGATATTTGACAAAAACCGTACAGATTTGAAAAATGATGTGTCAAATGTCCTTGAAATCGGACAAAAACCGTACAGATATGAAAAATTATGTGGTTCAATCGGCTACATTTTGAATCGAAAGTCGTAGAGCCTCGCAGATGGGCTCATTCGATTCCTCATCAAATTCTACAGTTAGCATTCCCCAAAGGTAAATTTGCTGTACGAGCTTCCGTTTCCGAGATATTTGACAAAAACCGTACAGATATGAAAAATTATGTGGTTCAAACGGCTATAAGTTTTGAATCGAAAGTCGTAGAGCCTCGCAGATGGGCTCATTCTACTCCTCATCAAATTCTACAGTTAGCAGTCCCCAAAGGTAAATTTGCTGTACGAGCTTCCGTTTCCGAGATATTTGACAAAAACCGTACAGATTTGAAAAATGATGTGTCAAATGTCCTTGAAATCGGACAAAAACCGTACAGATATGAAAAATGATGTGGTTCAATCGGCTACATTTTGAATCGAAAGTCGTAGAGCCTCGCAGATGGGCTCATTCGATTCCTCATCAAATTCTACAGTTAGCATTCCCCAAAGGTAAATTTGCTGTACGAGCTTCCGTTTCCGAGATATTTGACAAAAACCGTACAGATTTGAAAAATGATGTGTCAAATGTCCTTGAAATCGGACAAAAACCGTACAGATATGAAAAATTATGTGGTTCAATCGGCTACATTTTGAATCGAAAGTCGTGGAGCCTCGCAGATGGGCTCATTCGATTCCTCATCAAATTCTACAGTTAGCATTCCCCGAAGGTAAATTTGCTGTACGAGCTTCCGTTTCCGAGATATTTGACAAAAACCGTACAGATATGAAAAATTATGTGGTTCAAACGGCTATAAGTTTTGAATCGAAAGTCGTAGAGCCTCGCAGATGGGCTCATTCTACTCCTCATCAAATTCTACAGTTAGCATTCCCCAAAGGTAAATTTGCTGTACGAGCTTCCGTTTCCGAGATATTTGACAAAAACCGTACAGATATGAAAAATTATGTGGTTCAAACGGCTATAAGTTTTGAATCGAAAGTCGTAGAGCCTCGCAGATGGGCTCATTCTACTCCTCATCAAATTCTACAGTTAGCATTCCCCAAAGGTAAATTTGCTGTACGAGCTTCCGTTTCCGAGATATTTGACAAAAACCGTACAGATTTGAAAAATGATGTGTCAAATGTCCTTGAAATCGGACAAAAACCGTACAGATATGAAAAATTATGTGGTTCAATCGGCTACATTTTGAATCGAAAGTCGTAGAGCCTCGCAGATGGGCTCATTCGATTCCTCATCAAATTCTACAGTTAGCATTCCCCAAAGGTAAATTTGCTGTACGAGCTTCCGTTTCCGAGATATTTGACAAAAACCGTACAGATATGAAAAATTATGTGGTTCAAACGGCTATAACTTTTGAATTGAAAGTCTTAGAGCCTCGCAGATGGGCTCATTCTACTCCTCATCAAATTCTACAGTTAGCATTCCCCAAAGGTAAATTTGCTGTACGAGCTTCCGTTTCCGAGATATTTGACAAAAACCGTACAGATTTGAAAAATGATGTGTCAAATGTCCTTGAAATCGGACAAAAACCGTACAGATATGAAAAATTATGTGGTTCAATCGGCTACATTTTGAATCGAAAGTCGTAGAGCCTCGCAGATGGGCTCATTCGATTCCTCATCAAATTCTACAGTTAGCATTCCCCGAAGGTAAATTTGCTGTACGAGCTTCCGTTTCCGAGATATTTGACAAAAACTGTACAGATATGAAAAATTATGTGGTTCAAACGGCTACATTTTGAATCGAAAGTCGTAGAGCCTCGCAGATGGGCTCATTCTACTCCTCATCAAATTCTACAGTTAGCATTCCCCTATGCAGGTAAATTTGCTGTACGAGCTTCCGTTTCCGAGATATTTGACAAAAACCGTACAGATATGAAAAATTATGTGGTTCAAACGGCTATAAGTTTTGAATCGAAAGTCGTAGAGCCTCGCAGATGGGCTCATTCTACTCCTCATCAAATTCTACAGTTAGCATTCCCCAAAGGTAAATTTGCTGTACGAGCTTCCGTTTCCGAGATATTTGACAAAAACCGTACAGATATGAAAAATTATGTGGTTCAAACGGCTATAAGTTTTGAATCGAAAGTCGTAGAGCCTCGCAGATGGGCTCATTCTACTCCTCATCAAATTCTACAGTTAGCATTCCCCAAAGGTAAATTTGCTGTACGAGCTTCCGTTTCCGAGATATTTGACAAAAACCGTACAGATTTGAAAAATGATGTGTCAAATGTCCTTGAAATCGGACAAAAACCGTACAGATATGAAAAATTATGTGGTTCAATCGGCTACATTTTGAATCGAAAGTCGTAGAGCCTCGCAGATGGGCTCATTCGATTCCTCATCAAATTCTACAGTTAGCATTCCCCAAAGGTAAATTTGCTGTACGAGCTTCCGTTTCCGAGATATTTGACAAAAACCGTACAGATATGAAAAATTATGTGGTTCAAACGGCTATAAGTTTTGAATCGAAAGTCGTAGAGCCTCGCAGATGGGCTCATTCTACTCCTCATCAAATTCTACAGTTAGCATTCCCCAAAGGTAAATTTGCTGTACGAGCTTCCGTTTTCGAGATATTTGACAAAAACCGTACAGATATGAAAAATTATGTGGTTCAAACGGCTATAACTTTTGAATTGAAAGTCTTAGAGCCTCGCAGATGGGCTCATTCGATTCCTCATCAAATTCTACAGTTAGCATTCCCCAAAGGTAAATTTGCTGTACGAGCTTCCGTTTCCGAGATATTTGACAAAAACCGTACAGATATGAAAAATTATGTGGTTCAAACGGCTATAAGTTTTGAATCGAAAGTCGTAGAGCCTCGCAGATGGGCTCATTCTACTCCTCATCAAATTCTACAGTTAGCAGTCCCCAAAGGTAAATTTGCTGTACGAGCTTCCGTTTCCGAGATATTTGACAAAAACCGTACAGATTTGAAAAATGATGTGTCAAATGTCCTTGAAATCGGACAAAAACCGTACAGATATGAAAAATGATGTGGTTCAATCGGCTACATTTTGAATCGAAAGTCGTAGAGCCTCGCAGATGGGCTCATTCGATTCCTCATCAAATTCTACAGTTAGCATTCCCCAAAGGTAAATTTGCTGTACGAGCTTCCGTTTCCGAGATATTTGACAAAAACCGTACAGATTTGAAAAATGATGTGTCAAATGTCCTTGAAATCGGACAAAAACCGTACAGATATGAAAAATTATGTGGTTCAATCGGCTACATTTTGAATCGAAAGTCGTGGAGCCTCGCAGATGGGCTCATTCGATTCCTCATCAAATTCTACAGTTAGCATTCCCCGAAGGTAAATTTGCTGTACGAGCTTCCGTTTCCGAGATATTTGACAAAAACCGTACAGATATGAAAAATTATGTGGTTCAAACGGCTATAAGTTTTGAATCGAAAGTCGTAGAGCCTCGCAGATGGGCTCATTCTACTCCTCATCAAATTCTACAGTTAGCATTCCCCAAAGGTAAATTTGCTGTACGAGCTTCCGTTTCCGAGATATTTGACAAAAACCGTACAGATATGAAAAATTATGTGGTTCAAACGGCTATAAGTTTTGAATCGAAAGTCGTAGAGCCTCGCAGATGGGCTCATTCTACTCCTCATCAAATTCTACAGTTAGCATTCCCCAAAGGTAAATTTGCTGTACGAGCTTCCGTTTCCGAGATATTTGACAAAAACCGTACAGATTTGAAAAATGATGTGTCAAATGTCCTTGAAATCGGACAAAAACCGTACAGATATGAAAAATTATGTGGTTCAATCGGCTACATTTTGAATCGAAAGTCGTAGAGCCTCGCAGATGGGCTCATTCGATTCCTCATCAAATTCTACAGTTAGCATTCCCCAAAGGTAAATTTGCTGTACGAGCTTCCGTTTCCGAGATATTTGACAAAAACCGTACAGATATGAAAAATTATGTGGTTCAAACGGCTATAACTTTTGAATTGAAAGTCTTAGAGCCTCGCAGATGGGCTCATTCTACTCCTCATCAAATTCTACAGTTAGCATTCCCCAAAGGTAAATTTGCTGTACGAGCTTCCGTTTCCGAGATATTTGACAAAAACCGTACAGATTTGAAAAATGATGTGTCAAATGTCCTTGAAATCGGACAAAAACCGTACAGATATGAAAAATTATGTGGTTCAATCGGCTACATTTTGAATCGAAAGTCGTAGAGCCTCGCAGATGGGCTCATTCGATTCCTCATCAAATTCTACAGTTAGCATTCCCCGAAGGTAAATTTGCTGTACGAGCTTCCGTTTCCGAGATATTTGACAAAAACTGTACAGATATGAAAAATTATGTGGTTCAAACGGCTACATTTTGAATCGAAAGTCGTAGAGCCTCGCAGATGGGCTCATTCTACTCCTCATCAAATTCTACAGTTAGCATTCCCCTATGCAGGTAAATTTGCTGTACGAGCTTCCGTTTCCGAGATATTTGACAAAAACCGTACAGATATGAAAAATTATGTGGTTCAAACGGCTATAAGTTTTGAATCGAAAGTCGTAGAGCCTCGCAGATGGGCTCATTCTACTCCTCATCAAATTCTACAGTTAGCATTCCCCAAAGGTAAATTTGCTGTACGAGCTTCCGTTTCCGAGATATTTGACAAAAACCGTACAGATATGAAAAATTATGTGGTTCAAACGGCTATAAGTTTTGAATCGAAAGTCGTAGAGCCTCGCAGATGGGCTCATTCTACTCCTCATCAAATTCTACAGTTAGCATTCCCCAAAGGTAAATTTGCTGTACGAGCTTCCGTTTCCGAGATATTTGACAAAAACCGTACAGATTTGAAAAATGATGTGTCAAATGTCCTTGAAATCGGACAAAAACCGTACAGATATGAAAAATTATGTGGTTCAATCGGCTACATTTTGAATCGAAAGTCGTAGAGCCTCGCAGATGGGCTCATTCGATTCCTCATCAAATTCTACAGTTAGCATTCCCCAAAGGTAAATTTGCTGTACGAGCTTCCGTTTCCGAGATATTTGACAAAAACCGTACAGATATGAAAAATTATGTGGTTCAAACGGCTATAAGTTTTGAATCGAAAGTCGTAGAGCCTCGCAGATGGGCTCATTCTACTCCTCATCAAATTCTACAGTTAGCATTCCCCAAAGGTAAATTTGCTGTACGAGCTTCCGTTTTCGAGATATTTGACAAAAACCGTACAGATATGAAAAATTATGTGGTTCAAACGGCTATAACTTTTGAATTGAAAGTCTTAGAGCCTCGCAGATGGGCTCATTCTACTCCTCATCAAATTCTACAGTTAGCATTCCCCAAAGGTAAATTTGCTGTACGAGCTTCCGTTTCCGAGATATTTGACAAAAACCGTACAGATTTGAAAAATGATGTGTCAAATGTCCTTGAAATCGGACAAAAACCGTACAGATATGAAAAATTATGTGGTTCAATCGGCTACATTTTGAATCGAAAGTCGTAGAGCCTCGCAGATGGGCTCATTCGATTCCTCATCAAATTCTACAGTTAGCATTCCCCGAAGGTAAATTTGCTGTACGAGCTTCCGTTTCCGAGATATTTGACAAAAACTGTACAGAT
Source organism: Borostomias antarcticus (assembly GCF_949987555.1). Taxonomy (NCBI): domain Eukaryota; kingdom Metazoa; phylum Chordata; class Actinopteri; order Stomiiformes; family Stomiidae; genus Borostomias; species Borostomias antarcticus. Next base: position 336,835 of record NW_028175884.1, read on the forward strand.
ATGAAAAATTATGTGGTTCAAACGGCTACATTTTGAATCGAAAGTCGTAGAGCCTCGCAGATGGGCTCATTCTACTCCTCATCAAATTCTAAAGTTAGCATTCCCCTATGCAGGTAAATTTGCTGTACGAGCTTCCGTTTCCGAGATATTTGACAAAAACCGTACAGATATGAAAAATGATGTGGTTCAAACGGCTATAACTTTTGAATTGAAAGTCGTAGAGCCTCGCAGATGGGCTCATTCTACTCCTCATCAAATTCTACAGTTAGCATTCCCCAAAGGTAAATTTGCTGTACGAGCTTCCGTTTCCGAGATATTTGACAAAAACCGTACAGATTTGAAAAATGATGTGTCAAATGTCCTTGAAATCGGACAAAAACCGTACAGATATGAAAAATTATGTGGTTCAATCGGCTACATTTTGAATCGAAAGTCGTAGAGCCTCGCAGATGGGCTCATTCGATTCCTCATCAAATTCTACAGTTAGCATTCCCCGAAGGTAAATTTGCTGTACGAGCTTCCGTTTCCGAGATATTTGACAAAAACCGTACAGATTTGAAAAATGATGTGTCAAATGTCCTTGAAATCGGACAAAAACCGTACAGATATGAAAAATTATGTGGTTCAATCGGCTACATTTTGAATCGAAAGTCGTGGAGCCTCGCAGATGGGCTCATTCGATTCCTCATCAAATTCTACAGTTAGCATTCCCCGAAGGTAAATTTGCTGTACGAGCTTCCGTTTCCGAGATATTTGACAAAAACCGTACAGATATGAAAAATTATGTGGTTCAAACGGCTATAAGTTTTGAATCGAAAGTCGTAGAGCCTCGCAGATGGGCTCATTCTACTCCTCATCAAATTCTACAGTTAGCATTCCCCAAAGGTAAATTTGCTGTACGAGCTTCCGTTTCCGAGATATTTGACAAAAACCGTACAGATATGAAAAATTATGTGGTTCAAACGGCTATAAGTTTTGAATCGAAAGTCGTAGAGCCTCGCAGATGGGCTCATTCTACTCCTCATCAAATTCTACAGTTAGCATTCCCCAAAGGTAAATTTGCTGTACGAGCTTCCGTTTCCGAGATATTTGACAAAAACCGTACAGATTTGAAAAATGATGTGTCAAATGTCCTTGAAATCGGACAAAAACCGTACAGATATGAAAAATTATGTGGTTCAATCGGCTACATTTTGAATCGAAAGTCGTAGAGCCTCGCAGATGGGCTCATTCGATTCCTCATCAAATTCTACAGTTAGCATTCCCCAAAGGTAAATTTGCTGTACGAGCTTCCGTTTCCGAGATATTTGACAAAAACCGTACAGATATGAAAAATTATGTGGTTCAATCGGCTACATTTTGAATCGAAAGTCGTAGAGCCTCGCAGATGGGCTCATTCGATTCCTCATCAAATTCTACAGTTAGCATTCCCCGAAGGTAAATTTGCTGTACGAGCTTCCGTTTCCGAGATATTTGACAAAAACCGTACAGATATGAAAAATTATGTGGTTCAAACGGCTATAAGTTTTGAATCGAAAGTCGTAGAGCCTCGCAGATGGGCTCATTCTACTCCTCATCAAATTCTACAGTTAGCATTCCCCAAAGGTAAATTTGCTGTACGAGCTTCCGTTTCCGAGATATTTGACAAAAACCGTACAGATATGAAAAATTATGTGGTTCAAACGGCTATAAGTTTTGAATCGAAAGTCGTAGAGCCTCGCAGATGGGCTCATTCTACTCCTCATCAAATTCTACAGTTAGCATTCCCCAAAGGTAAATTTGCTGTACGAGCTTCCGTTTCCGAGATATTTGACAAAAACCGTACAGATTTGAAAAATGATGTGTCAAATGTCCTTGAAATCGGACAAAAACCGTACAGATATGAAAAATTATGTGGTTCAATCGGCTACATTTTGAATCGAAAGTCGTAGAGCCTCGCAGATGGGCTCATTCGATTCCTCATCAAATTCTACAGTTAGCATTCCCCAAAGGTAAATTTGCTGTACGAGCTTCCGTTTCCGAGATATTTGACAAAAACCGTACAGATATGAAAAATTATGTGGTTCAAACGGCTATAACTTTTGAATTGAAAGTCTTAGAGCCTCGCAGATGGGCTCATTCTACTCCTCATCAAATTCTACAGTTAGCATTCCCCAAAGGTAAATTTGCTGTACGAGCTTCCGTTTCCGAGATATTTGACAAAAACCGTACAGATTTGAAAAATGATGTGTCAAATGTCCTTGAAATCGGACAAAAACCGTACAGATATGAAAAATTATGTGGTTCAATCGGCTACATTTTGAATCGAAAGTCGTAGAGCCTCGCAGATGGGCTCATTCGATTCCTCATCAAATTCTACAGTTAGCATTCCCCGAAGGTAAATTTGCTGTACGAGCTTCCGTTTCCGAGATATTTGACAAAAACTGTACAGATATGAAAAATTATGTGGTTCAAACGGCTACATTTTGAATCGAAAGTCGTAGAGCCTCGCAGATGGGCTCATTCTACTCCTCATCAAATTCTACAGTTAGCATTCCCTTATGCAGGTAAATTTGCTGTACGAGCTTCCGTTTCCGAGATATTTGACAAAAACCGTACAGATTTGAAAAATGATGTGTCAAATGTCCTTGAAATCGGACAAAAACCGTACAGATATGAAAAATTATGTGGTTCAATCGGCTACATTTTGAATCGAAAGTCGTAGAGCCTCGCAGATGGGCTCATTCGATTCCTCATCAAATTCTACAGTTAGCATTCCCCGAAGGTAAATTTGCTGTACGAGCTTCCGTTTCCGAGATATTTGACAAAAACCGTACAGATTTGAAAAATGATGTGTCAAATGTCCTTGAAATCGGACAAAAACCGTACAGATATGAAAAATTATGTGGTTCAATCGGCTACATTTTGAATCGAAAGTCGTAGAGCCTCGCAGATGGGCTCATTCGATTCCTCATCAAATTCTACAGTTAGCATTCCCCGAAGGTAAATTTGCTGTACGAGCTTCCGTTTCCGAGATATTTGACAAAAACCGTACAGATTTGAAAAATGATGTGTCAAATGTCCTTGAAATCGGACAAAAACCGTACAGATATGAAAAATTATGTGGTTCAATCGGCTACATTTTGAATCGAAAGTCGTAGAGCCTCGCAGATGGGCTCATTCGATTCCTCATCAAATTCTACAGTTAGCATTCCCCGAAGGTAAATTTGCTGTACGAGCTTCCGTTTCCGAGATATTTGACAAAAACCGTACAGATTTGAAAAATGATGTGTCAAATGTCCTTGAAATCGGACAAAAACCGTACAGATATGAAAAATTATGTGGTTCAATCGGCTACATTTTGAATCGAAAGTCGTGGAGCCTCGCAGATGGGCTCATTCGATTCCTCATCAAATTCTACAGTTAGCATTCCCCGAAGGTAAATTTGCTGTACGAGCTTCCGTTTCCGAGATATTTGACAAAAACCGTACAGATATGAAAAATTATGTGGTTCAAACGGCTATAAGTTTTGAATCGAAAGTCGTAGAGCCTCGCAGATGGGCTCATTCTACTCCTCATCAAATTCTACAGTTAGCATTCCCCAAAGGTAAATTTGCTGTACGAGCTTCCGTTTCCGAGATATTTGACAAAAACCGTACAGATATGAAAAATTATGTGGTTCAAACGGCTATAAGTTTTGAATCGAAAGTCGTAGAGCCTCGCAGATGGGCTCATTCTACTCCTCATCAAATTCTACAGTTAGCATTCCCCAAAGGTAAATTTGCTGTACGAGCTTCCGTTTCCGAGATATTTGACAAAAACCGTACAGATTTGAAAAATGATGTGTCAAATGTCCTTGAAATCGGACAAAAACCGTACAGATATGAAAAATTATGTGGTTCAATCGGCTACATTTTGAATCGAAAGTCGTAGAGCCTCGCAGATGGGCTCATTCGATTCCTCATCAAATTCTACAGTTAGCATTCCCCAAAGGTAAATTTGCTGTACGAGCTTCCGTTTCCGAGATATTTGACAAAAACCGTACAGATATGAAAAATTATGTGGTTCAAACGGCTATAAGTTTTGAATCGAAAGTCGTAGAGCCTCGCAGATGGGCTCATTCTACTCCTCATCAAATTCTACAGTTAGCATTCCCCAAAGGTAAATTTGCTGTACGAGCTTCCGTTTCCGAGATATTTGACAAAAACCGTACAGATTTGAAAAATGATGTGTCAAATGTCCTTGAAATCGGACAAAAACCGTACAGATATGAAAAATTATGTGGTTCAATCGGCTACATTTTGAATCGAAAGTCGTAGAGCCTCGCAGATGGGCTCATTCGATTCCTCATCAAATTCTACAGTTAGCATTCCCCAAAGGTAAATTTGCTGTACGAGCTTCCGTTTCCGAGATATTTGACAAAAACCGTACAGATATGAAAAATTATGTGGTTCAAACGGCTATAACTTTTGAATTGAAAGTCTTAGAGCCTCGCAGATGGGCTCATTCTACTCCTCATCAAATTCTACAGTTAGCATTCCCCAAAGGTAAATTTGCTGTACGAGCTTCCGTTTCCGAGATATTTGACAAAAACCGTACAGATTTGAAAAATGATGTGTCAAATGTCCTTGAAATCGGACAAAAACCGTACAGATATGAAAAATTATGTGGTTCAATCGGCTACATTTTGAATCGAAAGTCGTAGAGCCTCGCAGATGGGCTCATTCGATTCCTCATCAAATTCTACAGTTAGCATTCCCCGAAGGTAAATTTGCTGTACGAGCTTCCGTTTCCGAGATATTTGACAAAAACTGTACAGATATGAAAAATTATGTGGTTCAAACGGCTACATTTTGAATCGAAAGTCGTAGAGCCTCGCAGATGGGCTCATTCTACTCCTCATCAAATTCTACAGTTAGCATTCCCTTATGCAGGTAAATTTGCTGTACGAGCTTCCGTTTCCGAGATATTTGACAAAAACCGTACAGATTTGAAAAATGATGTGTCAAATGTCCTTGAAATCGGACAAAAACCGTACAGATATGAAAAATTATGTGGTTCAATCGGCTACATTTTGAATCGAAAGTCGTAGAGCCTCGCAGATGGGCTCATTCGATTCCTCATCAAATTCTACAGTTAGCATTCCCCGAAGGTAAATTTGCTGTACGAGCTTCCGTTTCCGAGATATTTGACAAAAACCGTACAGATTTGAAAAATGATGTGTCAAATGTCCTTGAAATCGGACAAAAACCGTACAGATATGAAAAATTATGTGGTTCAATCGGCTACATTTTGAATCGAAAGTCGTAGAGCCTCGCAGATGGGCTCATTCGATTCCTCATCAAATTCTACAGTTAGCATTCCCCGAAGGTAAATTTGCTGTACGAGCTTCCGTTTCCGAGATATTTGACAAAAACCGTACAGATATGAAAAATTATGTGGTTCAAACGGCTATAAGTTTTGAATCGAAAGTCGTAGAGCCTCGCAGATGGGCTCATTCTACTCCTCATCAAATTCTACAGTTAGCATTCCCCAAAGGTAAATTTGCTGTACGAGCTTCCGTTTCCGAGATATTTGACAAAAACCGTACAGATATGAAAAATTATGTGGTTCAAACGGCTATAAGTTTTGAATCGAAAGTCGTAGAGCCTCGCAGATGGGCTCATTCTACTCCTCATCAAATTCTACAGTTAGCATTCCCCAAAGGTAAATTTGCTGTACGAGCTTCCGTTTCCGAGATATTTGACAAAAACCGTACAGATATGAAAAATTATGTGGTTCAAACGGCTATAAGTTTTGAATCGAAAGTCGTAGATCCTCGCAGATGGGCTCATTCTACTCCTCATCAAATTCTACAGTTAGCATTCCCCAAAGGTAAATTTGCTGTACGAGCTTCCGTTTCCGAGATATTTGACAAAAACCGTACAGATTTGAAAAATGATGTGTCAAATGTCCTTGAAATCGGACAAAAACCGTACAGATATGAAAAATTATGTGGTTCAATCGGCTACATTTTGAATCGAAAGTCGTAGAGCCTCGCAGATGGGCTCATTCGATTCCTCATCAAATTCTACAGTTAGCATTCCCCAAAGGTAAATTTGCTGTACGAGCTTCCGTTTCCGAGATATTTGACAAAAACCGTACAGATATGAAAAATTATGTGGTTCAAACGGCTATAAGTTTTGAATCGAAAGTCGTAGAGCCTCGCAGATGGGCTCATTCTACTCCTCATCAAATTCTACAGTTAGCATTCCCCAAAGGTAAATTTGCTGTACGAGCTTCCGTTTCCGAGATATTTGACAAAAACCGTACAGATATGAAAAATTATGTGGTTCAAACGGCTATAACTTTTGAATTGAAAGTCTTAGAGCCTCGCAGATGGGCTCATTCTACTCCTCATCAAATTCTACAGTTAGCATTCCCCAAAGGTAAATTTGCTGTACGAGCTTCCGTTTCCGAGATATTTGACAAAAACCGTACAGATTTGAAAAATGATGTGTCAAATGTCCTTGAAATCGGACAAAAACCGTACAGATATGAAAAATTATGTGGTTCAATCGGCTACATTTTGAATCGAAAGTCGTAGAGCCTCGCAGATGGGCTCATTCGATTCCTCATCAAATTCTACAGTTAGCATTCCCCGAAGGTAAATTTGCTGTACGAGCTTCCGTTTCCGAGATATTTGACAAAAACTGTACAGATATGAAAAATTATGTGGTTCAAACGGCTACATTTTGAATCGAAAGTCGTAGAGCCTCGCAGATGGGCTCATTCTACTCCTCATCAAATTCTACAGTTAGCATTCCCTTATGCAGGTAAATTTGCTGTACGAGCTTCCGTTTCCGAGATATTTGACAAAAACCGTACAGATTTGAAAAATGATGTGTCAAATGTCCTTGAAATCGGACAAAAACCGTACAGATATGAAAAATTATGTGGTTCAATCGGCTACATTTTGAATCGAAAGTCGTAGAGCCTCGCAGATGGGCTCATTCGATTCCTCATCAAATTCTACAGTTAGCATTCCCCGAAGGTAAATTTGCTGTACGAGCTTCCGTTTCCGAGATATTTGACAAAAACCGTACAGATTTGAAAAATGATGTGTCAAATGTCCTTGAAATCGGACAAAAACCGTACAGATATGAAAAATTATGTGGTTCAATCGGCTACATTTTGAATCGAAAGTCGTAGAGCCTCGCAGATGGGCTCATTCGATTCCTCATCAAATTCTACAGTTAGCATTCCCCGAAGGTAAATTTGCTGTACGAGCTTCCGTTTCCGAGATATTTGACAAAAACCGTACAGATATGAAAAATTATGTGGTTCAAACGGCTATAAGTTTTGAATCGAAAGTCGTAGAGCCTCGCAGATGGGCTCATTCTACTCCTCATCAAATTCTACAGTTAGCATTCCCCAAAGGTAAATTTGCTGTACGAGCTTCCGTTTCCGAGATATTTGACAAAAACCGTACAGATATGAAAAATTATGTGGTTCAAACGGCTATAAGTTTTGAATCGAAAGTCGTAGAGCCTCGCAGATGGGCTCATTCTACTCCTCATCAAATTCTACAGTTAGCATTCCCCAAAGGTAAATTTGCTGTACGAGCTTCCGTTTCCGAGATATTTGACAAAAACCGTACAGATATGAAAAATTATGTGGTTCAAACGGCTATAAGTTTTGAATCGAAAGTCGTAGATCCTCGCAGATGGGCTCATTCTACTCCTCATCAAATTCTACAGTTAGCATTCCCCAAAGGTAAATTTGCTGTACGAGCTTCCGTTTCCGAGATATTTGACAAAAACCGTACAGATTTGAAAAATGATGTGTCAAATGTCCTTGAAATCGGACAAAAACCGTACAGATATGAAAAATTATGTGGTTCAATCGGCTACATTTTGAATCGAAAGTCGTAGAGCCTCGCAGATGGGCTCATTCGATTCCTCATCAAATTCTACAGTTAGCATTCCCCAAAGGTAAATTTGCTGTACGAGCTTCCGTTTCCGAGATATTTGACAAAAACCGTACAGATATGAAAAATTATGTGGTTCAAACGGCTATAAGTTTTGAATCGAAAGTCGTAGAGCCTCGCAGATGGGCTCATTCTACTCCTCATCAAATTCTACAGTTAGCATTCCCCAAAGGTAAATTTGCTGTACGAGCTTCCGTTTCCGAGATATTTGACAAAAACCGTACAGATATGAAAAATTATGTGGTTCAAACGGCTATAACTTTTGAATTGAAAGTCTTAGAGCCTCGCAGATGGGCTCATTCTACTCCTCATCAAATTCTACAGTTAGCATTCCCCAAAGGTAAATTTGCTGTACGAGCTTCCGTTTCCGAGATATTTGACAAAAACCGTACAGATTTGAAAAATGATGTGTCAAATGTCCTTGAAATCGGACAAAAACCGTACAGATATGAAAAATTATGTGGTTCAATCGGCTACATTTTGAATCGAAAGTCGTAGAGCCTCGCAGATGGGCTCATTCGATTCCTCATCAAATTCTACAGTTAGCATTCCCCGAAGGTAAATTTGCTGTACGAGCTTCCGTTTCCGAGATATTTGACAAAAACTGTACAGATATGAAAAATTATGTGGTTCAAACGGCTACATTTTGAATCGAAAGTCGTAGAGCCTCGCAGATGGGCTCATTCTACTCCTCATCAAATTCTACAGTTAGCATTCCCCTATGCAGGTAAATTTGCTGTACGAGCTTCCGTTTCCGAGATATTTGACAAAAACCGTACAGATATGAAAAATGATGTGGTTCAAACGGCTATAACTTTTGAATTGAAAGTCGTAGAGCCTCGCAGATGGGCTCATTCTACTCCTCATCAAATTCTACAGTTAGCATTCCCCAAAGGTAAATTTGCTGTACGAGCTTCCGTTTCCGAGATATTTGACAAAAACCGTACAGATTTGAAAAATGATGTGTCAAATGTCCTTGAAATCGGACAAAAACCGTACAGATATGAAAAATTATGTGGTTCAATCGGCTACATTTTGAATCGAAAGTCGTAGAGCCTCGCAGATGGGCTCATTCGATTCCTCATCAAATTCTACAGTTAGCATTCCCCAAAGGTAAATTTGCTGTACGAGCTTCCGTTTCCGAGATATTTGACAAAAACCGTACAGATTTGAAAAATGATGTGTCAAATGTCCTTGAAATCGGACAAAAACCGTACAGATATGAAAAATTATGTGGTTCAATCGGCTACATTTTGAATCGAAAGTCGTAGAGCCTCGCAGATGGGCTCATTCGATTCCTCATCAAATTCTACAGTTAGCATTCCCCAAAGGTAAATTTGCTGTACGAGCTTCCGTTTCCGAGATATTTGACAAAAACCGTACAGATTTGAAAAATGATGTGTCAAATGTCCTTGAAATCGGACAAAAACCGTACAGATATGAAAAATTATGTGGTTCAATCGGCTACATTTTGAATCGAAAGTCGTAGAGCCTCGCAGATGGGCTCATTCGATTCCTCATCAAATTCTACAGTTAGCATTCCCCAAAGGTAAATTTGCTGTACGAGCTTCCGTTTCCGAGATATTTGACAAAAACCGTACAGATATGAAAAATTATGTGGTTCAAACGGCTATAACTTTTGAATTGAAAGTCTTAGAGCCTCGCAGATGGGCTCATTCTACTCCTCATCAAATTCTACAGTTAGCATTCCCCAAAGGTAAATTTGCTGTACGAGCTTCCGTTTCCGAGATATTTGACAAAAACCGTACAGATTTGAAAAATGATGTGTCAAATGTCCTTGAAATCGGACAAAAACCGTACAGATATGAAAAATTATGTGGTTCAATCGGCTACATTTTGAATCGAAAGTCGTAGAGCCTCGCAGATGGGCTCATTCGATTCCTCATCAAATTCTACAGTTAGCATTCCCCGAAGGTAAATTTGCTGTACGAGCTTCCGTTTCCGAGATATTTGACAAAAACTGTACAGATATGAAAAATTATGTGGTTCAAACGGCTACATTTTGAATCGAAAGTCGTAGAGCCTCGCAGATGGGCTCATTCTACTCCTCATCAAATTCTACAGTTAGCATTCCCCTATGCAGGTAAATTTGCTGTACGAGCTTCCGTTTCCGAGATATTTGACAAAAACCGTACAGATATGAAAAATGATGTGGTTCAAACGGCTATAACTTTTGAATTGAAAGTCGTAGAGCCTCGCAGATGGGCTCATTCTACTCCTCATCAAATTCTACAGTTAGCATTCCCCAAAGGTAAATTTGCTGTACGAGCTTCCGTTTCCGAGATATTTGACAAAAGCCGTACAGATTTGAAAAATGATGTGTCAAATGTCCTTGAAATCGGACAAAAACCGTACAGATATGAAAAATTATGTGGTTCAATCGGCTACATTTTGAATCGAAAGTCGTAGAGCCTCGCAGATGGGCTCATTCGATTCCTCATCAAATTCTACAGTTAGCATTCCCCAAAGGTAAATTTGCTGTACGAGCTTCCGTTTCCGAGATATTTGACAAAAACCGTACAGATTTGAAAAATGATGTGTCAAATGTCCTTGAAATCGGACAAAAACCGTACAGATATGAAAAATTATGTGGTTCAATCGGCTACATTTTGAATCGAAAGTCGTAGAGCCTCGCAGATGGGCTCATTCGATTCCTCATCAAATTCTACAGTTAGCATTCCCCAAAGGTAAATTTGCTGTACGAGCTTCCGTTTCCGAGATATTTGACAAAAACCGTACAGATTTGAAAAATGATGTGTCAAATGTCCTTGAAATCGGACAAAAACCGTACAGATATGAAAAATTATGTGGTTCAATCGGCTACATTTTGAATCGAAAGTCGTAGAGCCTCGCAGATGGGCTCATTCGATTCCTCATCAAATTCTACAGTTAGCATTCCCCAAAGGTAAATTTGCTGTACGAGCTTCCGTTTCCGAGATATTTGACAAAAACCGTACAGATATGAAAAATTATGTGGTTCAAACGGCTATAACTTTTGAATTGAAAGTCTTAGAGCCTCGCAGATGGGCTCATTCTACTCCTCATCAAATTCTACAGTTAGCATTCCCCAAAGGTAAATTTGCTGTACGAGCTTCCGTTTCCGAGATATTTGACAAAAACCGTACAGATTTGAAAAATGATGTGTCAAATGTCCTTGAAATCGGACAAAAACCGTACAGATATGAAAAATTATGTGGTTCAATCGGCTACATTTTGAATCGAAAGTCGTAGAGCCTCGCAGATGGGCTCATTCGATTCCTCATCAAATTCTACAGTTAGCATTCCCCGAAGGTAAATTTGCTGTACGAGCTTCCGTTTCCGAGATATTTGACAAAAACTGTACAGATATGAAAAATTATGTGGTTCAAACGGCTACATTTTGAATCGAAAGTCGTAGAGCCTCGCAGATGGGCTCATTCTACTCCTCATCAAATTCTACAGTTAGCATTCCCTTATGCAGGTAAATTTGCTGTACGAGCTTCCGTTTCCGAGATATTTGACAAAAACCGTACAGATTTGAAAAATGATGTGTCAAATGTCCTTGAAATCGGACAAAAACCGTACAGATATGAAAAATTATGTGGTTCAATCGGCTACATTTTGAATCGAAAGTCGTAGAGCCTCGCAGATGGGCTCATTCGATTCCTCATCAAATTCTACAGTTAGCATTCCCCGAAGGTAAATTTGCTGTACGAGCTTCCGTTTCCGAGATATTTGACAAAAACCGTACAGATTTGAAAAATGATGTGTCAAATGTCCTTGAAATCGGACAAAAACCGTACAGATATGAAAAATTATGTGGTTCAATCGGCTACATTTTGAATCGAAAGTCGTAGAGCCTCGCAGATGGGCTCATTCGATTCCTCATCAAATTCTACAGTTAGCATTCCCCGAAGGTAAATTTGCTGTACGAGCTTCCGTTTCCGAGATATTTGACAAAAACCGTACAGATATGAAAAATTATGTGGTTCAAACGGCTATAAGTTTTGAATCGAAAGTCGTAGAGCCTCGCAGATGGGCTCATTCTACTCCTCATCAAATTCTACAGTTAGCATTCCCCAAAGGTAAATTTGCTGTACGAGCTTCCGTTTCCGAGATATTTGACAAAAACCGTACAGATATGAAAAATTATGTGGTTCAAACGGCTATAAGTTTTGAATCGAAAGTCGTAGAGCCTCGCAGATGGACTCATTCTACTCCTCATCAAATTCTACAGTTAGCATTCCCCAAAGGTAAATTTGCTGTACGAGCTTCCGTTTCCGAGATATTTGACAAAAACCGTACAGATTTGAAAAATGATGTGTCAAATGTCCTTGAAATCGGACAAAAACCGTACAGATATGAAAAATTATGTGGTTCAATCGGCTACATTTTGAATCGAAAGTCGTAGAGCCTCGCAGATGGGCTCATTCGATTCCTCATCAAATTCTACAGTTAGCATTCCCCGAAGGTAAATTTGCTGTACGAGCTTCCGTTTCCGAGATATTTGACAAAAACCGTACAGATTTGAAAAATGATGTGTCAAATGTCCTTGAAATCGGACAAAAACCGTACAGATATGAAAAATTATGTGGTTCAATCGGCTACATTTTGAATCGAAAGTCGTAGAGCCTCGCAGATGGGCTCATTCGATTCCTCATCAAATTCTACAGTTAGCATTCCCCGAAGGTAAATTTGCTGTACGAGCTTCCGTTTCCGAGATATTTGACAAAAACCGTACAGATATGAAAAATTATGTGGTTCAAACGGCTATAAGTTTTGAATCGAAAGTCGTAGAGCCTCGCAGATGGGCTCATTCTACTCCTCATCAAATTCTACAGTTAGCATTCCCCAAAGGTAAATTTGCTGTACGAGCTTCCGTTTCCGAGATATTTGACAAAAACCGTACAGATATGAAAAATTATGTGGTTCAAACGGCTATAAGTTTTGAATCGAAAGTCGTAGAGCCTCGCAGATGGGCTCATTCTACTCCTCATCAAATTCTACAGTTAGCATTCCCCAAAGGTAAATTTGCTGTACGAGCTTCCGTTTCCGAGATATTTGACAAAAACCGTACAGATTTGAAAAATGATGTGTCAAATGTCCTTGAAATCGGACAAAAACCGTACAGATATGAAAAATTATGTGGTTCAATCGGCTACATTTTGAATCGAAAGTCGTAGAGCCTCGCAGATGGGCTCATTCGATTCCTCATCAAATTCTACAGTTAGCATTCCCCAAAGGTAAATTTGCTGTACGAGCTTCCGTTTCCGAGATATTTGACAAAAACCGTACAGATTTGAAAAATGATGTGTCAAATGTCCTTGAAATCGGACAAAAACCGTACAGATATGAAAAATTATGTGGTTCAATCGGCTACATTTTGAATCGAAAGTCGTAGAGCCTCGCAGATGGGCTCATTCGATTCCTCATCAAATTCTACAGTTAGCATTCCCCGAAGGTAAATTTGCTGTACGAGCTTCCGTTTCCGAGATATTTGACAAAAACTGTACAGATATGAAAAATTATGTGGTTCAAACGGCTACATTTTGAATCGAAAGTCGTAGAGCCTCGCAGATGGGCTCATTCTACTCCTCATCAAATTCTACAGTTAGCATTCCCCTATGCAGGTAAATTTGCTGTACGAGCTTCCGTTTCCGAGATATTTGACAAAAACCGTACAGATATGAAAAATTATGTGGTTCAAACGGCTATAAGTTTTGAATCGAAAGTCGTAGAGCCTCGCAGATGGGCTCATTCTACTCCTCATCAAATTCTACAGTTAGCATTCCCCAAAGGTAAATTTGCTGTACGAGCTTCCGTTTCCGAGATATTTGACAAAAACCGTACAGATATGAAAAATTATGTGGTTCAAACGGCTATAAGTTTTGAATCGAAAGTCGTAGAGCCTCGCAGATGGGCTCATTCTACTCCTCATCAAATTCTACAGTTAGCATTCCCCAAAGGTAAATTTGCTGTACGAGCTTCCGTTTCCGAGATATTTGACAAAAACCGTACAGATTTGAAAAATGATGTGTCAAATGTCCTTGAAATCGGACAAAAACCGTACAGATATGAAAAATTATGTGGTTCAATCGGCTACATTTTGAATCGAAAGTCGTAGAGCCTCGCAGATGGGCTCATTCGATTCCTCATCAAATTCTACAGTTAGCATTCCCCAAAGGTAAATTTGCTGTACGAGCTTCCGTTTCCGAGATATTTGACAAAAACCGTACAGATTTGAAAAATGATGTGTCAAATGTCCTTGAAATCGGACAAAAACCGTACAGATATGAAAAATTATGTGGTTCAATCGGCTACATTTTGAATCGAAAGTCGTAGAGCCTCGCAGATGGGCTCATTCGATTCCTCATCAAATTCTACAGTTAGCATTCCCCGAAGGTAAATTTGCTGTACGAGCTTCCGTTTCCGAGATATTTGACAAAAACTGTACAGATATGAAAAATTATGTGGTTCAAACGGCTACATTTTGAATCGAAAGTCGTAGAGCCTCGCAGATGGGCTCATTCTACTCCTCATCAAATTCTACAGTTAGCATTCCCCTATGCAGGTAAATTTGCTGTACGAGCTTCCGTTTCCGAGATATTTGACAAAAACCGTACAGATATGAAAAATTATGTGGTTCAAACGGCTATAAGTTTTGAATCGAAAGTCGTAGAGCCTCGCAGATGGGCTCATTCTACTCCTCATCAAATTCTACAGTTAGCATTCCCCAAAGGTAAATTTGCTGTACGAGCTTCCGTTTCCGAGATATTTGACAAAAACCGTACAGATATGAAAAATTATGTGGTTCAAACGGCTATAAGTTTTGAATCGAAAGTCGTAGAGCCTCGCAGATGGGCTCATTCTACTCCTCATCAAATTCTACAGTTAGCATTCCCCAAAGGTAAATTTGCTGTACGAGCTTCCGTTTCCGAGATATTTGACAAAAACCGTACAGATTTGAAAAATGATGTGTCAAATGTCCTTGAAATCGGACAAAAACCGTACAGATATGAAAAATTATGTGGTTCAATCGGCTACATTTTGAATCGAAAGTCGTAGAGCCTCGCAGATGGGCTCATTCGATTCCTCATCAAATTCTACAGTTAGCATTCCCCAAAGGTAAATTTGCTGTACGAGCTTCCGTTTCCGAGATATTTGACAAAAACCGTACAGATATGAAAAATTATGTGGTTCAAACGGCTATAAGTTTTGAATCGAAAGTCGTAGAGCCTCGCAGATGGGCTCATTCTACTCCTCATCAAATTCTACAGTTAGCATTCCCCAAAGGTAAATTTGCTGTACGAGCTTCCGTTTTCGAGATATTTGACAAAAACCGTACAGATATGAAAAATTATGTGGTTCAAACGGCTATAACTTTTGAATTGAAAGTCTTAGAGCCTCGCAGATGGGCTCATTCTACTCCTCATCAAATTCTACAGTTAGCATTCCCCAAAGGTAAATTTGCTGTACGAGCTTCCGTTTCCGAGATATTTGACAAAAACCGTACAGATTTGAAAAATGATGTGTCAAATGTCCTTGAAATCGGACAAAAACCGTACAGATATGAAAAATTATGTGGTTCAATCGGCTACATTTTGAATCGAAAGTCGTAGAGCCTCGCAGATGGGCTCATTCGATTCCTCATCAAATTCTACAGTTAGCATTCCCCGAAGGTAAATTTGCTGTACGAGCTTCCGTTTCCGAGATATTTGACAAAAACTGTACAGATATGAAAAATTATGTGGTTCAAACGGCTACATTTTGAATCGAAAGTCGTAGAGCCTCGCAGATGGGCTCATTCTACTCCTCATCAAATTCTAAAGTTAGCATTCCCCTATGCAGGTAAATTTGCTGTACGAGCTTCCGTTTCCGAGATATTTGACAAAAACCGTACAGATATGAAAAATGATGTGGTTCAAACGGCTATAACTTTTGAATTGAAAGTCGTAGAGCCTCGCAGATGGGCTCATTCTACTCCTCATCAAATTCTACAGTTAGCATTCCCCAAAGGTAAATTTGCTGTACGAGCTTCCGTTTCCGAGATATTTGACAAAAACCGTACAGATTTGAAAAATGATGTGTCAAATGTCCTTGAAATCGGACAAAAACCGTACAGATATGAAAAATTATGTGGTTCAATCGGCTACATTTTGAATCGAAAGTCGTAGAGCCTCGCAGATGGGCTCATTCGATTCCTCATCAAATTCTACAGTTAGCATTCCCCGAAGGTAAATTTGCTGTACGAGCTTCCGTTTCCGAGATATTTGACAAAAACCGTACAGATTTGAAAAATGATGTGTCAAATGTCCTTGAAATCGGACAAAAACCGTACAGATATGAAAAATTATGTGGTTCAATCGGCTACATTTTGAATCGAAAGTCGTAGAGCCTCGCAGATGGGCTCATTCGATTCCTCATCAAATTCTACAGTTAGCATTCCCCGAAGGTAAATTTGCTGTACGAGCTTCCGTTTCCGAGATATTTGACAAAAACCGTACAGATATGAAAAATTATGTGGTTCAAACGGCTATAAGTTTTGAATCGAAAGTCGTAGAGCCTCGCAGATGGGCTCATTCTACTCCTCATCAAATTCTACAGTTAGCATTCCCCAAAGGTAAATTTGCTGTACGAGCTTCCGTTTCCGAGATATTTGACAAAAACCGTACAGATCTGAAAAATGATGTGTCAAATGTCCTTGAAATCGGACAAAAACCGTACAGATATGAAAAATTATGTGGTTCAATCGGCTACATTTTGAATCGAAAGTCGTAGAGCCTCGCAGATGGGCTCATTCGATTCCTCATCAAATTCTACAGTTAGCATTCCCCAAAGGTAAATTTGCTGTACGAGCTTCCGTTTCCGAGATATTTGACAAAAACCGTACAGATTTGAAAAATGATGTGTCAAATGTCCTTGAAATCGGACAAAAACCGTACAGATATGAAAAATTATGTGGTTCAATCGGCTACATTTTGAATCGAAAGTCGTAGAGCCTCGCAGATGGGCTCATTCGATTCCTCATCAAATTCTACAGTTAGCATTCCCCGAAGGTAAATTTGCTGTACGAGCTTCCGTTTCCGAGATATTTGACAAAAACCGTACAGATATGAAAAATTATGTGGTTCAAACGGCTATAAGTTTTGAATCGAAAGTCGTAGAGCCTCGCAGATGGGCTCATTCTACTCCTCATCAAATTCTACAGTTAGCATTCCCCAAAGGTAAATTTGCTGTACGAGCTTCCGTTTCCGAGATATTTGACAAAAACCGTACAGATTTGAAAAATGATGTGTCAAATGTCCTTGAAATCGGACAAAAACCGTACAGATATGAAAAATTATGTGGTTCAATCGGCTACATTTTGAATCGAAAGTCGTAGAGCCTCGCAGATGGGCTCATTCGATTCCTCATCAAATTCTACAGTTAGCATTCCCCAAAGGTAAATTTGCTGTACGAGCTTCCGTTTCCGAGATATTTGACAAAAACCGTACAGATTTGAAAAATGATGTGTCAAATGTCCTTGAAATCGGACAAAAACCGTACAGATATGAAAAATTATGTGGTTCAATCGGCTACATTTTGAATCGAAAGTCGTAGAGCCTCGCAGATGGGCTCATTCGATTCCTCATCAAATTCTACAGTTAGCATTCCCCGAAGGTAAATTTGCTGTACGAGCTTCCGTTTCCGAGATATTTGACAAAAACCGTACAGATATGAAAAATTATGTGGTTCAAACGGCTATAAGTTTTGAATCGAAAGTCGTAGAGCCTCGCAGATGGGCTCATTCTACTCCTCATCAAATTCTACAGTTAGCATTCCCCAAAGGTAAATTTGCTGTACGAGCTTCCGTTTCCGAGATATTTGACAAAAACCGTACAGATTTGAAAAATGATGTGTCAAATGTCCTTGAAATCGGACAAAAACCGTACAGATATGAAAAATTATGTGGTTCAATCGGCTACATTTTGAATCGAAAGTCGTAGAGCCTCGCAGATGGGCTCATTCGATTCCTCATCAAATTCTACAGTTAGCATTCCCCGAAGGTAAATTTGCTGTACGAGCTTCCGTTTCCGAGATATTTGACAAAAACCGTACAGATATGAAAAATTATGTGGTTCAAACGGCTATAAGTTTTGAATCGAAAGTCGTAGAGCCTCGCAGATGGGCTCATTCTACTCCTCATCAAATTCTACAGTTAGCATTCCCCAAAGGTAAATTTGCTGTACGAGCTTCCGTTTCCGAGATATTTGACAAAAACCGTACAGATTTGAAAAATGATGTGTCAAATGTCCTTGAAATCGGACAAAAACCGTACAGATATGAAAAATTATGTGGTTCAATCGGCTACATTTTGAATCGAAAGTCGTAGAGCCTCGCAGATGGGCTCATTCGATTCCTCATCAAATTCTACAGTTAGCATTCCCCAAAGGTAAATTTGCTGTACGAGCTTCCGTTTCCGAGATATTTGACAAAAACCGTACAGATTTGAAAAATGATGTGTCAAATGTCCTTGAAATCGGACAAAAACCGTACAGATATGAAAAATTATGTGGTTCAATCGGCTACATTTTGAATCGAAAGTCGTAGAGCCTCGCAGATGGGCTCATTCGATTCCTCATCAAATTCTACAGTTAGCATTCCCCAAAGGTAAATTTGCTGTACGAGCTTCCGTTTCCGAGATATTTGACAAAAACCGTACAGATTTGAAAAATGATGTGTCAAATGTCCTTGAAATCGGACAAAAACCGTACAGATATGAAAAATTATGTGGTTCAATCGGCTACATTTTGAATCGAAAGTCGTAGAGCCTCGCAGATGGGCTCATTCGATTCCTCATCAAATTCTACAGTTAGCATTCCCCGAAGGTAAATTTGCTGTACGAGCTTCCGTTTCCGAGATATTTGACAAAAACCGTACAGATATGAAAAATTATGTGGTTCAAACGGCTATAAGTTTTGAATCGAAAGTCGTAGAGCCTCGCAGATGGGCTCATTCTACTCCTCATCAAATTCTACAGTTAGCATTCCCCAAAGGTAAATTTGCTGTACGAGCTTCCGTTTCCGAGATATTTGACAAAAACCGTACAGATATGAAAAATTATGTGGTTCAAACGGCTATAAGTTTTGAATCGAAAGTCGTAGAGCCTCGCAGATGGGCTCATTCTACTCCTCATCAAATTCTACAGTTAGCATTCCCCAAAGGTAAATTTGCTGTACGAGCTTCCGTTTCCGAGATATTTGACAAAAACCGTACAGATTTGAAAAATGATGTGTCAAATGTCCTTGAAATCGGACAAAAACCGTACAGATATGAAAAATTATGTGGTTCAATCGGCTACATTTTGAATCGAAAGTCGTAGAGCCTCGCAGATGGGCTCATTCGATTCCTCATCAAATTCTACAGTTAGCATTCCCCAAAGGTAAATTTGCTGTACGAGCTTCCGTTTCCGAGATATTTGACAAAAACCGTACAGATATGAAAAATTATGTGGTTCAAACGGCTATAAGTTTTGAATCGAAAGTCGTAGAGCCTCGCAGATGGGCTCATTCTACTCCTCATCAAATTCTACAGTTAGCATTCCCCAAAGGTAAATTTGCTGTACGAGCTTCCGTTTTCGAGATATTTGACAAAAACCGTACAGATATGAAAAATTATGTGGTTCAAACGGCTATAACTTTTGAATTGAAAGTCTTAGAGCCTCGCAGATGGGCTCATTCTACTCCTCATCAAATTCTACAGTTAGCATTCCCCAAAGGTAAATTTGCTGTACGAGCTTCCGTTTCCGAGATATTTGACAAAAACCGTACAGATTTGAAAAATGATGTGTCAAATGTCCTTGAAATCGGACAAAAACCGTACAGATATGAAAAATTATGTGGTTCAATCGGCTACATTTTGAATCGAAAGTCGTAGAGCCTCGCAGATGGGCTCATTCGATTCCTCATCAAATTCTACAGTTAGCATTCCCCGAAGGTAAATTTGCTGTACGAGCTTCCGTTTCCGAGATATTTGACAAAAACCGTACAGATATGAAAAATTATGTGGTTCAAACGGCTATAAGTTTTGAATCGAAAGTCGTAGAGCCTCGCAGATGGGCTCATTCTACTCCTCATCAAATTCTACAGTTAGCATTCCCCAAAGGTAAATTTGCTGTACGAGCTTCCGTTTCCGAGATATTTGACAAAAACCGTACAGATATGAAAAATTATGTGGTTCAAACGGCTATAAGTTTTGAATCGAAAGTCGTAGAGCCTCGCAGATGGGCTCATTCTACTCCTCATCAAATTCTACAGTTAGCATTCCCCAAAGGTAAATTTGCTGTACGAGCTTCCGTTTCCGAGATATTTGACAAAAACCGTACAGATTTGAAAAATGATGTGTCAAATGTCCTTGAAATCGGACAAAAACCGTACAGATATGAAAAATTATGTGGTTCAATCGGCTACATTTTGAATCGAAAGTCGTAGAGCCTCGCAGATGGGCTCATTCGATTCCTCATCAAATTCTACAGTTAGCATTCCCCAAAGGTAAATTTGCTGTACGAGCTTCCGTTTCCGAGATATTTGACAAAAACCGTACAGATATGAAAAATTATGTGGTTCAAACGGCTATAAGTTTTGAATCGAAAGTCGTAGAGCCTCGCAGATGGGCTCATTCTACTCCTCATCAAATTCTACAGTTAGCATTCCCCAAAGGTAAATTTGCTGTACGAGCTTCCGTTTTCGAGATATTTGACAAAAACCGTACAGATATGAAAAATTATGTGGTTCAAACGGCTATAACTTTTGAATTGAAAGTCTTAGAGCCTCGCAGATGGGCTCATTCTACTCCTCATCAAATTCTACAGTTAGCATTCCCCAAAGGTAAATTTGCTGTACGAGCTTCCGTTTCCGAGATATTTGACAAAAACCGTACAGATTTGAAAAATGATGTGTCAAATGTCCTTGAAATCGGACAAAAACCGTACAGATATGAAAAATTATGTGGTTCAATCGGCTACATTTTGAATCGAAAGTCGTAGAGCCTCGCAGATGGGCTCATTCGATTCCTCATCAAATTCTACAGTTAGCATTCCCCGAAGGTAAATTTGCTGTACGAGCTTCCGTTTCCGAGATATTTGACAAAAACTGTACAGATATGAAAAATTATGTGGTTCAAACGGCTACATTTTGAATCGAAAGTCGTAGAGCCTCGCAGATGGGCTCATTCTACTCCTCATCAAATTCTAAAGTTAGCATTCCCCTATGCAGGTAAATTTGCTGTACGAGCTTCCGTTTCCGAGATATTTGACAAAAACCGTACAGATATGAAAAATGATGTGGTTCAAACGGCTATAACTTTTGAATTGAAAGTCGTAGAGCCTCGCAGATGGGCTCATTCTACTCCTCATCAAATTCTACAGTTAGCATTCCCCAAAGGTAAATTTGCTGTACGAGCTTCCGTTTCCGAGATATTTGACAAAAACCGTACAGATTTGAAAAATGATGTGTCAAATGTCCTTGAAATCGGACAAAAACCGTACAGATATGAAAAATTATGTGGTTCAATCGGCTACATTTTGAATCGAAAGTCGTAGAGCCTCGCAGATGGGCTCATTCGATTCCTCATCAAATTCTACAGTTAGCATTCCCCGAAGGTAAATTTGCTGTACGAGCTTCCGTTTCCGAGATATTTGACAAAAACCGTACAGATTTGAAAAATGATGTGTCAAATGTCCTTGAAATCGGACAAAAACCGTACAGATATGAAAAATTATGTGGTTCAATCGGCTACATTTTGAATCGAAAGTCGTAGAGCCTCGCAGATGGGCTCATTCGATTCCTCATCAAATTCTACAGTTAGCATTCCCCGAAGGTAAATTTGCTGTACGAGCTTCCGTTTCCGAGATATTTGACAAAAACCGTACAGATATGAAAAATTATGTGGTTCAAACGGCTATAAGTTTTGAATCGAAAGTCGTAGAGCCTCGCAGATGGGCTCATTCTACTCCTCATCAAATTCTACAGTTAGCATTCCCCAAAGGTAAATTTGCTGTACGAGCTTCCGTTTCCGAGATATTTGACAAAAACCGTACAGATCTGAAAAATGATGTGTCAAATGTCCTTGAAATCGGACAAAAACCGTACAGATATGAAAAATTATGTGGTTCAATCGGCTACATTTTGAATCGAAAGTCGTAGAGCCTCGCAGATGGGCTCATTCGATTCCTCATCAAATTCTACAGTTAGCATTCCCCAAAGGTAAATTTGCTGTACGAGCTTCCGTTTCCGAGATATTTGACAAAAACCGTACAGATTTGAAAAATGATGTGTCAAATGTCCTTGAAATCGGACAAAAACCGTACAGATATGAAAAATTATGTGGTTCAATCGGCTACATTTTGAATCGAAAGTCGTAGAGCCTCGCAGATGGGCTCATTCGATTCCTCATCAAATTCTACAGTTAGCATTCCCCGAAGGTAAATTTGCTGTACGAGCTTCCGTTTCCGAGATATTTGACAAAAACCGTACAGATATGAAAAATTATGTGGTTCAAACGGCTATAAGTTTTGAATCGAAAGTCGTAGAGCCTCGCAGATGGGCTCATTCTACTCCTCATCAAATTCTACAGTTAGCATTCCCCAAAGGTAAATTTGCTGTACGAGCTTCCGTTTCCGAGATATTTGACAAAAACCGTACAGATTTGAAAAATGATGTGTCAAATGTCCTTGAAATCGGACAAAAACCGTACAGATATGAAAAATTATGTGGTTCAATCGGCTACATTTTGAATCGAAAGTCGTAGAGCCTCGCAGATGGGCTCATTCGATTCCTCATCAAATTCTACAGTTAGCATTCCCCAAAGGTAAATTTGCTGTACGAGCTTCCGTTTCCGAGATATTTGACAAAAACCGTACAGATTTGAAAAATGATGTGTCAAATGTCCTTGAAATCGGACAAAAACCGTACAGATATGAAAAATTATGTGGTTCAATCGGCTACATTTTGAATCGAAAGTCGTAGAGCCTCGCAGATGGGCTCATTCGATTCCTCATCAAATTCTACAGTTAGCATTCCCCGAAGGTAAATTTGCTGTACGAGCTTCCGTTTCCGAGATATTTGACAAAAACCGTACAGATATGAAAAATTATGTGGTTCAAACGGCTATAAGTTTTGAATCGAAAGTCGTAGAGCCTCGCAGATGGGCTCATTCTACTCCTCATCAAATTCTACAGTTAGCATTCCCCAAAGGTAAATTTGCTGTACGAGCTTCCGTTTCCGAGATATTTGACAAAAACCGTACAGATTTGAAAAATGATGTGTCAAATGTCCTTGAAATCGGACAAAAACCGTACAGATATGAAAAATTATGTGGTTCAATCGGCTACATTTTGAATCGAAAGTCGTAGAGCCTCGCAGATGGGCTCATTCGATTCCTCATCAAATTCTACAGTTAGCATTCCCCAAAGGTAAATTTGCTGTACGAGCTTCCGTTTCCGAGATATTTGACAAAAACCGTACAGATATGAAAAATTATGTGGTTCAAACGGCTATAAGTTTTGAATCGAAAGTCGTAGAGCCTCGCAGATGGGCTCATTCTACTCCTCATCAAATTCTACAGTTAGCATTCCCCAAAGGTAAATTTGCTGTACGAGCTTCCGTTTCCGAGATATTTGACAAAAACCGTACAGATTTGAAAAATGATGTGTCAAATGTCCTTGAAATCGGACAAAAACCGTACAGATATGAAAAATTATGTGGTTCAATCGGCTACATTTTGAATCGAAAGTCGTAGAGCCTCGCAGATGGGCTCATTCGATTCCTCATCAAATTCTACAGTTAGCATTCCCCAAAGGTAAATTTGCTGTACGAGCTTCCGTTTCCGAGATATTTGACAAAAACCGTACAGATTTGAAAAATGATGTGTCAAATGTCCTTGAAATCGGACAAAAACCGTACAGATATGAAAAATTATGTGGTTCAATCGGCTACATTTTGAATCGAAAGTCGTAGAGCCTCGCAGATGGGCTCATTCGATTCCTCATCAAATTCTACAGTTAGCATTCCCCGAAGGTAAATTTGCTGTACGAGCTTCCGTTTCCGAGATATTTGACAAAAACCGTACAGATATGAAAAATTATGTGGTTCAAACGGCTATAAGTTTTGAATCGAAAGTCGTAGAGCCTCGCAGATGGGCTCATTCTACTCCTCATCAAATTCTACAGTTAGCATTCCCCAAAGGTAAATTTGCTGTACGAGCTTCCGTTTCCGAGATATTTGACAAAAACCGTACAGATTTGAAAAATGATGTGTCAAATGTCCTTGAAATCGGACAAAAACCGTACAGATATGAAAAATTATGTGGTTCAATCGGCTACATTTTGAATCGAAAGTCGTAGAGCCTCGCAGATGGGCTCATTCGATTCCTCATCAAATTCTACAGTTAGCATTCCCCAAAGGTAAATTTGCTGTACGAGCTTCCGTTTCCGAGATATTTGACAAAAACCGTACAGATTTGAAAAATGATGTGTCAAATGTCCTTGAAATCGGACAAAAACCGTACAGATATGAAAAATTATGTGGTTCAATCGGCTACATTTTGAATCGAAAGTCGTAGAGCCTCGCAGATGGGCTCATTCGATTCCTCATCAAATTCTACAGTTAGCATTCCCCAAAGGTAAATTTGCTGTACGAGCTTCCGTTTCCGAGATATTTGACAAAAACCGTACAGATTTGAAAAATGATGTGTCAAATGTCCTTGAAATCGGACAAAAACCGTACAGATATGAAAAATTATGTGGTTCAATCGGCTACATTTTGAATCGAAAGTCGTAGAGCCTCGCAGATGGGCTCATTCGATTCCTCATCAAATTCTACAGTTAGCATTCCCCGAAGGTAAATTTGCTGTACGAGCTTCCGTTTCCGAGATATTTGACAAAAACCGTACAGATATGAAAAATTATGTGGTTCAAACGGCTATAAGTTTTGAATCGAAAGTCGTAGAGCCTCGCAGATGGGCTCATTCTACTCCTCATCAAATTCTACAGTTAGCATTCCCCAAAGGTAAATTTGCTGTACGAGCTTCCGTTTCCGAGATATTTGACAAAAACCGTACAGATTTGAAAAATGATGTGTCAAATGTCCTTGAAATCGGACAAAAACCGTACAGATATGAAAAATTATGTGGTTCAATCGGCTACATTTTGAATCGAAAGTCGTAGAGCCTCGCAGATGGGCTCATTCGATTCCTCATCAAATTCTACAGTTAGCATTCCCCAAAGGTAAATTTGCTGTACGAGCTTCCGTTTCCGAGATATTTGACAAAAACCGTACAGATATGAAAAATTATGTGGTTCAAACGGCTATAAGTTTTGAATCGAAAGTCGTAGAGCCTCGCAGATGGGCTCATTCTACTCCTCATCAAATTCTACAGTTAGCATTCCCCAAAGGTAAATTTGCTGTACGAGCTTCCGTTTCCGAGATATTTGACAAAAACCGTACAGATTTGAAAAATGATGTGTCAAATGTCCTTGAAATCGGACAAAAACCGTACAGATATGAAAAATTATGTGGTTCAATCGGCTACATTTTGAATCGAAAGTCGTAGAGCCTCGCAGATGGGCTCATTCGATTCCTCATCAAATTCTACAGTTAGCATTCCCCAAAGGTAAATTTGCTGTACGAGCTTCCGTTTCCGAGATATTTGACAAAAACCGTACAGATTTGAAAAATGATGTGTCAAATGTCCTTGAAATCGGACAAAAACCGTACAGATATGAAAAATTATGTGGTTCAATCGGCTACATTTTGAATCGAAAGTCGTAGAGCCTCGCAGATGGGCTCATTCGATTCCTCATCAAATTCTACAGTTAGCATTCCCCGAAGGTAAATTTGCTGTACGAGCTTCCGTTTCCGAGATATTTGACAAAAACCGTACAGATATGAAAAATTATGTGGTTCAAACGGCTATAAGTTTTGAATCGAAAGTCGTAGAGCCTCGCAGATGGGCTCATTCTACTCCTCATCAAATTCTACAGTTAGCATTCCCCAAAGGTAAATTTGCTGTACGAGCTTCCGTTTCCGAGATATTTGACAAAAACCGTACAGATTTGAAAAATGATGTGTCAAATGTCCTTGAAATCGGACAAAAACCGTACAGATATGAAAAATTATGTGGTTCAATCGGCTACATTTTGAATCGAAAGTCGTAGAGCCTCGCAGATGGGCTCATTCGATTCCTCATCAAATTCTACAGTTAGCATTCCCCAAAGGTAAATTTGCTGTACGAGCTTCCGTTTCCGAGATATTTGACAAAAACCGTACAGATTTGAAAAATGATGTGTCAAATGTCCTTGAAATCGGACAAAAACCGTACAGATATGAAAAATTATGTGGTTCAATCGGCTACATTTTGAATCGAAAGTCGTAGAGCCTCGCAGATGGGCTCATTCGATTCCTCATCAAATTCTACAGTTAGCATTCCCCAAAGGTAAATTTGCTGTACGAGCTTCCGTTTCCGAGATATTTGACAAAAACCGTACAGATTTGAAAAATGATGTGTCAAATGTCCTTGAAATCGGACAAAAACCGTACAGATATGAAAAATTATGTGGTTCAATCGGCTACATTTTGAATCGAAAGTCGTAGAGCCTCGCAGATGGGCTCATTCGATTCCTCATCAAATTCTACAGTTAGCATTCCCCAAAGGTAAATTTGCTGTACGAGCTTCCGTTTCCGAGATATTTGACAAAAACCGTACAGATTTGAAAAATGATGTGTCAAATGTCCTTGAAATCGGACAAAAACCGTACAGATATGAAAAATTATGTGGTTCAATCGGCTACATTTTGAATCGAAAGTCGTGGAGCCTCGCAGATGGGCTCATTCGATTCCTCATCAAATTCTACAGTTAGCATTCCCCGAAGGTAAATTTGCTGTACGAGCTTCCGTTTCCGAGATATTTGACAAAAACCGTACAGATATGAAAAATTATGTGGTTCAAACGGCTATAAGTTTTGAATCGAAAGTCGTAGAGCCTCGCAGATGGGCTCATTCTACTCCTCATCAAATTCTACAGTTAGCATTCCCCAAAGGTAAATTTGCTGTACGAGCTTCCGTTTCCGAGATATTTGACAAAAACCGTACAGATTTGAAAAATGATGTGTCAAATGTCCTTGAAATCGGACAAAAACCGTACAGATATGAAAAATTATGTGGTTCAATCGGCTACATTTTGAATCGAAAGTCGTGGAGCCTCGCAGATGGGCTCATTCGATTCCTCATCAAATTCTACAGTTAGCATTCCCCGAAGGTAAATTTGCTGTACGAGCTTCCGTTTCCGAGATATTTGACAAAAACCGTACAGATATGAAAAATTATGTGGTTCAAACAGCTATAAGTTTTGAATCGAAAGTCGTAGAGCCTCGCAGATGGGCTCATTCTACTCCTCATCAAATTCTACAGTTAGCATTCCCCAAAGGTAAATTTGCTGTACGAGCTTCCGTTTCCGAGATATTTGACAAAAACCGTACAGATTTGAAAAATGATGTGTCAAATGTCCTTGAAATCGGACAAAAACCGTACAGATATGAAAAATGATGTGGTTCAATCGGCTACATTTTGAATCGAAAGTCGTAGAGCCTCGCAGATGGGCTCATTCGATTCCTCATCAAATTCTACAGTTAGCATTCCCCAAAGGTAAATTTGCTGTACGAGCTTCCGTTTCCGAGATATTTGACAAAAACCGTACAGATTTGAAAAATGATGTGTCAAATGTCCTTGAAATCGGACAAAAACCGTACAGATATGAAAAATTATGTGGTTCAATCGGCTACATTTTGAATCGAAAGTCGTGGAGCCTCGCAGATGGGCTCATTCGATTCCTCATCAAATTCTACAGTTAGCATTCCCCGAAGGTAAATTTGCTGTACGAGCTTCCGTTTCCGAGATATTTGACAAAAACCGTACAGATATGAAAAATGATGTGGTTCAAACGGCTATAAGTTTTGAATCGAAAGTCGTAGAGCCTCGCAGATGGGCTCATTCTACTCCTCATCAAATTCTACAGTTAGCATTCCCCAAAGGTAAATTTGCTGTACGAGCTTCCGTTTCCGAGATATTTGACAAAAACCGTACAGATTTGAAAAATGATGTGTCAAATGTCCTTGAAATCGGACAAAAACCGTACAGATATGAAAAATGATGTGGTTCAATCGGCTACATTTTGAATCGAAAGTCGTAGAGCCTCGCAGATGGGCTCATTCGATTCCTCATCAAATTCTACAGTTAGCATTCCCCAAAGGTAAATTTGCTGTACGAGCTTCCGTTTCCGAGATATTTGACAAAAACCGTACAGATTTGAAAAATGATGTGTCAAATGTCCTTGAAATCGGACAAAAACCGTACAGATATGAAAAATTATGTGGTTCAATCGGCTACATTTTGAATCGAAAGTCGTGGAGCCTCGCAGATGGGCTCATTCGATTCCTCATCAAATTCTACAGTTAGCATTCCCCGAAGGTAAATTTGCTGTACGAGCTTCCGTTTCCGAGATATTTGACAAAAACCGTACAGATATGAAAAATGATGTGGTTCAAACGGCTATAAGTTTTGAATCGAAAGTCGTAGAGCCTCGCAGATGGGCTCATTCTACTCCTCATCAAATTCTACAGTTAGCATTCCCCAAAGGTAAATTTGCTGTACGAGCTTCCGTTTCCGAGATATTTGACAAAAACCGTACAGATTTGAAAAATGATGTGTCAAATGTCCTTGAAATCGGACAAAAACCGTACAGATATGAAAAATGATGTGGTTCAATCGGCTACATTTTGAATCGAAAGTCGTAGAGCCTCGCAGATGGGCTCATTCGATTCCTCATCAAATTCTACAGTTAGCATTCCCCAAAGGTAAATTTGCTGTACGAGCTTCCGTTTCCGAGATATTTGACAAAAACCGTACAGATTTGAAAAATGATGTGTCAAATGTCCTTGAAATCGGACAAAAACCGTACAGATATGAAAAATTATGTGGTTCAATCGGCTACATTTTGAATCGAAAGTCGTGGAGCCTCGCAGATGGGCTCATTCGATTCCTCATCAAATTCTACAGTTAGCATTCCCCGAAGGTAAATTTGCTGTACGAGCTTCCGTTTCCGAGATATTTGACAAAAACCGTACAGATATGAAAAATGATGTGGTTCAAACGGCTATAAGTTTTGAATCGAAAGTCGTAGAGCCTCGCAGATGGGCTCATTCTACTCCTCATCAAATTCTACAGTTAGCATTCCCCAAAGGTAAATTTGCTGTACGAGCTTCCGTTTCCGAGATATTTGACAAAAACCGTACAGATTTGAAAAATGATGTGTCAAATGTCCTTGAAATCGGACAAAAACCGTACAGATATGAAAAATGATGTGGTTCAATCGGCTACATTTTGAATCGAAAGTCGTAGAGCCTCGCAGATGGGCTCATTCGATTCCTCATCAAATTCTACAGTTAGCATTCCCCAAAGGTAAATTTGCTGTACGAGCTTCCGTTTCCGAGATATTTGACAAAAACCGTACAGATTTGAAAAATGATGTGTCAAATGTCCTTGAAATCGGACAAAAACCGTACAGATATGAAAAATGATGTGGTTCAATCGGCTACATTTTGAATCGAAAGTCGTAGAGCCTCGCAGATGGGCTCATTCGATTCCTCATCAAATTCTACAGTTAGCATTCCCCAAAGGTAAATTTGCTGTACGAGCTTCCGTTTCCGAGATATTTGACAAAAACCGTACAGATTTGAAAAATGATGTGTCAAATGTCCTTGAAATCGGACAAAAACCGTACAGATATGAAAAATTATGTGGTTCAATCGGCTACATTTTGAATCGAAAGTCGTGGAGCCTCGCAGATGGGCTCATTCGATTCCTCATCAAATTCTACAGTTAGCATTCCCCGAAGGTAAATTTGCTGTACGAGCTTCCGTTTCCGAGATATTTGACAAAAACCGTACAGATATGAAAAATTATGTGGTTCAAACGGCTATAAGTTTTGAATCGAAAGTCGTAGAGCCTCGCAGATGGGCTCATTCTACTCCTCATCAAATTCTACAGTTAGCATTCCCCAAAGGTAAATTTGCTGTACGAGCTTCCGTTTCCGAGATATTTGACAAAAACCGTACAGATTTGAAAAATGATGTGTCAAATGTCCTTGAAATCGGACAAAAACCGTACAGATATGAAAAATGATGTGGTTCAATGGCTACATTTTGAATCGAAAGTCGTGGAGCCTCGCAGATGGGCTCATTCGATTCCTCATCAAATTCTACAGTTAGCATTCCCCGAAGGTAAATTTGCTGTACGAGCTTCCGTTTCCGAGATATTTGACAAAAACCGTACAGATATGAAAAATTATGTGGTTCAAACGGCTATAAGTTTTGAATCGAAAGTCGTAGAGCCTCGCAGATGGGCTCATTCTACTCCTCATCAAATTCTACAGTTAGCATTCCCCAAAGGTAAATTTGCTGTACGAGCTTCCGTTTCCGAGATATTTGACAAAAACCGTACAGATTTGAAAAATGATGTGTCAAATGTCCTTGAAATCGGACAAAAACCGTACAGATATGAAAAATTATGTGGTTCAATCGGCTACATTTTGAATCGAAAGTCGTGGAGCCTCGCAGATGGGCTCATTCGATTCCTCATCAAATTCTACAGTTAGCATTCCCCGAAGGTAAATTTGCTGTACGAGCTTCCGTTTCCGAGATATTTGACAAAAACCGTACAGATATGAAAAATTATGTGGTTCAAACAGCTATAAGTTTTGAATCGAAAGTCGTAGAGCCTCGCAGATGGGCTCATTCTACTCCTCATCAAATTCTACAGTTAGCATTCCCCAAAGGTAAATTTGCTGTACGAGCTTCCGTTTCCGAGATATTTGACAAAAACCGTACAGATTTGAAAAATGATGTGTCAAATGTCCTTGAAATCGGACAAAAACCGTACAGATATGAAAAATGATGTGGTTCAATCGGCTACATTTTGAATCGAAAGTCGTAGAGCCTCGCAGATGGGCTCATTCGATTCCTCATCAAATTCTACAGTTAGCATTCCCCAAAGGTAAATTTGCTGTACGAGCTTCCGTTTCCGAGATATTTGACAAAAACCGTACAGATTTGAAAAATGATGTGTCAAATGTCCTTGAAATCGGACAAAAACCGTACAGATATGAAAAATTATGTGGTTCAATCGGCTACATTTTGAATCGAAAGTCGTGGAGCCTCGCAGATGGGCTCATTCGATTCCTCATCAAATTCTACAGTTAGCATTCCCCGAAGGTAAATTTGCTGTACGAGCTTCCGTTTCCGAGATATTTGACAAAAACCGTACAGATATGAAAAATGATGTGGTTCAAACGGCTATAAGTTTTGAATCGAAAGTCGTAGAGCCTCGCAGATGGGCTCATTCTACTCCTCATCAAATTCTACAGTTAGCATTCCCCAAAGGTAAATTTGCTGTACGAGCTTCCGTTTCCGAGATATTTGACAAAAACCGTACAGATTTGAAAAATGATGTGTCAAATGTCCTTGAAATCGGACAAAAACCGTACAGATATGAAAAATGATGTGGTTCAATCGGCTACATTTTGAATCGAAAGTCGTAGAGCCTCGCAGATGGGCTCATTCGATTCCTCATCAAATTCTACAGTTAGCATTCCCCAAAGGTAAATTTGCTGTACGAGCTTCCGTTTCCGAGATATTTGACAAAAACCGTACAGATTTGAAAAATGATGTGTCAAATGTCCTTGAAATCGGACAAAAACCGTACAGATATGAAAAATTATGTGGTTCAATCGGCTACATTTTGAATCGAAAGTCGTGGAGCCTCGCAGATGGGCTCATTCGATTCCTCATCAAATTCTACAGTTAGCATTCCCCGAAGGTAAATTTGCTGTACGAGCTTCCGTTTCCGAGATATTTGACAAAAACCGTACAGATATGAAAAATGATGTGGTTCAAACGGCTATAAGTTTTGAATCGAAAGTCGTAGAGCCTCGCAGATGGGCTCATTCTACTCCTCATCAAATTCTACAGTTAGCATTCCCCAAAGGTAA
The DNA here is from genome assembly GCF_949987555.1 of Borostomias antarcticus. NCBI lineage: Eukaryota > Metazoa > Chordata > Actinopteri > Stomiiformes > Stomiidae > Borostomias > Borostomias antarcticus. The sequence continues at coordinate 368,861 of NW_028175884.1, forward strand.
ATTTGCTGTACGAGCTTCCGTTTCCGAGATATTTGACAAAAACCGTACAGATTTGAAAAATGATGTGTCAAATGTCCTTGAAATCGGACAAAAACCGTACAGATATGAAAAATGATGTGGTTCAATCGGCTACATTTTGAATCGAAAGTCGTAGAGCCTCGCAGATGGGCTCATTCGATTCCTCATCAAATTCTACAGTTAGCATTCCCCAAAGGTAAATTTGCTGTACGAGCTTCCGTTTCCGAGATATTTGACAAAAACCGTACAGATTTGAAAAATGATGTGTCAAATGTCCTTGAAATCGGACAAAAACCGTACAGATATGAAAAATGATGTGGTTCAATCGGCTACATTTTGAATCGAAAGTCGTAGAGCCTCGCAGATGGGCTCATTCGATTCCTCATCAAATTCTACAGTTAGCATTCCCCAAAGGTAAATTTGCTGTACGAGCTTCCGTTTCCGAGATATTTGACAAAAACCGTACAGATTTGAAAAATGATGTGTCAAATGTCCTTGAAATCGGACAAAAACCGTACAGATATGAAAAATTATGTGGTTCAATCGGCTACATTTTGAATCGAAAGTCGTGGAGCCTCGCAGATGGGCTCATTCGATTCCTCATCAAATTCTACAGTTAGCATTCCCCGAAGGTAAATTTGCTGTACGAGCTTCCGTTTCCGAGATATTTGACAAAAACCGTACAGATATGAAAAATTATGTGGTTCAAACGGCTATAAGTTTTGAATCGAAAGTCGTAGAGCCTCGCAGATGGGCTCATTCTACTCCTCATCAAATTCTACAGTTAGCATTCCCCAAAGGTAAATTTGCTGTACGAGCTTCCGTTTCCGAGATATTTGACAAAAACCGTACAGATTTGAAAAATGATGTGTCAAATGTCCTTGAAATCGGACAAAAACCGTACAGATATGAAAAATGATGTGGTTCAATGGCTACATTTTGAATCGAAAGTCGTGGAGCCTCGCAGATGGGCTCATTCGATTCCTCATCAAATTCTACAGTTAGCATTCCCCGAAGGTAAATTTGCTGTACGAGCTTCCGTTTCCGAGATATTTGACAAAAACCGTACAGATATGAAAAATTATGTGGTTCAAACGGCTATAAGTTTTGAATCGAAAGTCGTAGAGCCTCGCAGATGGGCTCATTCTACTCCTCATCAAATTCTACAGTTAGCATTCCCCAAAGGTAAATTTGCTGTACGAGCTTCCGTTTCCGAGATATTTGACAAAAACCGTACAGATTTGAAAAATGATGTGTCAAATGTCCTTGAAATCGGACAAAAACCGTACAGATATGAAAAATTATGTGGTTCAATCGGCTACATTTTGAATCGAAAGTCGTAGAGCCTCGCAGATGGGCTCATTCGATTCCTCATCAAATTCTACAGTTAGCATTCCCCAAAGGTAAATTTGCTGTACGAGCTTCCGTTTCCGAGATATTTGACAAAAACCGTACAGATTTTAAAAATGATGTGTCAAATGTCCTTGAAATCGGACAAAAACCGTACAGATATGAAAAATTATGTGGTTCAATCGGCTACATTTTGAATCGAAAGTCGTAGAGCCTCGCAGATGGGCTCATTCGATTCCTCATCAAATTCTACAGTTAGCATTCCCCAAAGGTAAATTTGCTGTACGAGCTTCCGTTTCCGAGATATTTGACAAAAACCGTACAGATTTGAAAAATGATGTGTCAAATGTCCTTGAAATCGGACAAAAACCGTACAGATATGAAAAATTATGTGGTTCAATCGGCTACATTTTGAATCGAAAGTCGTAGAGCCTCGCAGATGGGCTCATTCGATTCCTCATCAAATTCTACAGTTAGCATTCCCCAAAGGTAAATTTGCTGTACGAGCTTCCGTTTCCGAGATATTTGACAAAAACCGTACAGATTTGAAAAATGATGTGTCAAATGTCCTTGAAATCAGACAAAAAACGTACAGATATGAAAAATTATGTGGTTCAATCGGCTACATTTTGAATCGAAAGTCGTAGAGCCTCGCAGATGGGCTCATTCGATTCCTCATCAAATTCTACAGTTAGCATTCCCCAAAGGTAAATTTGCTGTACGAGCTTCCGTTTCCGAGATATTTGACAAAAACCGTACAGATTTGAAAAATGATGTGTCAAATGTCCTTGAAATCGGACAAAAACCGTACAGATATGAAAAATTATGTGGTTCAATCGGCTACATTTTGAATCGAAAGTCGTAGAGCCTCGCAGATGGGCTCATTCGATTCCTCATCAAATTCTACAGTTAGCATTCCCCAAAGGTAAATTTGCTGTACGAGCTTCCGTTTCCGAGATATTTGACAAAAACCGTACAGATTTGAAAAATGATGTGTCAAATGTCCTTGAAATCAGACAAAAAACGTACAGATATGAAAAATTATGTGGTTCAATCGGCTACATTTTGAATCGAAAGTCGTAGAGCCTCGCAGATGGGCTCATTCGATTCCTCATCAAATTCTACAGTTAGCATTCCCCGAAGGTAAATTTGCTGTACGAGCTTCCGTTTCCGAGATATTTGACAAAAACCGTACAGATATGAAAAATTATGTGGTTCAAACGGCTATAACTTTTGAATCGAAAGTCGTAGAGCCTCGCAGATGGGCTCATTCTACTCCTCATCAAATTCTACAGTTAGCATTCCCCAAAGGTAAATTTGCTGTACGAGCTTCCGTTTCCGAGATATTTGACAAAAACCGTACAGATTTTAAAAATGATGTGTCAAATGTCCTTGAAATCGGACAAAAACCGTACAGATATGAAAAATTATGTGGTTCAATCGGCTACATTTTGAATCGAAAGTCGTAGAGCCTCGCAGATGGGCTCATTCGATTCCTCATCAAATTCTACAGTTAGCATTCCCCGAAGGTAAATTTGCTGTACGAGCTTCCGTTTCCGAGATATTTGACAAAAACCGTACAGATATGAAAAATTATGTGGTTCAAACAGCTATAAGTTTTGAATCGAAAGTCGTAGAGCCTCGCAGATGGGCTCATTCTACTCCTCATCAAATTCTACAGTTAGCATTCCCCAAAGGTAAATTTGCTGTACGAGCTTCCGTTTCCGAGATATTTGACAAAAACCGTACAGATTTTAAAAATGATGTGTCAAATGTCCTTGAAATCGGACAAAAACCGTACAGATATGAAAAATTATGTGGTTCAATCGGCTACATTTTGAATCGAAAGTCGTAGAGCCTCGCAGATGGGCTCATTCGATTCCTCATCAAATTCTACAGTTAGCATTCCCCGAAGGTAAATTTGCTGTACGAGCTTCCGTTTCCGAGATATTTGACAAAAACCGTACAGATATGAAAAATTATGTGGTTCAAACGGCTATAACTTTTGAATCGAAAGTCGTAGAGCCTCGCAGATGGGCTCATTCTACTCCTCATCAAATTCTACAGTTAGCATTCCCCTGTGCAGGTAAATTTGCTGTACGAGCTTCCGTTTCCGAGATATTTGAAAAAAAACGTACAGATTTGAAAAATGATGTGTCAAATGTCCTTGAAATCGGACAAAAACCGTACAGATATGAAAAATTATGTGGTTCAATCGGCTACATTTTGAATCGAAAGTCGTAGAGCCTCGCAGATGGGCTCATTCGATTCCTCATCAAATTCTACAGTTAGCATTCCCCGAAGGTAAATTTGCTGTACGAGCTTCCGTTTCCGAGATATTTGACAAAAACTGTACAGATATGAAAAATTATGTGGTTCAAACGGCTATAACTTTTGAATCGAAAGTCGTAGAGCCTCGCAGATGGGCTCATTCTACTCCTCATCAAATTCTACAGTTAGCATTCCCCAAAGGTAAATTTGCTGTACGAGCTTCCGTTTCCGAGATATTTGACAAAAACCGTACAGATTTGAAAAATGATGTGTCAAATGTCCTTGAAATCGGACAAAAACCGTACAGATATGAAAAATTATGTGGTTCAATCGGCTACATTTTGAATCGAAAGTCGTAGAGCCTCGCAGATGGGCTCATTCGATTCCTCATCAAATTCTACAGTTAGCATTCCCCGAAGGTAAATTTGCTGTACGAGCTTCCGTTTCCGAGATATTTGACAAAAACCGTACAGATATGAAAAATTATGTGGTTCAAACGGCTATAACTTTTGAATCGAAAGTCGTAGAGCCTCGCAGATGGGCTCATTCTACTCCTCATCAAATTCTACAGTTAGCATTCCCCAAAGGTAAATTTGCTGTACGAGCTTCCGTTTCCGAGATATTTGACAAAAACCGTACAGATTTGAAAAATGATGTGTCAAATGTCCTTGAAATCGGACAAAAACCGTACAGATATGAAAAATTATGTGGTTCAATCGGCTACATTTTGAATCGAAAGTCGTAGAGCCTCGCAGATGGGCTCATTCGATTCCTCATCAAATTCTACAGTTAGCATTCCCCAAAGGTAAATTTGCTGTACGAGCTTCCGTTTCCGAGATATTTGACAAAAACCGTACAGATTTGAAAAATGATGTGTCAAATGTCCTTGAAATCGGACAAAAACCGTACAGATATGAAAAATTATGTGGTTCAATCGGCTACATTTTGAATCGAAAGTCGTAGAGCCTCGCAGATGGGCTCATTCGATTCCTCATCAAATTCTACAGTTAGCATTCCCCAAAGGTAAATTTGCTGTACGAGCTTCCGTTTCCGAGATATTTGACAAAAACCGTACAGATTTGAAAAATGATGTGTCAAATGTCCTTGAAATCGGACAAAAACCGTACAGATATGAAAAATTATGTGGTTCAATCGGCTACATTTTGAATCGAAAGTCGTAGAGCCTCGCAGATGGGCTCATTCGATTCCTCATCAAATTCTACAGTTAGCATTCCCCAAAGGTAAATTTGCTGTACGAGCTTCCGTTTCCGAGATATTTGACAAAAACCGTACAGATTTGAAAAATGATGTGTCAAATGTCCTTGAAATCGGACAAAAACCGTACAGATATGAAAAATTATGTGGTTCAATCGGCTACATTTTGAATCGAAAGTCGTAGAGCCTCGCAGATGGGCTCATTCGATTCCTCATCAAATTCTACAGTTAGCATTCCCCAAAGGTAAATTTGCTGTACGAGCTTCCGTTTCCGAGATATTTGACAAAAACCGTACAGATTTTAAAAATGATGTGTCAAATGTCCTTGAAATCGGACAAAAACCGTACAGATATGAAAAATTATGTGGTTCAATCGGCTACATTTTGAATCGAAAGTCGTAGAGCCTCGCAGATGGGCTCATTCGATTCCTCATCAAATTCTACAGTTAGCATTCCCCGAAGGTAAATTTGCTGTACGAGCTTCCGTTTCCGAGATATTTGACAAAAACCGTACAGATATGAAAAATTATGTGGTTCAAACGGCTATAAGTTTTGAATCGAAAGTCGTAGAGCCTCGCAGATGGGCTCATTCTACTCCTCATCAAATTCTACAGTTAGCATTCCCCAAAGGTAAATTTGCTGTACGAGCTTCCGTTTCCGAGATATTTGACAAAAACCGTACAGATTTTAAAAATGATGTGTCAAATGTCCTTGAAATCGGACAAAAACCGTACAGATATGAAAAATTATGTGGTTCAATCGGCTACATTTTGAATCGAAAGTCGTAGAGCCTCGCAGATGGGCTCATTCGATTCCTCATCAAATTCTACAGTTAGCATTCCCCGAAGGTAAATTTGCTGTACGAGCTTCCGTTTCCGAGATATTTGACAAAAACTGTACAGATATGAAAAATTATGTGGTTCAAACGGCTATAACTTTTGAATCGAAAGTCGTAGAGCCTCGCAGATGGGCTCATTCTACTCCTCATCAAATTCTACAGTTAGCATTCCCCAAAGGTAAATTTGCTGTACGAGCTTCCGTTTCCGAGATATTTGACAAAAACCGTACAGATTTGAAAAATGATGTGTCAAATGTCCTTGAAATCGGACAAAAACCGTACAGATATGAAAAATTATGTGGTTCAATCGGCTACATTTTGAATCGAAAGTCGTAGAGCCTCGCAGATGGGCTCATTCGATTCCTCATCAAATTCTACAGTTAGCATTCCCCAAAGGTAAATTTGCTGTACGAGCTTCCGTTTCCGAGATATTTGACAAAAACCGTACAGATTTGAAAAATGATGTGTCAAATGTCCTTGAAATCAGACAAAAAACGTACAGATATGAAAAATTATGTGGTTCAATCGGCTACATTTTGAATCGAAAGTCGTAGAGCCTCGCAGATGGGCTCATTCGATTCCTCATCAAATTCTACAGTTAGCATTCCCGAAGGTAAATTTGCTGTACGAGCTTCCGTTTCCGAGATATTTGACAAAAACCGTACAGATATGAAAAATTATGTGGTTCAAACGGCTATAACTTTTGAATCGAAAGTCGTAGAGCCTCGCAGATGGGCTCATTCTACTCCTCATCAAATTCTACAGTTAGCATTCCCCAAAGGTAAATTTGCTGTACGAGCTTCCGTTTCCGAGATATTTGACAAAAACCGTACAGATTTGAAAAATGATGTGTCAAATGTCCTTGAAATCGGACAAAAACCGTACAGATATGAAAAATTATGTGGTTCAATCGGCTACATTTTGAATCGAAAGTCGTAGAGCCTCGCAGATGGGCTCATTCGATTCCTCATCAAATTCTACAGTTAGCATTCCCCAAAGGTAAATTTGCTGTACGAGCTTCCGTTTCCGAGATATTTGACAAACACCGTACAGATTTGAAAAAATGATGTGTCAAATGTCCTTGAAATCGGACAAAAACCGTACAGATATGAAAAATTATGTGGTTCAATCGGCTACATTTTGAATCGAAAGTCGTAGAGCCTCGCAGATGGGCTCATTCGATTCCTCATCAAATTCTACAGTTAGCATTCCCCGAAGGTAAATTTGCTGTACGAGCTTCCGTTTCCGATATATTTGACAAAAACCGTACAGATATGAAAAATTATGTGGTTCAAACGGCTATAACTTTTGAATCGAAAGTCGTAGAGCCTCGCAGATGGGCTCATTCTACTCCTCATCAAATTCTACAGTTAGCATTCCCCAAAGGTAAATTTGCTGTACGAGCTTCCGTTTCCGAGATATTTGACAAAAACCGTACAGATTTGAAAAATAATGTGTCAAATGTCCTTGAAATCGGACAAAAACCGTACAGATATGAAAAATTATGTGGTTCAATCGGCTACATTTTGAATCGAAAGTCGTAGAGCCTCGCAGATGGGCTCATTCGATTCCTCATCAAATTCTACAGTTAGCATTCCCCGAAGGTAAATTTGCTGTACGAGCTTCCGTTTCCGAGATATTTGACAAAAACCGTACAGATATGAAAAATTATGTGGTTCAAACGGCTATAACTTTTGAATCGAAAGTCGTAGAGCCTCGCAGATGGGCTCATTCTACTCCTCATCAAATTCTACAGTTAGCATTCCCCTGTGCAGGTAAATTTGCTGTACGAGCTTCCGTTTCCGAGATATTTGACAAAAACCGTACAGATTTGAAAAATGATGTGTCAAATGTCCTTGAAATCGGACAAAAACCGTACAGATATGAAAAATTATGTGGTTCAATCGGCTACATTTTGAATCGAAAGTCGTAGAGCCTCGCAGATGGGCTCATTCGATTCCTCATCAAATTCTACAGTTAGCATTCCCCGAAGGTAAATTTGCTGTACGAGCTTCCGTTTCCGAGATATTTGACAAAAACTGTACAGATATGAAAAATTATGTGGTTCAATCGGCTACATTTTGAATCGAAAGTCGTAGAGCCTCGCAGATGGGCTCATTCGATTCCTCATCAAATTCTACAGTTAGCATTCCCTGAAGGTAAATTTGCTGTACGAGCTTCCGTTTCCGAGATATTTGACAAAAACCGTACAGATTTGAAAAATGATGTGTCAAATGTCCTTGAAATCGGACAAAAACCGTACAGATATGAAAAATTATGTGGTTCAATCGGCTACATTTTGAATCGAAAGTCGTAGAGCCTCGCAGATGGGCTCATTCGATTCCTCATCAAATTCTACAGTTAGCATTCCCCAAAGGTAAATTTGCTGTACGAGCTTCCGTTTCCGAGATATTTGACAAAAACCGTACAGATTTTAAAAATGATGTGTCAAATGTCCTTGAAATCGGACAAAAACCGTACAGATATGAAAAATTATGTGGTTCAATCGGCTACATTTTGAATCGAAAGTCGTAGAGCCTCGCAGATGGGCTCATTCGATTCCTCATCAAATTCTACAGTTAGCATTCCCCGAAGGTAAATTTGCTGTACGAGCTTCCGTTTCCGAGATATTTGACAAAAACCGTACAGATATGAAAAATTATGTGGTTCAAACGGCTATAAGTTTTGAATCGAAAGTCGTAGAGCCTCGCAGATGGGCTCATTCTACTCCTCATCAAATTCTACAGTTAGCATTCCCCAAAGGTAAATTTGCTGTACGAGCTTCCGTTTCCGAGATATTTGACAAAAACCGTACAGATTTTAAAAATGATGTGTCAAATGTCCTTGAAATCGGACAAAAACCGTACAGATATGAAAAATTATGTGGTTCAATCGGCTACATTTTGAATCGAAAGTCGTAGAGCCTCGCAGATGGGCTCATTCGATTCCTCATCAAATTCTACAGTTAGCATTCCCCGAAGGTAAATTTGCTGTACGAGCTTCCGTTTCCGAGATATTTGACAAAAACTGTACAGATATGAAAAATTATGTGGTTCAAACGGCTATAACTTTTGAATCGAAAGTCGTAGAGCCTCGCAGATGGGCTCATTCTACTCCTCATCAAATTCTACAGTTAGCATTCCCCAAAGGTAAATTTGCTGTACGAGCTTCCGTTTCCGAGATATTTGACAAAAACCGTACAGATTTGAAAAATGATGTGTCAAATGTCCTTGAAATCGGACAAAAACCGTACAGATATGAAAAATTATGTGGTTCAATCGGCTACATTTTGAATCGAAAGTCGTAGAGCCTCGCAGATGGGCTCATTCGATTCCTCATCAAATTCTACAGTTAGCATTCCCCGAAGGTAAATTTGCTGTACGAGCTTCCGTTTCCGAGATATTTGACAAAAACCGTACAGATATGAAAAATTATGTGGTTCAAACGGCTATAACTTTTGAATCGAAAGTCGTAGAGCCTCGCAGATGGGCTCATTCTACTCCTCATCAAATTCTACAGTTAGCATTCCCCAAAGGTAAATTTGCTGTACGAGCTTCCGTTTCCGAGATATTTGACAAAAACCGTACAGATTTGAAAAATGATGTGTCAAATGTCCTTGAAATCGGACAAAAACCGTACAGATATGAAAAATGATGTGGTTCAATCGGCTACATTTTGAATCGAAAGTCGTAGAGCCTCGCAGATGGGCTCATTCGATTCCTCATCAAATTCTACAGTTAGCATTCCCCAAAGGTAAATTTGCTGTACGAGCTTCCGTTTCCGAGATATTTGACAAAAACCGTACAGATTTGAAAAATGATGTGTCAAATGTCCTTGAAATCAGACAAAAAACGTACAGATATGAAAAATTATGTGGTTCAATCGGCTACATTTTGAATCGAAAGTCGTAGAGCCTCGCAGATGGGCTCATTCGATTCCTCATCAAATTCTACAGTTAGCATTCCCGAAGGTAAATTTGCTGTACGAGCTTCCGTTTCCGAGATATTTGACAAAAACCGTACAGATATGAAAAATTATGTGGTTCAAACGGCTATAACTTTTGAATCGAAAGTCGTAGAGCCTCGCAGATGGGCTCATTCTACTCCTCATCAAATTCTACAGTTAGCATTCCCCAAAGGTAAATTTGCTGTACGAGCTTCCGTTTCCGAGATATTTGACAAAAACCGTACAGATTTGAAAAATGATGTGTCAAATGTCCTTGAAATCGGACAAAAACCGTACAGATATGAAAAATTATGTGGTTCAATCGGCTACATTTTGAATCGAAAGTCGTAGAGCCTCGCAGATGGGCTCATTCGATTCCTCATCAAATTCTACAGTTAGCATTCCCCAAAGGTAAATTTGCTGTACGAGCTTCCGTTTCCGAGATATTTGACAAACACCGTACAGATTTGAAAAAATGATGTGTCAAATGTCCTTGAAATCGGACAAAAACCGTACAGATATGAAAAATTATGTGGTTCAATCGGCTACATTTTGAATCGAAAGTCGTAGAGCCTCGCAGATGGGCTCATTCGATTCCTCATCAAATTCTACAGTTAGCATTCCCCGAAGGTAAATTTGCTGTACGAGCTTCCGTTTCCGAGATATTTGACAAAAACCGTACAGATTTGAAAAATGATGTGTCAAATGTCCTTGAAATCAGACAAAAAACGTACAGATATGAAAAATTATGTGGTTCAATCAGCTACATTTTGAATCGAAAGTCGTAGAGCCTCGCAGATGGGCTCATTCGATTCCTCATCAAATTCTACAGTTAGCATTCCCCAAAGGTAAATTTGCTGTACGAGCTTCCGTTTCCGAGATATTTGACAAAAACCGTACAGATTTGAAAAAATGATGTGTGAAATGTCCTTGAAATCGGACAAAAACCGTACAGATATGAAAAATTATGTGGTTCAAACGGCTACATTTTGAATCGAAAGTCGTAGAGCCTCGCAGATGGGCTCATTCTACTCCTCATCAAATTCTACAGTTAGCATTCCCCTACGCAGGTAAATTTGCTGTACGAGCTTCCGTTTCCGAGATATTTGACAAAAACCGTACAGATATGAAAAATGATGTGGTTCAAACGGCTATAACTTTTGAATTGAAAGTCGTAGAGCCTCGCAGATGGGCTCATTCTACTCCTCATCAAATTCTACAGTTAGCATTCCCCAAAGGTAAATTTGCTGTACGAGCTTCCGTTTCCGAGATATTTGACAAAAACCGTACAGATTTGAAAAATGATGTGTCAAATGTCCTTGAAATCGGACAAAAACCGTACAGATATGAAAAATTATGTGGTTCAATCGGCTACATTTTGAATCGAAAGTCGTAGAGCCTCGCAGATGGGCTCATTCGATTCCTCATCAAATTCTACAGTTAGCATTCCCCGAAGGTAAATTTGCTGTACGAGCTTCCGTTTCCGAGATATTTGACAAAAACTGTACAGATATGAAAAATTATGTGGTTCAAACGGCTATAACTTTTGAATCGAAAGTCGTAGAGCCTCGCAGATGGGCTCATTCTACTCCTCATCAAATTCTACAGTTAGCATTCCCCAAAGGTAAATTTGCTGTACGAGCTTCCGTTTCCGAGATATTTGACAAAAACCGTACAGATTTGAAAAATGATGTGTCAAATGTCCTTGAAATCGGACAAAAACCGTACAGATATGAAAAATTATGTGGTTCAATCGGCTACATTTTGAATCGAAAGTCGTAGAGCCTCGCAGATGGGCTCATTCGATTCCTCATCAAATTCTACAGTTAGCATTCCCCAAAGGTAAATTTGCTGTACGAGCTTCCGTTTCCGAGATATTTGACAAAAACCGTACAGATTTGAAAAATGATGTGTCAAATGTCCTTGAAATCGGACAAAAACCGTACAGATATGAAAAATTATGTGGTTCAATCGGCTACATTTTGAATCGAAAGTCGTAGAGCCTCGCAGATGGGCTCATTCGATTCCTCATCAAATTCTACAGTTAGCATTCCCCAAAGGTAAATTTGCTGTACGAGCTTCCGTTTCCGAGATATTTGACAAAAACCGTACAGATTTTAAAAATGATGTGTCAAATGTCCTTGAAATCGGACAAAAACCGTACAGATATGAAAAATTATGTGGTTCAATCGGCTACATTTTGAATCGAAAGTCGTAGAGCCTCGCAGATGGGCTCATTCGATTCCTCATCAAATTCTACAGTTAGCATTCCCCGAAGGTAAATTTGCTGTACGAGCTTCCGTTTCCGAGATATTTGACAAAAACTGTACAGATATGAAAAATTATGTGGTTCAAACGGCTATAACTTTTGAATCGAAAGTCGTAGAGCCTCGCAGATGGGCTCATTCTACTCCTCATCAAATTCTACAGTTAGCATTCCCCAAAGGTAAATTTGCTGTACGAGCTTCCGTTTCCGAGATATTTGACAAAAACCGTACAGATTTGAAAAATGATGTGTCAAATGTCCTTGAAATCGGACAAAAACCGTACAGATATGAAAAATTATGTGGTTCAATCGGCTACATTTTGAATCGAAAGTCGTAGAGCCTCGCAGATGGGCTCATTCGATTCCTCATCAAATTCTACAGTTAGCATTCCCCGAAGGTAAATTTGCTGTACGAGCTTCCGTTTCCGAGATATTTGACAAAAACCGTACAGATATGAAAAATTATGTGGTTCAAACGGCTATAACTTTTGAATCGAAAGTCGTAGAGCCTCGCAGATGGGCTCATTCTACTCCTCATCAAATTCTACAGTTAGCATTCCCCAAAGGTAAATTTGCTGTACGAGCTTCCGTTTCCGAGATATTTGACAAAAACCGTACAGATTTGAAAAATGATGTGTCAAATGTCCTTGAAATCGGACAAAAACCGTACAGATATGAAAAATTATGTGGGTCAATCGGCTACATTTTGAATCGAAAGTCGTAGAGCCTCGCAGATGGGCTCATTCGATTCCTCATCAAATTCTACAGTTAGCATTCCCCAAAGGTAAATTTGCTGTACGAGCTTCCGTTTCCGAGATATTTGACAAAAACCGTACAGATTTGAAAAATGATGTGTCAAATGTCCTTGAAATCAGACAAAAAACGTACAGATATGAAAAATTATGTGGTTCAATCGGCTACATTTTGAATCGAAAGTCGTAGAGCCTCGCAGATGGGCTCATTCGATTCCTCATCAAATTCTACAGTTAGCATTCCCGAAGGTAAATTTGCTGTACGAGCTTCCGTTTCCGAGATATTTGACAAAAAACGTACAGATATGAAAAATTATGTGGTTCAAACAGCTATAACTTTTGAATCGAAAGTCGTAGAGCCTCGCAGATGGGCTCATTCTACTCCTCATCAAATTCTACAGTTAGCATTCCCCAAAGGTAAATTTGCTGTACGAGCTTCCGTTTCCGAGATATTTGACAAAAACCGTACAGATTTGAAAAATGATGTGTCAAATGTCCTTGAAATCGGACAAAAACCGTACAGATATGAAAAATTATGTGGTTCAATCGGCTACATTTTGAATCGAAAGTCGTAGAGCCTCGCAGATGGGCTCATTCGATTCCTCATCAAATTCTACAGTTAGCATTCCCCAAAGGTAAATTTGCTGTACGAGCTTCCGTTTCCGAGATATTTGACAAACACCGTACAGATTTGAAAAAATGATGTGTCAAATGTCCTTGAAATCGGACAAAAACCGTACAGATATGAAAAATTATGTGGTTCAATCGGCTACATTTTGAATCGAAAGTCGTAGAGCCTCGCAGATGGGCTCATTCGATTCCTCATCAAATTCTACAGTTAGCATTCCCCGAAGGTAAATTTGCTGTACGAGCTTCCGTTTCCGATATATTTGACAAAAACCGTACAGATATGAAAAATTATGTGGTTCAAACGGCTATAACTTTTGAATCGAAAGTCGTAGAGCCTCGCAGATGGGCTCATTCGATTCCTCATCAAATTCTACAGTTAGCATTCCCTGAAGGTAAATTTGCTGTACGAGCTTCCGTTTCCGAGATATTTGACAAAAACCGTACAGATTTGAAAAATGATGTGTCAAATGTCCTTGAAATCGGACAAAAACCGTACAGATATGAAAAATTATGTGGTTCAATCGGCTACATTTTGAATCGAAAGTCGTAGAGCCTCGCAGATGGGCTCATTCGATTCCTCATCAAATTCTACAGTTAGCATTCCCCGAAGGTAAATTTGCTGTACGAGCTTCCGTTTCCGAGATATTTGACAAAAACCGTACAGATATGAAAAATGATGTGGTTCAAACGGCTATAACTTTTGAATCGAAAGTCGTAGAGCCTCGCAGATGGGCTCATTCTACTCCTCATCAAATTCTACAGTTAGCATTCCCCAAAGGTAAATTTGCTGTACGAGCTTCCGTTTCCGAGATATTTGACAAAAACCGTACAGATTTGAAAAATGATGTGTCAAATGTCCTTGAAATCGGACAAAAACCGTACAGATATGAAAAATTATGTGGTTCAATCGGCTACATTTTGAATCGAAAGTCGTAGAGCCTCGCAGATGGGCTCATTCGATTCCTCATCAAATTCTACAGTTAGCATTCCCCAAAGGTAAATTTGCTGTACGAGCTTCCGTTTCCGAGATATTTGACAAACACCGTACAGATTTGAAAAAATGATGTGTCAAATGTCCTTGAAATCGGACAAAAACCGTACAGATATGAAAAATTATGTGGTTCAATCGGCTACATTTTGAATCGAAAGTCGTAGAGCCTCGCAGATGGGCTCATTCGATTCCTCATCAAATTCTACAGTTAGCATTCCCCGAAGGTAAATTTGCTGTACGAGCTTCCGTTTCCGAGATATTTGACAAAAACCGTACAGATATGAAAAATTATGTGGTTCAAACGGCTATAACTTTTGAATCGAAAGTCGTAGAGCCTCGCAGATGGGCTCATTCTACTCCTCATCAAATTCTACAGTTAGCATTCCCCAAAGGTAAATTTGCTGTACGAGCTTCCGTTTCCGAGATATTTGACAAAAACCGTACAGATTTGAAAAATGATGTGTCAAATGTCCTTGAAATCGGACAAAAACCGTACAGATATGAAAAATTATGTGGTTCAATCGGCTACATTTTGAATCGAAAGTCGTAGAGCCTCGCAGATGGGCTCATTCGATTCCTCATCAAATTCTACAGTTAGCATTCCCCAAAGGTAAATTTGCTGTACGAGCTTCCGTTTCCGAGATATTTGACAAAAACCGTACAGATTTGAAAAATGATGTGTCAAATGTCCTTGAAATCGGACAAAAACCGTACAGATATGAAAAATTATGTGGTTCAATCGGCTACATTTTGAATCGAAAGTCGTAGAGCCTCGCAGATGGGCTCATTCGATTCCTCATCAAATTCTACAGTTAGCATTCCCCAAAGGTAAATTTGCTGTACGAGCTTCCGTTTCCGAGATATTTGACAAAAACCGTACAGATTTTAAAAATGATGTGTCAAATGTCCTTGAAATCGGACAAAAAACGTACAGATATGAAAAATTATGTGGTTCAATCGGCTACATTTTGAATCGAAAGTCGTAGAGCCTCGCAGATGGGCTCATTCGATTCCTCATCAAATTCTACAGTTAGCATTCCCCGAAGGTAAATTTGCTGTACGAGCTTCCGTTTCCGAGATATTTGACAAAAACCGTACAGATATGAAAAATTATGTGGTTCAAACGGCTATAACTTTTGAATCGAAAGTCGTAGAGCCTCGCAGATGGGCTCATTCTACTCCTCATCAAATTCTACAGTTAGCATTCCCCAAAGGTAAATTTGCTGTACGAGCTTCCGTTTCCGAGATATTTGACAAAAACCGTACAGATTTGAAAAATGATGTGTCAAATGTCCTTGAAATCGGACAAAAACCGTACAGATATGAAAAATTATGTGGTTCAATCGGCTACATTTTGAATCGAAAGTCGTAGAGCCTCGCAGATGGGCTCATTCGATTCCTCATCAAATTCTACAGTTAGCATTCCCCAAAGGTAAATTTGCTGTACGAGCTTCCGTTTCCGAGATATTTGACAAAAACCGTACAGATTTGAAAAAATGATGTGTGAAATGTCCTTGAAATCGGACAAAAACCGTACAGATATGAAAAATTATGTGGTTCAAACGGCTACATTTTGAATCGAAAGTCGTAGAGCCTCGCAGATGGGCTCATTCTACTCCTCATCAAATTCTACAGTTAGCATTCCCCTACGCAGGTAAATTTGCTGTACGAGCTTCCGTTTCCGAGATATTTGACAAAAACCGTACAGATATGAAAAATGATGTGGTTCAAACGGCTATAACTTTTGAATTGAAAGTCGTAGAGCCTCGCAGATGGGCTCATTCTACTCCTCATCAAATTCTACAGTTAGCATTCCCCAAAGGTAAATTTGCTGTACGAGCTTCCGTTTCCGAGATATTTGACAAAAACCGTACAGATTTGAAAAATGATGTGTCAAATGTCCTTGAAATCGGACAAAAACCGTACAGATATGAAAAATTATGTGGTTCAATCGGCTACATTTTGAATCGAAAGTCGTAGAGCCTCGCAGATGGGCTCATTCGATTCCTCATCAAATTCTACAGTTAGCATTCCCCGAAGGTAAATTTGCTGTACGAGCTTCCGTTTCCGATATATTTGACAAAAACCGTACAGATATGAAAAATTATGTGGTTCAAACGGCTATAACTTTTGAATCGAAAGTCGTAGAGCCTTGCAGATGGGCTCATTCTACTCCTCATCAAATTCTACAGTTAGCATTCCCCTGTGCAGGTAAATTTGCTGTACGAGCTTCCGTTTCCGAGATATTTGACAAAAACCGTACAGATTTGAAAAATGATGTGTCAAATGTCCTTGAAATCGGACAAAAACCGTACAGATATGAAAAATTATGTGGTTCAATCGGCTACATTTTGAATCGAAAGTCGTAGAGCCTCGCAGATGGGCTCATTCGATTCCTCATCAAATTCTACAGTTAGCATTCCCCGAAGGTAAATTTGCTGTACGAGCTTCCGTTTCCGAGATATTTGACAAAAACTGTACAGATATGAAAAATTATGTGGTTCAAATGGCTATAACTTTTGAATCGAAAGTCGTAGAGCCTCGCAGATGGGCTCATTCTACTCCTCATCAAATTCTACAGTTAGCATTCCCCAAAGGTAAATTTGCTGTACGAGCTTCCGTTTCCGAGATATTTGACAAAAACCGTACAGATTTGAAAAATGATGTGTCAAATGTCCTTGAAATCGGACAAAAACCGTACAGATATGAATAATTATGTGGTTCAATCGGCTACATTTTGAATCGAAAGTCGTAGAGCCTCGCAGATGGGCTCATTCGATTCCTCATCAAATTCTACAGTTAGCATTCCCTGAAGGTAAATTTGCTGTACGAGCTTCCGTTTCCGAGATATTTGACAAAAACCGTACAGATTTGAAAAATGATGTGTCAAATGTCCTTGAAATCGGACAAAAACCGTACAGATATGAAAAATTATGTGGTTCAATCGGCTACATTTTGAATCGAAAGTCGTAGAGCCTCGCAGATGGGCTCATTCGATTCCTCATCAAATTCTACAGTTAGCATTCCCCAAAGGTAAATTTGCTGTACGAGCTTCCGTTTCCGAGATATTTGACAAAAAACGTACAGATTTGAAAAATTATGTGTCAAATGTCCTTGAAATCAGACAAAAAACGTACAGATATGAAAAATTATGTGGTTCAATCGGCTACATTTTGAATCGAAAGTCGTAGAGCCTCGCAGATGGGCTCATTCGATTCCTCATCAAATTCTACAGTTAGCATTCCCCGAAGGTAAATTTGCTGTACGAGCTTCCGTTTCCGAGATATTTGACAAAAACCGTACAGATATGAAAAATTATGTGGTTCAAACGGCTATAACTTTTGAATCGAAAGTCGTAGAGCCTCGCAGATGGGCTCATTCTACTCCTCATCAAATTCTACAGTTAGCATTCCCCAAAGGTAAATTTGCTGTACGAGCTTCCGTTTCCGAGATATTTGACAAAAACCGTACAGATTTGAAAAATGATGTGTCAAATGTCCTTGAAATCGGACAAAAACCGTACAGATATGAAAAATTATGTGGTTCAATCGGCTACATTTTGAATCGAAAGTCGTAGAGCCTCGCAGATGGGCTCATTCGATTCCTCATCAAATTCTACAGTTAGCATTCCCCAAAGGTAAATTTGCTGTACGAGCTTCCGTTTCCGAGATATTTGACAAAAACCGTACAGATTTGAAAAATGATGTGTCAAATGTCCTTGAAATCGGACAAAAACCGTACAGATATGAAAAATTATGTGGTTCAATCGGCTACATTTTGAATCGAAAGTCGTAGAGCCTCGCAGATGGGCTCATTCGATTTCTCATCAAATTCTACAGTTAGCATTCCCCGAAGGTAAATTTGCTGTACGAGCTTCCGTTTCCGAGATATTTGACAAAAACCGTACAGATATGAAAAATTATGTGGTTCAAACGGCTATAAGTTTTGAATCGAAAGTCGTAGAGCCTCGCAGATGGGCTCATTCTACTCCTCATCAAATTCTACAGTTAGCATTCCCCAAAGGTAAATTTGCTGTACGAGCTTCCGTTTCCGAGATATTTGACAAAAACCGTACAGATTTGAAAAATGATGTGTCAAATGTCCTTGAAATCGGACAAAAACCGTACAGATATGAAAAATTATGTGGTTCATTCGGCTACATTTTGAATCGAAAGTCGTAGAGCCTCGCAGATGGGCTAATTCGATTCCTCGTCAAATTCTACAGTTAGCATTCCCCGAAGGTAAATTTGCTGTACGAGCTTCCGTTTCCGAGATATTTGACAAAAACCGTACAGATATGAAAAATTATGTGGTTCAAACGGCTATAAGTTTTAAATCGAAAGTCGTAGAGCCTCGCAGATGGGCTCATTCTACTCCTCATCAAATTCTACAGTTAGCATTCCCCAAAGGTAAATTTGCTGTACGAGCTTCCGTTTCCGAGATATTTGACAAAAACCGTACAGATTTGAAAAAATGATGTGTCAAATGTCCTTGAAATCGGACAAAAACCGTACAGATATGAAAAATTATGTGGTTCAAACGGCTACATTTTGAATCGAAAGTCGTAGAGCCTCGCAGATGGGCTCATTCTACTCCTCATCAAATTCTACAGTTAGCATTCCCCAAAGGTAAATTTGCTGTACGAGCTTCCGTTTCCGAGATATTTGACAAAAACCGTACAGATTTGAAAAATGATGTGTCAAATGTCCTTGAAATCGGACAAAAACCGTACAGATATGAAAAATTATGTGGTTCAATCGGCTACATTTTGAATCGAAAGTCGTAGAGCCTCGCAGATGGGCTCATTCGATTCCTAATCAAATTCTACAGTTAGCATTCCCCGAAGGTAAATTGGCTGTACGAGCTTCCGTTTCCGAGATATTTGACAAAAACCGTACAGATTTTAAAAATGATGTGTCAAATGTCCTTGAAATCGGACAAAAACCGTACAGATATGAAAAATTATGTGGTTCAATCGGCTACATTTTGAATCGAAAGTCGTAGAGCCTCGCAGATGGGCTCATTCGATTCCTCATCAAATTCTACAGTTAGCATTCCCCGAAGGTAAATTTGCTGTACGAGCTTCCGTTTCCGAGATATTTGACAAAAACCGTACAGATATGAAAAATTATGTGGTTCAAACGGCTATAACTTTTGAATCGAAAGTCGTAGAGCCTCGCAGATGGGCTCATTCTACTCCTCATCAAATTCTACAGTTAGCATTCCCCAAAGGTAAATTTGCTGTACGAGCTTCCGTTTCCGAGATATTTGACAAAAACCGTACAGATTTGAAAAATGATGTGTCAAATGTCCTTGAAATCGGACAAAAACCGTACAGATATGAAAAATTATGTGGTTCAATCGGCTACATTTTGAATCGAAAGTCGTAGAGCCTCGCAGATGGGCTCATTCGATTCCTCATCAAATTCTACGATTAGCATTCCCCAAAGGTAAATTTGCTGTACGAGCTTCCGTTTCCGAGATATTTGACAAAAACCGTACAGATTTGAAAAATGATGTGTCAAATGTCCTTGAAATCGGACAAAAACCGTATAGATATGAAAAATTATGTGGTTCAATCGGCTACATTTTGAATCAAAAGTCGTAGAGCCTCGCAGATGGGCTCATTCGATTCCTCATCAAATTCTACAGTTAGCATTCCCCGAAGGTAAATTTGCTGTACGAGCTTCCGTTTCCGAGATATTTGACAAAAACCGTACAGATATGAAAAATTATGTGGTTCAAACGGCTATAAGTTTTGAATCAAAAGTCGTAGAGCCTCGCAGATGGGCTCATTCTACTCCTCATCAAATTCTACAGTTAGCATTCCCCAAAGGTAAATTTGCTGTACGAGCTTCCGTTTCCGAGATATTTGACAAAAACCGTACAGATTTGAAAAATGATGTGTCAAATGTCCTTGAAATCGGACAAAAACCGTACAGATATGAAAAATTATGTGGTTCAATCGGCTACATTTTGAATCGAAAGTCGTAGAGCCTCGCAGATGGGCTCATTCGATTCCTCATCAAATTCTACAGTTAGCATTCCCCAAAGGTAAATTTGCTGTACGAGCTTCCGTTTCCGAGATATTTGACAAAAACCGTACAGATTTTAAAAATGATGTGTCAAATGTCCTTGAAATCGGACAAAAAACGTACAGATATGAAAAATTATGTGGTTCAATCGGCTACATTTTGAATCGAAAGTCGTAGAGCCTCGCAGATGGGCTCATTCGATTCCTCATCAAATTCTACAGTTAGCATTCCCCGAAGGTAAATTTGCTGTACGAGCTTCCGTTTCCGAGATATTTGACAAAAACCGTACAGATATGAAAAATTATGTGGTTCAAACGGCTATAACTTTTGAATCGAAAGTCGTAGAGCCTCGCAGATGGGCTCATTCTACTCCTCATCAAATTCTACAGTTAGCATTCCCCAAAGGTAAATTTGCTGTACGAGCTTCCGTTTCCGAGATATTTGACAAAAACCGTACAGATTTGAAAAATGATGTGTCAAATGTCCTTGAAATCGGACAAAAACCGTACAGATATGAAAAATTATGTGGTTCAATCGGCTACATTTTGAATCGAAAGTCGTAGAGCCTCGCAGATGGGCTCATTCGATTCCTCATCAAATTCTACAGTTAGCATTCCCCAAAGGTAAATTTGCTGTACGAGCTTCCGTTTCCGAGATATTTGACAAAAACCGTACAGATTTGAAAAAATGATGTGTGAAATGTCCTTGAAATCGGACAAAAACCGTACAGATATGAAAAATTATGTGGTTCAAACGGCTACATTTTGAATCGAAAGTCGTAGAGCCTCGCAGATGGGCTCATTCTACTCCTCATCAAATTCTACAGTTAGCATTCCCCTACGCAGGTAAATTTGCTGTACGAGCTTCCGTTTCCGAGATATTTGACAAAAACCGTACAGATATGAAAAATGATGTGGTTCAAACGGCTATAACTTTTGAATTGAAAGTCGTAGAGCCTCGCAGATGGGCTCATTCTACTCCTCATCAAATTCTACAGTTAGCATTCCCCAAAGGTAAATTTGCTGTACGAGCTTCCGTTTCCGAGATATTTGACAAAAACCGTACAGATTTGAAAAATGATGTGTCAAATGTCCTTGAAATCGGACAAAAACCGTACAGATATGAAAAATTATGTGGTTCAATCGGCTACATTTTGAATCGAAAGTCGTAGAGCCTCGCAGATGGGCTCATTCGATTCCTCATCAAATTCTACAGTTAGCATTCCCCGAAGGTAAATTTGCTGTACGAGCTTCCGTTTCCGATATATTTGACAAAAACCGTACAGATATGAAAAATTATGTGGTTCAAACGGCTATAACTTTTGAATCGAAAGTCGTAGAGCCTTGCAGATGGGCTCATTCTACTCCTCATCAAATTCTACAGTTAGCATTCCCCTGTGCAGGTAAATTTGCTGTACGAGCTTCCGTTTCCGAGATATTTGACAAAAACCGTACAGATTTGAAAAATGATGTGTCAAATGTCCTTGAAATCGGACAAAAACCGTACAGATATGAAAAATTATGTGGTTCAATCGGCTACATTTTGAATCGAAAGTCGTAGAGCCTCGCAGATGGGCTCATTCGATTCCTCATCAAATTCTACAGTTAGCATTCCCCAAAGGTAAATTTGCTGTACGAGCTTCCGTTTCCGAGATATTTGACAAAAACCGTACAGATTTGAAAAATGATGTGTCAAATGTCCTTGAAATCGGACAAAAACCGTACAGATATGAAAAATTATGTGGTTCAATCGGCTACATTTTGAATCGAAAGTCGTAGAGCCTCGCAGATGGGCTCATTCGATTTCTCATCAAATTCTACAGTTAGCATTCCCCGAAGGTAAATTTGCTGTACGAGCTTCCGTTTCCGAGATATTTGACAAAAACCGTACAGATATGAAAAATTATGTGGTTCAAACGGCTATAAGTTTTGAATCGAAAGTCGTAGAGCCTCGCAGATGGGCTCATTCTACTCCTCATCAAATTCTACAGTTAGCATTCCCCAAAGGTAAATTTGCTGTACGAGCTTCCGTTTCCGAGATATTTGACAAAAACCGTACAGATTTGAAAAATGATGTGTCAAATGTCCTTGAAATCGGACAAAAACCGTACAGATATGAAAAATTATGTGGTTCATTCGGCTACATTTTGAATCGAAAGTCGTAGAGCCTCGCAGATGGGCTAATTCGATTCCTCGTCAAATTCTACAGTTAGCATTCCCCGAAGGTAAATTTGCTGTACGAGCTTCCGTTTCCGAGATATTTGACAAAAACCGTACAGATATGAAAAATTATGTGGTTCAAACGGCTATAAGTTTTAAATCGAAAGTCGTAGAGCCTCGCAGATGGGCTCATTCTACTCCTCATCAAATTCTACAGTTAGCATTCCCCAAAGGTAAATTTGCTGTACGAGCTTCCGTTTCCGAGATATTTGACAAAAACCGTACAGATTTGAAAAAATGATGTGTCAAATGTCCTTGAAATCGGACAAAAACCGTACAGATATGAAAAATTATGTGGTTCAAACGGCTACATTTTGAATCGAAAGTCGTAGAGCCTCGCAGATGGGCTCATTCTACTCCTCATCAAATTCTACAGTTAGCATTCCCCAAAGGTAAATTTGCTGTACGAGCTTCCGTTTCCGAGATATTTGACAAAAACCGTACAGATTTGAAAAATGATGTGTCAAATGTCCTTGAAATCGGACAAAAACCGTACAGATTTTAAAAATGATGTGTCAAATGTCCTTGAAATCGGACAAAAACCGTACAGATATGAAAAATTATGTGGTTCAATCGGCTACATTTTGAATCGAAAGTCGTAGAGCCTCGCAGATGGGCTCATTCGATTCCTCATCAAATTCTACAGTTAGCATTCCCCGAAGGTAAATTTGCTGTACGAGCTTCCGTTTCCGAGATATTTGACAAAAACCGTACAGATATGAAAAATTATGTGGTTCAAACGGCTATAAGTTTTGAATCGAAAGTCGTAGAGCCTCGCAGATGGGCTCATTCTACTCCTCATCAAATTCTACAGTTAGCATTCCCCAAAGGTAAATTTGCTGTACGAGCTTCCGTTTCCGAGATATTTGACAAAAACCGTACAGATTTGAAAAATGATGTGTCAAATGTCCTTGAAATCAGACAAAAAACGTACAGATATGAAAAATTATGTGGTTCAATCGGCTACATTTTGAATCGAAAGTCGTAGAGCCTCGCAGATGGGCTCATTCGATTCCTCATCAAATTCTACAGTAAGCATTCCCCAAAGGTAAATTTGCTGTACGAGCTTCCGTTTCCGAGATATTTGACAAAAACCGTACAGATTTGAAAAATGATGTGTCAAATGTCCTTGAAATCGGACAAAAACCGTACAGATATGAAAAATTATGTGGTTCAATCGGCTACATTTTGAATCGAAAGTCGTAGAGCCTCGCAGATGGGCTCATTCGATTCCTCATCAAATTCTACAGTTAGCATTCCCCGAAGGTAAATTTGCTGTACGAGCTTCCGTTTCCGAGATATTTGACAAAAACCGTACAGATATGAAAAATTATGTGGTTCAAACGGCTATAACTTTTGAATCGAAAGTCGTAGAGCCTCGCAGATGGGCTCATTCTACTCCTCATCAAATTCTACAGTTAGCATTCCCCAAAGGTAAATTTGCTGTACGAGCTTCCGTTTCCGAGATATTTGACAAAAACCGTACAGATTTGAAAAATGATGTGTCAAATGTCCTTGAAATCGGACAAAAACCGTACAGATATGAAAAATTATGTGGTTCAATCGGCTACATTTTGAATCGAAAGTCGTAGAGCCTCGCAGATGGGCTCATTCGATTCCTAATCAAATTCTACAGTTAGCATTCCCCGAAGGTAAATTGGCTGTACGAGCTTCCGTTTCCGAGATATTTGACAAAAACCGTACAGATTTTAAAAATGATGTGTCAAATGTCCTTGAAATCGGACAAAAACCGTACAGATATGAAAAATTATGTGGTTCAATCGGCTACATTTTGAATCGAAAGTCGTAGAGCCTCGCAGATGGGCTCATTCGATTCCTCATCAAATTCTACAGTTAGCATTCCCCGAAGGTAAATTTGCTGTACGAGCTTCCGTTTCCGAGATATTTGACAAAAACCGTACAGATATGAAAAATTATGTGGTTCAAACGGCTATAAGTTTTGAATCGAAAGTCGTAGAGCCTCGCAGATGGGCTCATTCTACTCCTCATCAAATTCTACAGTTAGCATTCCCCAAAGGTAAATTTGCTGTACGAGCTTCCGTTTCCGAGATATTTGACAAAAACCGTACAGATTTGAAAAATGATGTGTCAAATGTCCTTGAAATCAGACAAAAAACGTACAGATATGAAAAATTATGTGGTTCAATCGGCTACATTTTGAATCGAAAGTCGTAGAGCCTCGCAGATGGGCTCATTCGATTCCTCATCAAATTCTACAGTAAGCATTCCCCAAAGGTAAATTTGCTGTACGAGCTTCCGTTTCCGAGATATTTGACAAAAACCGTACAGATTTTAAAAATGATGTGTCAAATGTCCTTGAAATCGGACAAAAACCGTACAGATATGAAAAATTATGTGGTTCAATCGGCTACATTTTGAATCGAAAGTCGTAGAGCCTCGCAGATGGGCTCATTCGATTCCTCATCAAATTCTACAGTTAGCATTCCCCGAAGGTAAATTTGCTGTACGAGCTTCCGTTTCCGAGATATTTGACAAAAACCGTACAGATATGAAAAATTATGTGGTTCAAACGGCTATAACTTTTGAATCGAAAGTCGTAGAGCCTCGCAGATGGGCTCATTCTACTCCTCATCAAATTCTACAGTTAGCATTCCCCAAAGGTAAATTTGCTGTACGAGCTTCCGTTTCCGAGATATTTGACAAAAACCGTACAGATTTGAAAAATGATGTGTCAAATGTCCTTGAAATCGGACAAAAACCGTACAGATATGAAAAATTATGTGGTTCAATCGGCTACATTTTGAATCGAAAGTCGTAGAGCCTCGCAGATGGGCTCATTCGATTCCTCATCAAATTCTACAGTTAGCATTCCCCGAAGGTAAATTTGCTGTACGAGCTTCCGTTTCCGAGATATTTGACAAAAACCGTACAGATATGAAAAATTATGTGGTTCAAACGGCTATAACTTTTGAATCGAAAGTCGTAGAGCCTCGCAGATGGGCTCATTCTACTCCTCATCAAATTCTACAGTTAGCATTCCCCAAAGGTAAATTTGCTGTACGAGCTTCCGTTTCCGAGATATTTGACAAAAACCGTACAGATTTGAAAAATGATGTGTCAAATGTCCTTGAAATCGGACAAAAACCGTACAGATATGAAAAATTATGTGGTTCAATCGGCTACATTTTGAATCGAAAGTCGTAGAGCCTCGCAGATGGGCTCATTCGATTCCTCATCAAATTCTACAGTTAGCATTCCCCAAAGGTAAATTTGCTGTACGAGCTTCCGTTTCCGAGATATTTGACAAACACCGTACAGATTTGAAAAAATGATGTGTCAAATGTCCTTGAAATCGGACAAAAACCGTACAGATATGAAAAATTATGTGGTTCAATCGGCTACATTTTGAATCGAAAGTCGTAGAGCCTCGCAGATGGGCTCATTCGATTCCTCATCAAATTCTACAGTTAGCATTCCCCGAAGGTAAATTTGCTGTACGAGCTTCCGTTTCCGAGATATTTGACAAAAACCGTACAGATATGAAAAATTATGTGGTTCAAACGGCTATAAGTTTTGAATCGAAAGTCGTAGAGCCTCGCAGATGGGCTCATTCTACTCCTCATCAAATTCTACAGTTAGCATTCCCCAAAGGTAAATTTGCTGTACGAGCTTCCGTTTCCGAGATATTTGACAAAAACCGTACAGATTTGAAAAATGATGTGTCAAATGTCCTTGAAATCGGACAAAAACCGTACAGATATGAAAAATGATGTGGTTCAATCGGCTACATTTTGAATCGAAAGTCGTAGAGCCTCGCAGATGGGCTCATTCGATTCCTCATCAAATTCTACAGTTAGCATTCCCTGAAGGTAAATTTGCTGTACGAGCTTCCGTTTCCGAGATATTTGACAAAAACCGTACAGATTTGAAAAATGATGTGTCAAATGTCCTTGAAATCGGACAAAAACCGTATAGATATGAAAAATTATGTGGTTCAATCGGCTACATTTTGAATCGAAAGTCGTAGAGCCTCGCAGATGGGCTCATTCGATTCCTCATCAAATTCTACAGTTAGCATTCCCCAAAGGTAAATTTGCTGTACGAGCTTCCGTTTCCGAGATATTTGACAAAAACCGTACAGATTTTAAAAATGATGTGTCAAATGTCCTTGAAATCGGACAAAAACCGTACAGATATGAAAAATTATGTGGTTCAATCGGCTACATTTTGAATCGAAAGTCGTAGAGCCTCGCAGATGGGCTCATTCGATTCCTCATCAAATTCTACAGTTAGCATTCCCCGAAGGTAAATTTGCTGTACGAGCTTCCGTTTCCGAGATATTTGACAAAAACCGTACAGATATGAAAAATTATGTGGTTCAAACGGCTATAAGTTTTGAATCGAAAGTCGTAGAGCCTCGCAGATGGGCTCATTCTACTCCTCATCAAATTCTACAGTTAGCATTCCCCAAAGGTAAATTTGCTGTACGAGCTTCCGTTTCCGAGATATTTGACAAAAACCGTACAGATTTGAAAAATGATGTGTCAAATGTCCTTGAAATCGGACAAAAACCGTACAGATATGAAAAATTATGTGGTTCAATCGGCTACATTTTGAATCGAAAGTCGTAGAGCCTCGCAGATGGGCTCATTCGATTCCTCATCAAATTCTACAGTTAGCATTCCCCAAAGGTAAATTTGCTGTACGAGCTTCCGTTTCCGAGATATTTGACAAAAACCGTACAGATTTGAAAAATGATGTGTCAAATGTCCTTGAAATCGGACAAAAACCGTATAGATATGAAAAATTATGTGGTTCAATCGGCTACATTTTGAATCGAAAGTCGTAGAGCCTCGCAGATGGGCTCATTCGATTCCTCATCAAATTCTACAGTTAGCATTCCCCGAAGGTAAATTTGCTGTACGAGCTTCCGTTTCCGAGATATTTGACAAAAACCGTACAGATATGAAAAATTATGTGTCAAATGTCCTTGAAATCGGACAAAAACCGTACAGATATGAAAAATTATGTGGTTCAATCGGCTACATTTTGAATCGAAAGTCGTAGAGCCTCGCAGATGGGCTCATTCGATTCCTCATCAAATTCTACAGTTAGCATTCCCCAAAGGTAAATTTGCTGTACGAGCTTCCGTTTCCGAGATATTTGACAAAAACCGTACAGATTTGAAAAATGATGTGTCAAATGTCCTTGAAATCGGACAAAAACCGTACAGATATGAAAAATTATGTGGTTCAATCGGCTACATTTTGAATCGAAAGTCGTAGAGCCTCGCAGATGGGCTCATTCTACTCCTCATCAAATTCTACAGTTAGCATTCCCCAAAGGTAAATTTGCTGTACGAGCTTCCGTTTCCGAGATATTTGACAAAAACCGTACAGATTTGAAAAATGATGTGGTTCAAACGGCTATAACTTTTGAATCGAAAGTCGTAGAGCCTCGCAGATGGGCTCATTCTACTCCTCATCAAATTCTACAGTTAGCATTCCCCAAAGGTAAATTTGCTGTACGAGCTTCCGTTTCCGAGATATTTGACAAAAACCGTACAGATTTGAAAAATGATGTGTCAAATGTCCTTGAAATCGGACAAAAACCGTATAGATATGAAAAATTATGTGGTTCAATCGGCTACATTTTGAATCGAAAGTCGTAGAGCCTCGCAGATGGGCTCATTCGATTCCTCATCAAATTCTACAGTTAGCATTCCCCAAAGGTAAATTTGCTGTACGAGCTTCCGTTTCCGAGATATTTGACAAAAACTGTACAGATTTTAAAAATGATGTGTCAAATGTCCTTGAAATCGGACAAAAACCGTACAGATATGAAAAATTATGTGGTTCAATCGGCTACATTTTGAATCGAAAGTCGTAGAGCCTCGCAGATGGGCTCATTCGATTCCTCATCAAATTCTACAGTTAGCATTCCCCGAAGGTAAATTTGCTGTACGAGCTTCCGTTTCCGAGATATTTGACAAAAACCGTACAGATTTTAAAAATGATGTGTCAAATGTCCTTGAAATCGGACAAAAACCGTACAGATATGAAAAATTATGTGGTTCAATCGGCTACATTTTGAATCGAAAGTCGTAGAGCCTCGCAGATGGGCTCATTCGATTCCTCATCAAATTCTACAGTTAGCATTCCCCGAAGGTAAATTTGCTGTACGAGCTTCCGTTTCCGAGATATTTGACAAAAACCGTACAGATATGAAAAATTATGTGGTTCAAACGGCTATAACTTTTGAATCGAAAGTCGTAGAGCCTCGCAGATGGGCTCATTCTACTCCTCATCAAATTCTACAGTTAGCATTCCCCAAAGGTAAATTTGCTGTACGAGCTTCCGTTTCCGAGATATTTGACAAAAACCGTACAGATTTGAAAAATGATGTGTCAAATGTCCTTGAAATCGGACAAAAACCGTACAGATATGAAAAATTATGTGGTTCAATCGGCTACATTTTGAATCGAAAGTCGTAGAGCCTCGCAGATGGGCTCATTCGATTCCTCATCAAATTCTACAGTTAGCATTCCCCAAAGGTAAATTTGCTGTACGAGCTTCCGTTTCCGAGATATTTGACAAAAACCGTACAGATTTGAAAAATGATGTGTCAAATGTCCTTGAAATCGGACAAAAACCGTACAGATATGAAAAATTATGTGGTTCAATCGGCTACATTTTGAATCGAAAGTCGTAGAGCCTCGCAGATGGGCTCATTCGATTCCTCATCAAATTCTACAGTTAGCATTCCCCGAAGGTAAATTTGCTGTACGAGCTTCCGTTTCCGAGATATTTGACAAAAACCGTACAGATATGAAAAATTATGTGGTTCAAACGGCTATAACTTTTGAATCGAAAGTCGTAGAGCCTCGCAGATGGGCTCATTCTACTCCTCATCAAATTCTACAGTTAGCATTCCCCAAAGGTAAATTTGCTGTACGAGCTTCCGTTTCCGAGATATTTGACAAAAACCGTACAGATTTGAAAAATGATGTGTCAAATGTCCTTGAAATCGGACAAAAACCGTACAGATAAGAAAAATTATGTGGTTCAATCGGCTACATTTTGAATCGAAAGTCGTAGAGCCTCGCAGATGGGCTCATTCGATTCCTCATCAAATTCTACAGTTAGCATTCCCCAAAGGTAAATTTGCTGTACGAGCTTCCGTTTCCGAGATATTTGACAAACACCGTACAGATTTGAAAAAATGATGTGTCAAATGTCCTTGAAATCGGACAAAAACCGTACAGATATGAAAAATTATGTGGTTCAATCGGCTACATTTTGAATCGAAAGTCGTAGAGCCTCGCAGATGGGCTCATTCGATTCCTCATCAAATTCTACAGTTAGCATTCCCCGAAGGTAAATTTGCTGTACGAGCTTCCGTTTCCGAGATATTTGACAAAAACCGTACAGATATGAAAAATTATGTGGTTCAAACGGCTATAAGTTTTGAATCGAAAGTCGTAGAGCCTCGCAGATGGGCTCATTCTACTCCTCATCAAATTCTACAGTTAGCATTCCCCAAAGGTAAATTTGCTGTACGAGCTTCCGTTTCCGAGATATTTGACAAAAACCGTACAGATTTGAAAAATGATGTGTCAAATGTCCTTGAAATCGGACAAAAACCGTACAGATATGAAAAATGATGTGGTTCAATCGGCTACATTTTGAATCGATAGTCGTAGAGCCTCGCAGATGGGCTCATTCGATTCCTCATCAAATTCTACAGTTAGCATTCCCTGAAGGTAAATTTGCTGTACGAGCTTCCGTTTCCGAGATATTTGACAAAAACCGTACAGATTTGAAAAATGATGTGTCAAATGTCCTTGAAATCGGACAAAAACCGTATAGATATGAAAAATTATGTGGTTCAATCGGCTACATTTTGAATCGAAAGTCGTAGAGCCTCGCAGATGGGCTCATTCGATTCCTCATCAAATTCTACAGTTAGCATTCCCCAAAGGTAAATTTGCTGTACGAGCTTCCGTTTCCGAGATATTTGACAAAAACCGTACAGATTTTAAAAATGATGTGTCAAATGTCCTTGAAATCGGACAAAAACCGTACAGATATGAAAAATTATGTGGTTCAATCGGCTACATTTTGAATCGAAAGTCGTAGAGCCTCGCAGATGGGCTCATTCGATTCCTCATCAAATTCTACAGTTAGCATTCCCCGAAGGTAAATTTGCTGTACGAGCTTCCGTTTCCGAGATATTTGACAAAAACCGTACAGATATGAAAAATTATGTGGTTCAAACGGCTATAAGTTTTGAATCGAAAGTCGTAGAGCCTCGCAGATGGGCTCATTCTACTCCTCATCAAATTCTACAGTTAGCATTCCCCAAAGGTAAATTTGCTGTACGAGCTTCCGTTTCCGAGATATTTGACAAAAACCGTACAGATTTGAAAAATGATGTGTCAAATGTCCTTGAAATCGGACAAAAACCGTACAGATATGAAAAATTATGTGGTTCAATCGGCTACATTTTGAATCGAAAGTCGTAGAGCCTCGCAGATGGGCTCATTCGATTCCTCATCAAATTCTACAGTTAGCATTCCCCGAAGGTAAATTTGCTGTACGAGCTTCCGTTTCCGAGATATTTGACAAAAACCGTACAGATTTGAAAAATGATGTGTCAAATGTCCTTGAAATCGGACAAAAAACGTACAGATATGAAAAATTATGTGGTTCAATCGGCTACATTTTGAATCGAAAGTCGTAGAGCCTCGCAGATGGGCTCATTCGATTCCTCATCAAATTCTACAGTTAGCATTCCCCGAAGGTAAATTTGCTGTACGAGCTTCCGTTTCCGAGATATTTGACAAAAACCGTACAGATATGAAAAATTATGTGGTTCAAACGGCTATAAGTTTTGAATCGAAAGTCGTAGAGCCTCGCAGATGGGCTCATTCTACTCCTCATCAAATTCTACAGTTAGCATTCCCCAAAGGTAAATTTGCTGTACGAGCTTCCGTTTCCGAGATATTTGACAAAAACCGTACAGATTTTAAAAATGATGTGTCAAATGTCCTTGAAATCGGACAAAAACCGTACAGATATGAAAAATTATGTGGTTCAATCGGCTACATTTTGAATCGAAAGTCGTAGAGCCTCGCAGATGGGCTCATTCGATTCCTCATCAAATTCTACAGTTAGCATTCCCCGAAGGTAAATTTGCTGTACGAGCTTCCGTTTCCGAGATATTTGACAAAAACCGTACAGATTTGAAAAATGATGTGTCAAATGTCCTTGAAATCAGGCAAAAAACGTACAGATATGAAAAATTATGTGGTTCAATCGGCTACATTTTGAATCGAAAGTCGTAGAGCCTCGCAGATGGGCTCATTCGATTCCTCATCAAATTCTACAGTTAGCATTCCCCAAAGGTAAATTTGCTGTACGAGCTTCCGTTTCCGAGATATTTGACAAAAACCGTACAGATTTGAAAAAATGATGTGTCAAATGTCCTTGAAATCGGACAAAAACCGTACAGATATGAAAAATTATGTGGTTCAATCGGCTACATTTTGAATCGAAAGTCGTAGAGCCTCGCAGATGGGCTCATTCGATTCCTCATCAAATTCTACAGTTAGCATTCCCCGAAGGTAAATTTGCTGTACGAGCTTCCGTTTCCGAGATATTTGACAAAAACCGTACAGATATGAAAAATTATGTGGTTCAAACGGCTATAAGTTTTGAATCGAAAGTCGTAGAGCCTCGCAGATGGGCTCATTCTACTCCTCATCAAATTCTACAGTTAGCATTCCCCAAAGGTAAATTTGCTGTACGAGCTTCCGTTTCCGAGATATTTGACAAAAACCGTACAGATTTGAAAAATGATGTGTCAAATGTCCTTGAAATCGGACAAAAACCGTACAGATATGAAAAATTATGTGGTTCAATCGGCTACATTTTGAATCGAAAGTCGTAGAGCCTCGCAGATGGGCTCATTCGATTCCTCATCAAATTCTACAGTTAGCATTCCCCGAAGGTAAATTTGCTGTACGAGCTTCCGTTTCCGAGATATTTGACAAAAACCGTACAGATTTGAAAAATGATGTGTCAAATGTCCTTGAAATCGGACAAAAAACGTACAGATATGAAAAATTATGTGGTTCAATCGGCTACATTTTGAATCGAAAGTCGTAGAGCCTCGCAGATGGGCTCATTCGATTCCTCATCAAATTCTACAGTTAGCATTCCCCGAAGGTAAATTTGCTGTACGAGCTTCCGTTTCCGAGATATTTGACAAAAACCGTACAGATATGAAAAATTATGTGGTTCAAACGGCTATAAGTTTTGAATCGAAAGTCGTAGAGCCTCGCAGATGGGCTCATTCTACTCCTCATCAAATTCTACAGTTAGCATTCCCCAAAGGTAAATTTGCTGTACGAGCTTCCGTTTCCGAGATATTTGACAAAAACCGTACAGATTTTAAAAATGATGTGTCAAATGTCCTTGAAATCGGACAAAAACCGTACAGATATGAAAAATTATGTGGTTCAATCGGCTACATTTTGAATCGAAAGTCGTAGAGCCTCGCAGATGGGCTCATTCGATTCCTCATCAAATTCTACAGTTAGCATTCCCCGAAGGTAAATTTGCTGTACGAGCTTCCGTTTCCGAGATATTTGACAAAAACCGTACAGATTTGAAAAATGATGTGTCAAATGTCCTTGAAATCAGGCAAAAAACGTACAGATATGAAAAATTATGTGGTTCAATCGGCTACATTTTGAATCGAAAGTCGTAGAGCCTCGCAGATGGGCTCATTCGATTCCTCATCAAATTCTACAGTTAGCATTCCCCAAAGGTAAATTTGCTGTACGAGCTTCCGTTTCCGAGATATTTGACAAAAACCGTACAGATTTGAAAAAATGATGTGTCAAATGTCCTTGAAATCGGACAAAAACCGTACAGATATGAAAAATTATGTGGTTCAATCGGCTACATTTTGAATCGAAAGTCGTAGAGCCTCGCAGATGGGCTCATTCGATTCCTCATCAAATTCTACAGTTAGCATTCCCCGAAGGTAAATTTGCTGTACGAGCTTCCGTTTCCGAGATATTTGACAAAAACCGTACAGATATGAAAAATTATGTGGTTCAAACGGCTATAAGTTTTGAATCGAAAGTCGTAGAGCCTCGCAGATGGGCTCATTCTACTCCTCATCAAATTCTACAGTTAGCATTCCCCAAAGGTAAATTTGCTGTACGAGCTTCCGTTTCCGAGATATTTGACAAAAACCGTACAGATTTGAAAAATGATGTGTCAAATGTCCTTGAAATCGGACAAAAACCGTACAGATATGAAAAATTATGTGGTTCAATCGGCTACATTTTGAATCGAAAGTCGTAGAGCCTCGCAGATGGGCTCATTCGATTCCTCATCAAATTCTACAGTTAGCATTCCCCAAAGGTAAATTTGCTGTACGAGCTTCCGTTTCCGAGATATTTGACAAAAACCGTACAGATTTTAAAAATGATGTGTCAAATGTCCTTGAAATCGGACAAAAACCGTACAGATATGAAAAATTATGTGGTTCATTCGGCTACATTTTGAATCGAAAGTCGTAGAGCCTCGCAGATGGGCTAATTCGATTCCTCGTCAAATTCTACAGTTAGCATTCCCCGAAGGTAAATTTGCTGTACGAGCTTCCGTTTCCGAGATATTTGACAAAAACCGTACAGATATGAAAAATTATGTGGTTCAAACGGCTATAAGTTTTAAATCGAAAGTCGTAGAGCCTCGCAGATGGGCTCATTCTACTCCTCATCAAATTCTACAGTTAGCATTCCCCAAAGGTAAATTTGCTGTACGAGCTTCCGTTTCCGAGATATTTGACAAAAACCGTACAGATTTGAAAAAATGATGTGTCAAATGTCCCTGAAATCGGACAAAAACCGTACAGATATGAAAAATTATGTGGTTCAAACGGCTACATTTTGAATCGAAAGTCGTAGAGCCTCGCAGATGGGCTCATTCTACTCCTCATCAAATTCTACAGTTAGCATTCCCCAAAGGTAAATTTGCTGTACGAGCTTCCGTTTCCGAGATATTTGACAAAAACCGTACAGATTTGAAAAATGATGTGTCAAATGTCCTTGAAATCGGACAAAAACCGTACAGATATGAAAAATTATGTGGTTCAATCGGCTACATTTTGAATCGAAAGTCGTAGAGCCTCGCAGATGGGCTCATTCGATTCCTCATCAAATTCTACAGTTAGCATTCCCCGAAGGTAAATTTGCTGTACGAGCTTCCGTTTCCGAGATATTTGACAAAAACCGTACAGATATGAAAAATGATGTGGTTCAAACGGCTATAACTTTTGAATTGAAAGTCGTAGAGCCTCGCAGATGGGCTCATTCTACTCCTCATCAAATTCTACAGTTAGCATTCCCCAAAGGTAAATTTGCTGTACGAGCTTCCGTTTCCGAGATATTTGACAAAAACCGTACAGATTTGAAAAATGATGTGTCAAATGTCCTTGAAATCGGACAAAAACCGTACAGATATGAAAAATTATGTGGTTCAATCGGCTACATTTTGAATCGAAAGTCGTAGAGCCTCGCAGATGGGCTCATTCGATTCCTCATCAAATTCTACAGTTAGCATTCCCCGAAGGTAAATTTGCTGTACGAGCTTCCGTTTCTGAGATATTTGACAAAAACCGTACAGATTTGAAAAATGATGTGTCAAATGTCCTTGAAATCGGACAAAAACCGTACAGATATGAAAAATTATGTGGTTCAATCGGCTACATTTTGAATCGAAAGTCGTAGAGCCTCGCAGATGGGCTCATTCGATTCCTCATCAAATTCTACAGTTAGCATTCCCCGAAGGTAAATTTGCTGTACGAGCTTCCGTTTCCGAGATATTTGACAAAAACCGTACAGATATGAAAAATGATGTGGTTCAAACGGCTATAACTTTTGAATTGAAAGTCGTAGAGCCTCGCAGATGGGCTCATTCTACTCCTCATCAAATTCTACAGTTAGCATTCCCCAAAGGTAAATTTGCTGTACGAGCTTCCGTTTCCGAGATATTTGACAAAAACCGTACAGATTTGAAAAATGATGTGTCAAATGTCCTTGAAATCGGACAAAAACCGTACAGATATGAAAAATTATGTGGTTCAATCGGCTACATTTTGAATCGAAAGTCGTAGAGCCTCGCAGATGGGCTCATTCGATTCCTCATCAAATTCTACAGTTAGCATTCCCCGAAGGTAAATTTGCTGTACGAGCTTCCGTTTCCGAGATATTTGACAAAAACCGTACAGATTTGAAAAATGATGTGTCAAATGTCCTTGAAATCGGACAAAAACCGTACAGATATGAAAAATTATGTGGTTCAATCGGCTACATTTTGAATCGAAAGTCGTAGAGCCTCGCAGATGGGCTCATTCGATTCCTCATCAAATTCTACAGTTAGCATTCCCTGAAGGTAAATTTGCTGTACGAGCTTCCGTTTCCGAGATATTTGACAAAAACCGTACAGATTTGAAAAATGATGTGTCAAATGTCCTTGAAATCAGACAAAAAACGTACAGATATGAAAAATTATGTGGTTTAATCGGCTACATTTTGAATCGAAAGTCGTAGAGCCTCGCAGATGGGCTCATTCGATTCCTCATCAAATTCTACAGTTAGCATTCCCCAAAGGTAAATTTGCTGTACGAGCTTCCGTTTCCGAGATATTTGACAAAAACCGTACAGATTTGAAAAAATGATGTGTCAAATGTCCTTGAAATCGGACAAAAACCGTACAGATATGAAAAATTATGTGGTTCAAACGGCTACATTTTGAATCGAAAGTCGTAGAGCCTCGCAGATGGGCTCATTCTACTCCTCATCAAATTCTACAGTTAGCATTCCCCAAAGGTAAATTTGCTGTACGAGCTTCCGTTTCCGAGATATTTGACAAAAACCGTACAGATTTGAAAAATGATGTGTCAAATGTCCTTGAAATCGGACAAAAACCGTACAGATATGAAAAATGATGTGGTTCAATCGGCTACATTTTGAATCGAAAGTCGTAGAGCCTCGCAGATGGGCTCATTCGATTCCTCATCAAATTCTACAGTTAGCATTCCCCGAAGGTAAATTTGCTGTACGAGCTTCCGTTTCCGAGATATTTGACAAAAACCGTACAGATATGAAAAATTATGTGGTTCAAACGGCTATAACTTTTGAATCGAAAGTCGTAGAGCCTCGCAGATGGGCTCATTCTACTCCTCATCAAATTCTACAGTTAGCATTCCCCAAAGGTAAATTTGCTGTACGAGCTTCCGTTTCCGAGATATTTGACAAAAACCGTACAGATTTGAAAAATGATGTGTCAAATGTCCTTGAAATCGGACAAAAACCGTACAGATATGAAAAATGATGTGGTTCAATCGGCTACATTTTGAATCGAAAGTCGTAGAGCCTCGCAGATGGGCTCATTCGATTCCTCATCAAATTCTACAGTTAGCATTCCCCAAAGGTAAATTTGCTGTACGAGCTTCCGTTTCCGAGATATTTGACAAAAACCGTACAGATTTGAAAAATGATGTGTCAAATGTCCTTGAAATCGGACAAAAACCGTACAGATATGAAAAATGATGTGGTTCAATCGGCTACATTTTGAATCGAAAGTCGTAGAGCCTCGCAGATGGGCTCATTCGATTCCTCATCAAATTCTACAGTTAGCATTCCCTGAAGGTAAATTTGCTGTACGAGCTTCCGTTTCCGAGATATTTGACAAAAACCGTACAGATTTTAAAAATGATGTGTCAAATGTCCTTGAAATCGGACAAAAACCGTACAGATATGAAAAATTATGTGGTTCAATCGGCTACATTTTGAATCGAAAGTCGTAGAGCCTCGCAGATGGGCTCATTCGATTCCTCATCAAATTCTACAGTTAGCATTCCCCGAAGGTAAATTTGCTGTACGAGCTTCCGTTTCCGAGATATTTGACAAAAACCGTACAGATTTGAAAAATGATGTGTCAAATGTCCTTGAAATCAGACAAAAAACGTACAGATATGAAAAATTATGTGGTTCAATCGGCTACATTTTGAATCGAAAGTCGTAGAGCCTCGCAGATGGGCTCATTCGATTCCTCATCAAATTCTACAGTTAGCATTCCCCAAAGGTAAATTTGCTGTACAAGCTTCCGTTTCCGAGATATTTGACAAAAACCGTACAGATTTGAAAAATGATGTGTCAAATGTCCTTGAAATCGGACAAAAACCGTACAGATATGAAAAATGATGTGGTTCAATCGGCTACATTTTGAATCGAAAGTCGTAGAGCCTCGCAGATGGGCTCATTCGATTCCTCATCAAATTCTACAGTTAGCATTCCCTGAAGGTAAATTTGCTGTACGAGCTTCCGTTTCCGAGATATTTGACAAAAACCGTACAGATTTTAAAAATGATGTGTCAAATGTCCTTGAAATCGGACAAAAACCGTACAGATATGAAAAATTATGTGGTTCAATCGGCTACATTTTGAATCGAAAGTCGTAGAGCCTCGCAGATGGGCTCATTCGATTCCTCATCAAATTCTACAGTTAGCATTCCCCGAAGGTAAATTTGCTGTACGAGCTTCCGTTTCCGAGATATTTGACAAAAACCGTACAGATTTGAAAAATGATGTGTCAAATGTCCTTGAAATCAGACAAAAAACGTACAGATATGAAAAATTATGTGGTTCAATCGGCTACATTTTGAATCGAAAGTCGTAGAGCCTCGCAGATGGGCTCATTCGATTCCTCATCAAATTCTACAGTTAGCATTCCCCAAAGGTAAATTTGCTGTACGAGCTTCCGTTTCCGAGATATTTGACAAAAACCGTACAGATTTGAAAAATGATGTGTCAAATGTCCTTGAAATCAGACAAAAACCGTACAGATATGAAAAATTATGTGGTTCAATCGGCTACATTTTGAATCGAAAGTCGTAGAGCCTCGCAGATGGGCTCATTCGATTCCTCATCAAATTCTACAGTTAGCATTCCCCGAAGGTAAATTTGCTGTACGAGCTTCCGTTTCCGAGATATTTGACAAAAACCGTACAGATATGAAAAATTATGTGGTTCAAACGGCTATAACTTTTGAATCGAAAGTCGTAGAGCCTCGCAGATGGGCTCATTCTACTCCTCATCAAATTCTACAGTTAGCATTCCCCTGTGTAGGTAAATTTGCTGTACGAGCTTCCGTTTCCGAGATATTTGAAAAAAACCGTACAGATTTGAAAAATGATGTGTCAAATGTCCTTGAAATCGGACAAAAACCGTACAGATATGAAAAATTATGTGGTTCAATCGGCTACATTTTGAATCGAAAGTCGTAGAGCCTCGCAGATGGGCTCATTCGATTCCTCATCAAATTCTACAGTTAGCATTCCCCGAAGGTAAATTTGCTGTACGAGCTTCCGTTTCCGAGATATTTGACAAAAACCGTACAGATTTGAAAAATGATGTGTCAAATGTCCTTGAAATCAGACAAAAAACGTACAGATATGAAAAATTATGTGGTTCAATCGGCTACATTTTGAATCGAAAGTCGTAGAGCCTCGCAGATGGGCTCATTCGATTCCTCATCAAATTCTACAGTTAGCATTCCCCAAAGGTAAATTTGCTGTACGAGCTTCCGTTTCCGAGATATTTGACAAAAACCGTACAGATTTGAAAAAATGATGTGTCAAATGTCCTTGAAATCGGACAAAAACCGTACAGATATGAAAAATTATGTGGTTCAATCGGCTACATTTTGAATCGAAAGTCGTAGAGCCTCGCAGATGGGCTCATTCGATTCCTCATCAAATTCTACAGTTAGCATTCCCCGAAGGTAAATTTGCTGTACGAGCTTCCGTTTCCGAGATATTTGACAAAAACCGTACAGATATGAAAAATTATGTGGTTCAAACGGCTATAAGT
Source organism: Borostomias antarcticus (assembly GCF_949987555.1). NCBI lineage: Eukaryota > Metazoa > Chordata > Actinopteri > Stomiiformes > Stomiidae > Borostomias > Borostomias antarcticus. Next base: position 408,324 of record NW_028175884.1, read on the forward strand.
TTTGAATCGAAAGTCGTAGAGCCTCGCAGATGGGCTCATTCTACTCCTTATCAAATTCTACAGTTAGCATTCCCCAAAGGTAAATTTGCTGTACGAGCTTCCGTTTCCGAGATATTTGACAAAAACCGTACAGATTTGAAAAATGATGTGTCAAATGTCCTTGAAATCGGACAAAAACCGTACAGATATGAAAAATTATGTAGTTCAATCGGCTACATTTTGAATCGAAAGTCGTAGAGCCTCGCAGATGGGCTCATTCGATTCCTCATCAAATTCTACAGTTAGCATTCCCCGAAGGTAAATTTGCTGTACGAGCTTCCGTTTCCGAGATATTTGACAAAAAACGTACAGATTTGAAAAATGATGTGTCAAATGTCCTTGAAATCGGACAAAAACCGTACAGATATGAAAAATTATGTGGTTCAATCGGCTACATTTTGAATCGAAAGTCGTAGAGCCTCGCAGATGGGCTCATTCGATTCCTCATCAAATTCTACAGTTAGCATTCCCCGAAGGTAAATTTGCTGTACGAGCTTCCGTTTCCGAGATATTTGACAAAAACTGTACAGATATGAAAAATTATGTGGTTCAAACGGCTACATTTTGAATCGAAAGTCGTAGAGCCTCGCAGATGGGCTCATTCTACTCCTCATCAAATTCTACAGTTAGCATTCCCCTATGCAGGTAAATTTGCTGTACGAGCTTCCGTTTCCGAGATATTTGACAAAAACCGTACAGATATGAAAAATGATGTGGTTCAAACGGCTATAACTTTTGAATTGAAAGTCGTAGAGCCTCGCAGATGGGCTCATTCTACTCCTCATCAAATTCTACAGTTAGCATTCCCCAAAGGTAAATTTGCTGTACGAGCTTCCGTTTCCGAGATATTTGACAAAAACCGTACAGATTTGAAAAATGATGTGTCAAATGTCCTTGAAATCGGACAAAAACCGTACAGATATGAAAAATTATGTGGTTCAATCGGCTACATTTTGAATCGAAAGTCGTAGAGCCTCGCAGATGGGCTCATTCGATTCCTCATCAAATTCTACAGTTAGCATTCCCCGAAGGTAAATTTGCTGTACGAGCTTCCGTTTCCGAGATATTTGACAAAAACCGTATAGATATGAAAAATGATGTGGTTCAAACGGCTATAACTTTTGAATTGAAAGTCGTAGAGCCTCGCAGATGGGCTCATTCTACTCCTCATCAAATTCTACAGTTAGCATTCCCCAAAGGTAAATTTGCTGTACGAGCTTCCGTTTCCGAGATATTTGACAAAAACCGTACAGATTTGAAAAATGATGTGTCAAATGTCCTTGAAATCGGACAAAAACCGTACAGATATGAAAAATTATGTGGTTCAATCGGCTACATTTTGAATCGAAAGTCGTAGAGCCTCGCAGATGGGCTCATTCGATTCCTCATCAAATTCTACAGTTAGCATTCCCCGAAGGTAAATTTGCTGTACGAGCTTCCGTTTCCGAGATATTTGACAAAAACCGTACAGATTTGAAAAATGATGTGTCAAATGTCCTTGAAATCGGACAAAAACCGTACAGATATGAAAAATTATGTGGTTCAATCGGCTACATTTTGAATTGAAAGTCGTAGAGCCTCGCAGATGGGCTCATTCGATTCCTCATCAAATTCTACAGTTAGCATTCCCTGAAGGTAAATTTGCTGTACGAGCTTCCGTTTCCGAGATATTTGACAAAAACCGTACAGATTTTAAAAATGATGTGTCAAATGTCCTTGAAATCGGACAAAAACCGTACAGATATGAAAAATTATGTGGTTCAATCGGCTACATTTTGAATCGAAAGTCGTAGAGCCTCGCAGATGGGCTCATTCGATTCCTCATCAAATTCTACAGTTAGCATTCCCCGAAGGTAAATTTGCTGTACGAGCTTCCGTTTCCGAGATATTTGACAAAAACCGTACAGATTTGAAAAATGATGTGTCAAATGTCCTTGAAATCAGACAAAAAACGTACAGATATGAAAAATTATGTGGTTTAATCGGCTACATTTTGAATCGAAAGTCGTAGAGCCTCGCAGATGGGCTCATTCGATTCCTCATCAAATTCTACAGTTAGCATTCCCCAAAGGTAAATTTGCTGTACGAGCTTCCGTTTCCGAGATATTTGACAAAAACCGTACAGATTTGAAAAAATGATGTGTCAAATGTCCTTGAAATCGGACAAAAACCGTACAGATATGAAAAATTATGTGGTTCAAACGGCTACATTTTGAATCGAAAGTCGTAGAGCCTCGCAGATGGGCTCATTCTACTCCTCATCAAATTCTACAGTTAGCATTCCCCAAAGGTAAATTTGCTGTACGAGCTTCCGTTTCCGAGATATTTGACAAAAACCGTACAGATTTGAAAAATGATGTGTCAAATGTCCTTGAAATCGGACAAAAACCGTACAGATATGAAAAATGATGTGGTTCAATCGGCTACATTTTGAATCGAAAGTCGTAGAGCCTCGCAGATGGGCTCATTCGATTCCTCATCAAATTCTACAGTTAGCATTCCCCGAAGGTAAATTTGCTGTACGAGCTTCCGTTTCCGAGATATTTGACAAAAACCGTACAGATATGAAAAATTATGTGGTTCAAACGGCTATAACTTTTGAATCGAAAGTCGTAGAGCCTCGCAGATGGGCTCATTCTACTCCTCATCAAATTCTACAGTTAGCATTCCCCAAAGGTAAATTTGCTGTACGAGCTTCCGTTTCCGAGATATTTGACAAAAACCGTACAGATTTGAAAAATGATGTGTCAAATGTCCTTGAAATCGGACAAAAACCGTACAGATATGAAAAATGATGTGGTTCAATCGGCTACATTTTGAATCGAAAGTCGTAGAGCCTCGCAGATGGGCTCATTCGATTCCTCATCAAATTCTACAGTTAGCATTCCCCAAAGGTAAATTTGCTGTACGAGCTTCCGTTTCCGAGATATTTGACAAAAACCGTACAGATTTGAAAAATGATGTGTCAAATGTCCTTGAAATCGGACAAAAACCGTACAGATATGAAAAATGATGTGGTTCAATCGGCTACATTTTGAATCGAAAGTCGTAGAGCCTCGCAGATGGGCTCATTCGATTCCTCATCAAATTCTACAGTTAGCATTCCCTGAAGGTAAATTTGCTGTACGAGCTTCCGTTTCCGAGATATTTGACAAAAACCGTACAGATTTTAAAAATGATGTGTCAAATGTCCTTGAAATCGGACAAAAACCGTACAGATATGAAAAATTATGTGGTTCAATCGGCTACATTTTGAATCGAAAGTCGTAGAGCCTCGCAGATGGGCTCATTCGATTCCTCATCAAATTCTACAGTTAGCATTCCCCGAAGGTAAATTTGCTGTACGAGCTTCCGTTTCCGAGATATTTGACAAAAACCGTACAGATTTGAAAAATGATGTGTCAAATGTCCTTGAAATCAGACAAAAAACGTACAGATATGAAAAATTATGTGGTTCAATCGGCTACATTTTGAATCGAAAGTCGTAGAGCCTTGCAGATGGGCTCATTCGATTCCTCATCAAATTCTACAGTTAGCATTCCCCAAAGGTAAATTTGCTGTACGAGCTTCCGTTTCCGAGATATTTGACAAAAACCGTACAGATTTGAAAAAATGATGTGTCAAATGTCCTTGAAATCGGACAAAAACCGTACAGATATGAAAAATTATGTGGTTCAAACGGCTACATTTTGAATCGAAAGTCGTAGAGCCTCGCAGATGGGCTCATTCTACTCCTCATCAAATTCTACAGTTAGCATTCCCCAAAGGTAAATTTGCTGTACGAGCTTCCGTTTCCGAGATATTTGACAAAAACCGTACAGATTTGAAAAATGATGTGTCAAATGTCCTTGAAATCGGACAAAAACCGTACAGATATGAAAAATTATGTGGTTCAATCGGCTACATTTTGAATCGAAAGTCGTAGAGCCTCGCAGATGGGCTCATTCGATTCCTCATCAAATTCTACAGTTAGCATTCCCCGAAGGTAAATTTGCTGTACGAGCTTCCGTTTCCGAGATATTTGACAAAAACCGTACAGATATGAAAAATTATGTGGTTCAAACGGCTATAACTTTTGAATCGAAAGTCGTAGAGCCTCGCAGATGGGCTCATTCTACTCCTCATCAAATTCTACAGTTAGCATTCCCCTGTGCAGGTAAATTTGCTGTACGAGCTTCCGTTTCCGAGATATTTGAAAAAAACCGTACAGATTTGAAAAATGATGTGTCAAATGTCCTTGAAATCAGACAAAAAACGTACAGATATGAAAAATTATGTGGTTCAATCGGCTACATTTTGAATCGAAAGTCGTAGAGCCTCGCAGATGGGCTCATTCGATTCCTCATCAAATTCTACAGTTAGCATTCCCCAAAGGTAAATTTGCTGTACGAGCTTCCGTTTCCGAGATATTTGACAAAAACCGTACAGATTTGAAAAAATGATGTGTCAAATGTCCTTGAAATCGGACAAAAACCGTACAGATATGAAAAATTATGTGGTTCAATCGGCTACATTTTGAATCGAAAGTCGTAGAGCCTCGCAGATGGGCTCATTCGATTCCTCATCAAATTCTACAGTTAGCATTCCCCGAAGGTAAATTTGCTGTACGAGCTTCCGTTTCCGAGATATTTGACAAAAAACGTACAGATATGAAAAATTATGTGGTTCAAACGGCTATAAGTTTTGAATCGAAAGTCGTAGAGCCTCGCAGATGGGCCATTCTACTCCTCATCAAATTCTACAGTTAGCATTCCCCTGTGCAGGTAAATTTGCTGTACGAGCTTCCGTTTCCGAGATATTTGACAAAAACCGTACAGATTTGAAAAATGATGTGTCAAATGTCCTTGAAATCGGACAAAAACCGTACAGATATGAAAAATGATGTGGTTCAATCGGCTACATTTTGAATCGAAAGTCGTAGAGCCTCGCAGATGGGCTCATTCGATTCCTCATCAAATTCTACAGTTAGCATTCCCCGAAGGTAAATTTGCTGTACGAGCTTCCGTTTCCGAGATATTTGACAAAAACCGTACAGATTTTAAAAATGATGTGTCAAATGTCCTTGAAATCGGACAAAAACCGTACAGATATGAAAAATTATGTGGTTCAATCGGCTACATTTTGAATCGAAAGTCGTAGAGCCTCGCAGATGGGCTCATTCGATTCCTCATCAAATTCTACAGTTAGCATTCCCCGAAGGTAAATTTGCTGTACGAGCTTCCGTTTCCGAGATATTTGACAAAAACCGTACAGATTTGAAAAAATGATGTGTCAAATGTCCTTGAAATCGGACAAAAACCGTACAGATATGAAAAATTATGTGGTTCAAACGGCTACATTTTGAATCGAAAGTCGTAGAGCCTCGCAGATGGGCTCATTCTACTCCTCATCAAATTCTACAGTTAGCATTCCCCAAAGGTAAATTTGCTGTACGAGCTTCCGTTTCCGAGATATTTGACAAAAACCGTACAGATATGAAAAATTATGTGGTTCAAACGGCTATAACTTTTGAATCGAAAGTCGTAGAGCCTCGCAGATGGGCTCATTCTACTCCTCATCAAATTCTACAGTTAGCATTCCCCTGTGCAGGTAAATTTGCTGTACGAGCTTCCGTTTCCGAGATATTTGAAAAAAACCGTACAGATTTGAAAAATGATGTGTCAAATGTCCTTGAAATCGGACAAAAACCGTACAGATATGAAAAATTATGTGGTTCAATCGGCTACATTTTGAATCGAAAGTCGTAGAGCCTCGCAGATGGGCTCATTCGATTCCTCATCAAATTCTACAGTTAGCATTCCCCGAAGGTAAATTTGCTGTACGAGCTTCCGTTTCCGAGATATTTGACAAAAACTGTACAGATATGAAAAATTATGTGGTTCAAACGGCTACATTTTGAATCGAAAGTCGTAGAGCCTCGCAGATGGGCTCATTCTACTCCTCATCAAATTCTACAGTTAGCATTCCCCTATGCAGGTAAATTTGCTGTACGAGCTTCCGTTTCCGAGATATTTGACAAAAAACGTACAGATATGAAAAATGATGTGGTTCAAACGGCTATAACTTTTGAATTGAAAGTCGTAGAGCCTCGCAGATGGGCTCATTCTACTCCTCATCAAATTCTACAGTTAGCATTCCCCAAAGGTAAATTTGCTGTACGAGCTTCCGTTTCCGAGATATTTGACAAAAACCGTACAGATTTGAAAAATGATGTGTCAAATGTCCTTGAAATCGGACAAAAACCGTACAGATATGAAAAATTATGTGGTTCAATCGGCTACATTTTGAATCGAAAGTCGTAGAGCCTCGCAGATGGGCTCATTCGATTCCTCATCAAATTCTACAGTTAGCATTCCCCGAAGGTAAATTTGCTGTACGAGCTTCCGTTTCCGAGATATTTGACAAAAACCGTACAGATATGAAAAATGATGTGGTTCAAACGGCTATAACTTTTGAATTGAAAGTCGTAGAGCCTCGCAGATGGGCTCATTCTACTCCTCATCAAATTCTACAGTTAGCATTCCCCAAAGGTAAATTTGCTGTACGAGCTTCCGTTTCCGAGATATTTGACAAAAACCGTACAGATTTGAAAAATGATGTGTCAAATGTCCTTGAAATCGGACAAAAACCGTACAGATATGAAAAATTATGTGGTTCAATCGGCTACATTTTGAATCGAAAGTCGTAGAGCCTCGCAGATGGGCTCATTCGATTCCTCATCAAATTCTACAGTTAGCATTCCCCGAAGGTAAATTTGCTGTACGAGCTTCCGTTTCCGAGATATTTGACAAAAACCGTACAGATTTGAAAAATGATGTGTCAAATGTCCTTGAAATCGGACAAAAACCGTACAGATATGAAAAATTATGTGGTTCAATCGGCTACATTTTGAATCGAAAGTCGTAGAGCCTCGCAGATGGGCTCATTCGATTCCTCATCAAATTCTACAGTTAGCATTCCCCGAAGGTAAATTTGCTGTACGAGCTTCCGTTTCCGAGATATTTGACAAAAACCGTACAGATTTGAAAAATGATGTGTCAAATGTCCTTGAAATCAGACAAAAAACGTACAGATATGAAAAATTATGTGGTTTAATCGGCTACATTTTGAATCGAAAGTCGTAGAGCCTCGCAGATGGGCTCATTCGATTCCTCATCAAATTCTACAGTTAGCATTCCCCAAAGGTAAATTTGCTGTACGAGCTTCCGTTTCCGAGATATTTGACAAAAACCGTACAGATTTGAAAAAATGATGTGTCAAATGTCCTTGAAATCGGACAAAAACCGTACAGATATGAAAAATTATGTGGTTCAAACGGCTACATTTTGAATCGAAAGTCGTAGAGCCTCGCAGATGGGCTCATTCTACTCCTCATCAAATTCTACAGTTAGCATTCCCCAAAGGTAAATTTGCTGTACGAGCTTCCGTTTCCGAGATATTTGACAAAAACCGTACAGATTTGAAAAATGATGTGTCAAATGTCCTTGAAATCGGACAAAAACCGTACAGATATGAAAAATGATGTGGTTCAATCGGCTACATTTTGAATCGAAAGTCGTAGAGCCTCGCAGATGGGCTCATTCGATTCCTCATCAAATTCTACAGTTAGCATTCCCCGAAGGTAAATTTGCTGTACGAGCTTCCGTTTCCGAGATATTTGACAAAAACCGTACAGATATGAAAAATTATGTGGTTCAAACGGCTATAAGTTTTGAATCGAAAGTCGTAGAGCCTCGCAGATGGGCTCATTCTACTCCTCATCAAATTCTACAGTTAGCATTCCCCAAAGGTAAATTTGCTGTACGAGCTTCCGTTTCCGAGATATTTGACAAAAACCGTACAGATTTGAAAAATGATGTGTCAAATGTCCTTGAAATCGGACAAAAACCGTACAGATATGAAAAATGATGTGGTTCAATCGGCTACATTTTGAATCGAAAGTCGTAGAGCCTCGCAGATGGGCTCATTCGATTCCTCATCAAATTCTACAGTTAGCATTCCCTGAAGGTAAATTTGCTGTACGAGCTTCCGTTTCCGAGATATTTGACAAAAACCGTACAGATTTTAAAAATGATGTGTCAAATGTCCTTGAAATAGGACAAAAACCGTACAGATATGAAAAATTATGTTGTTCAATCGGCTACATTTTGAATCGAAAGTCGTAGAGCCTCGCAGATGGGCTCATTCGATTCCTCATCAAATTCTACAGTTAGCATTCCCCGAAGGTAAATTTGCTGTACGAGCTTCCGTTTCCGAGATATTTGACAAAAACCGTACAGATTTGAAAAATGATGTGTCAAATGTCCTTGAAATCAGACAAAAAACGTACAGATATGAAAAATTATGTGGTTCAATCGGCTACATTTTGAATCGAAAGTCGTAGAGCCTCGCAGATGGGCTCATTCGATTCCTCATCAAATTCTACAGTTAGCATTCCCCAAAGGTAAATTTGCTGTACGAGCTTCCGTTTCCGAGATATTTGACAAAAACCGTACAGATTTGAAAAAATGATGTGTCAAATGTCCTTGAAATCGGACAAAAACCGTACAGATATGAAAAATTATGTGGTTCAAACGGCTACATTTTGAATCGAAAGTCGTAGAGCCTCGCAGATGGGCTCATTCTACTCCTCATCAAATTCTACAGTTAGCATTCCCCAAAGGTAAATTTGCTGTACGAGCTTCCGTTTCCGAGATATTTGACAAAAACCGTACAGATTTGAAAAATGATGTGTCAAATGTCCTTGAAATCGGACAAAAACCGTACAGATATGAAAAATTATGTGGTTCAATCGGCTACATTTTGAATCGAAAGTCGTAGAGCCTCGCAGATGGGCTCATTCGATTCCTCATCAAATTCTACAGTTAGCATTCCCCGAAGGTAAATTTGCTGTACGAGCTTCCGTTTCCGAGATATTTGACAAAAACCGTACAGATATGAAAAATTATGTGGTTCAAACGGCTATAACTTTTGAATCGAAAGTCGTAGAGCCTCGCAGATGGGCTCATTCTACTCCTCATCAAATTCTACAGTTAGCATTCCCCTGTGCAGGTAAATTTGCTGTACGAGCTTCCGTTTCCGAGATATTTGACAAAAACCGTACAGATTTGAAAAAATGATGTGTCAAATGTCCTTGAAATCGGACAAAAACCGTACAGATATGAAAAATTATGTGGTTCAATCGGCTACATTTTGAATCGAAAGTCGTAGAGCCTCGCAGATGGGCTCATTCGATTCCTCATCAAATTCTACAGTTAGCATTCCCCGAAGGTAAATTTGCTGTACGAGCTTCCGTTTCCGAGATATTTGACAAAAACCGTACAGATTTGAAAAATGATGTGTCAAATGTCCTTGAAATCGGACAAAAACCGTACAGATATGAAAAATTATGTGGTTCAATCGGCTACATTTTGAATCGAAAGTCGTAGAGCCTCGCAGATGGGCTCATTCGATTCCTCATCAAATTCTACAGTTAGCATTCCCCGAAGGTAAATTTGCTGTACGAGCTTCCGTTTCCGAGATATTTGACAAAAAACGTACAGATTTTAAAAATGATGTGTCAAATGTCCTTGAAATCGGACAAAAACCGTACAGATATGAAAAATTATGTGGTTCAATCGGCTACATTTTGAATCGAAAGTCGTAGAGCCTCGCAGATGGGCTCATTCGATTCCTCATCAAATTCTACAGTTAGCATTCCCCGAAGGTAAATTTGCTGTACGAGCTTCCGTTTCCGAGATATTTGACAAAAACCGTACAGATTTGAAAAATGATGTGTCAAATGTCCTTGAAATCAGACAAAAAACGTACAGATATGAAAAATTATGTGGTTCAATCGGCTACATTTTGAATCGAAAGTCGTAGAGCCTCGCAGATGGGCTCATTCGATTCCTCATCAAATTCTACAGTTAGCATTCCCCAAAGGTAAATTTGCTGTACGAGCTTCCGTTTCCGAGATATTTGACAAAAACCGTACAGATTTGAAAAAATGATGTGTCAAATGTCCTTGAAATCGGACAAAAACCGTACAGATATGAAAAATTATGTGGTTCAAACGGCTACATTTTGAATCGAAAGTCGTAGAGCCTCGCAGATGGGCTCATTCTACTCCTCATCAAATTCTACAGTTAGCATTCCCCAAAGGTAAATTTGCTGTACGAGCTTCCGTTTCCGAGATATTTGACAAAAACCGTACAGATATGAAAAATTATGTGGTTCAAACGGCTATAACTTTTGAATCGAAAGTCGTAGAGCCTCGCAGATGGGCTCATTCTACTCCTCATCAAATTCTACAGTTAGCATTCCCCTGTGCAGGTAAATTTGCTGTACGAGCTTCCGTTTCCGAGATATTTGAAAAAAACCGTACAGATTTGAAAAATGATGTGTCAAATGTCCTTGAAATCGGACAAAAACCGTACAGATATGAAAAATTATGTGGTTCAATCGGCTACATTTTGAATCGAAAGTCGTAGAGCCTCGCAGATGGGCTCATTCGATTCCTCATCAAATTCTACAGTTAGCATTCCCCGAAGGTAAATTTGCTGTACGAGCTTCCGTTTCCGAGATATTTGACAAAAACTGTACAGATATGAAAAATTATGTGGTTCAAACGGCTACATTTTGAATCGAAAGTCGTAGAGCCTCGCAGATGGGCTCATTCTACTCCTCATCAAATTCTACAGTTAGCATTCCCCTATGCAGGTAAATTTGCTGTACGAGCTTCCGTTTCCGAGATATTTGACAAAAACCGTACAGATATGAAAAATGATGTGGTTCAAACGGCTATAACTTTTGAATTGAAAGTCGTAGAGCCTCGCAGATGGGCTCATTCTACTCCTCATCAAATTCTACAGTTAGCATTCCCCAAAGGTAAATTTGCTGTACGAGCTTCCGTTTCCGAGATATTTGACAAAAACCGTACAGATTTGAAAAATGATGTGTCAAATGTCCTTGAAATCGGACAAAAACCGTACAGATATGAAAAATGATGTGGTTCAATCGGCTACATTTTGAATCGAAAGTCGTAGAGCCTCGCAGATGGGCTCATTCGATTCCTCATCAAATTCTACAGTTAGCATTCCCTGAAGGTAAATTTGCTGTACGAGCTTCCGTTTCCGAGATATTTGACAAAAACCGTACAGATTTTAAAAATGATGTGTCAAATGTCCTTGAAATAGGACAAAAACCGTACAGATATGAAAAATTATGTTGTTCAATCGGCTACATTTTGAATCGAAAGTCGTAGAGCCTCGCAGATGGGCTCATTCGATTCCTCATCAAATTCTACAGTTAGCATTCCCCGAAGGTAAATTTGCTGTACGAGCTTCCGTTTCCGAGATATTTGACAAAAACCGTACAGATTTGAAAAATGATGTGTCAAATGTCCTTGAAATCAGACAAAAAACGTACAGATATGAAAAATTATGTGGTTCAATCGGCTACATTTTGAATCGAAAGTCGTAGAGCCTCGCAGATGGGCTCATTCGATTCCTCATCAAATTCTACAGTTAGCATTCCCCAAAGGTAAATTTGCTGTACGAGCTTCCGTTTCCGAGATATTTGACAAAAACCGTACAGATTTGAAAAAATGATGTGTCAAATGTCCTTGAAATCGGACAAAAACCGTACAGATATGAAAAATTATGTGGTTCAAACGGCTACATTTTGAATCGAAAGTCGTAGAGCCTCGCAGATGGGCTCATTCTACTCCTCATCAAATTCTACAGTTAGCATTCCCCAAAGGTAAATTTGCTGTACGAGCTTCCGTTTCCGAGATATTTGACAAAAACCGTACAGATTTGAAAAATGATGTGTCAAATGTCCTTGAAATCGGACAAAAACCGTACAGATATGAAAAATTATGTGGTTCAATCGGCTACATTTTGAATCGAAAGTCGTAGAGCCTCGCAGATGGGCTCATTCGATTCCTCATCAAATTCTACAGTTAGCATTCCCCGAAGGTAAATTTGCTGTACGAGCTTCCGTTTCCGAGATATTTGACAAAAACCGTACAGATATGAAAAATTATGTGGTTCAAACGGCTATAACTTTTGAATCGAAAGTCGTAGAGCCTCGCAGATGGGCTCATTCTACTCCTCATCAAATTCTACAGTTAGCATTCCCCTGTGCAGGTAAATTTGCTGTACGAGCTTCCGTTTCCGAGATATTTGAAAAAAACCGTACAGATTTGAAAAATGATGTGTCAATTGTCCTTGAAATCGGACAAAAACCGTACAGATATGAAAAATTATGTGGTTCAATCGGCTACATTTTGAATCGAAAGTCGTAGAGCCTCGCAGATGGGCTCATTCGATTCCTCATCAAATTCTACAGTTAGCATTCCCCGAAGGTAAATTTGCTGTACGAGCTTCCGTTTCCGAGATATTTGACAAAAACCGTACAGATTTGAAAAATGATGTGTCAAATGTCCTTGAAATCAGACAAAAAACGTACAGATATGAAAAATTATGTGGTTCAATCGGCTACATTTTGAATCGAAAGTCGTAGAGCCTCGCAGATGGGCTCATTCGATTCCTCATCAAATTCTACAGTTAGCATTCCCCAAAGGTAAATTTGCTGTACGAGCTTCCGTTTCCGAGATATTTGACAAAAACCGTACAGATTTGAAAAAATGATGTGTCAAATGTCCTTGAAATCGGACAAAAACCGTACAGATATGAAAAATTATGTGGTTCAATCGGCTACATTTTGAATCGAAAGTCGTAGAGCCTCGCAGATGGGCTCATTCGATTCCTCATCAAATTCTACAGTTAGCATTCCCCGAAGGTAAATTTGCTGTACGAGCTTCCGTTTCCGAGATATTTGACAAAAACCGTACAGATTTGAAAAATGATGTGTCAAATGTCCTTGAAATCGGACAAAAACCGTACAGATATGAAAAATTATGTGGTTCAATCGGCTACATTTTGAATCGAAAGTCGTAGAGCCTCGCAGATGGGCTCATTCGATTCCTCATCAAATTCTACAGTTAGCATTCCCCGAAGGTAAATTTGCTGTACGAGCTTCCGTTTCCGAGATATTTGACAAAAAACGTACAGATTTTAAAAATGATGTGTCAAATGTCCTTGAAATCGGACAAAAACCGTACAGATATGAAAAATTATGTGGTTCAATCGGCTACATTTTGAATCGAAAGTCGTAGAGCCTCGCAGATGGGCTCATTCGATTCCTCATCAAATTCTACAGTTAGCATTCCCCGAAGGTAAATTTGCTGTACGAGCTTCCGTTTCCGAGATATTTGACAAAAACCGTACAGATTTGAAAAATGATGTGTCAAATGTCCTTGAAATCAGACAAAAAACGTACAGATATGAAAAATTATGTGGTTCAATCGGCTACATTTTGAATCGAAAGTCGTAGAGCCTCGCAGATGGGCTCATTCGATTCCTCATCAAATTCTACAGTTAGCATTCCCCAAAGGTAAATTTGCTGTACGAGCTTCCGTTTCCGAGATATTTGACAAAAACCGTACAGATTTGAAAAAATGATGTGTCAAATGTCCTTGAAATCGGACAAAAACCGTACAGATATGAAAAATTATGTGGTTCAAACGGCTACATTTTGAATCGAAAGTCGTAGAGCCTCGCAGATGGGCTCATTCTACTCCTCATCAAATTCTACAGTTAGCATTCCCCAAAGGTAAATTTGCTGTACGAGCTTCCGTTTCCGAGATATTTGACAAAAACCGTACAGATATGAAAAATTATGTGGTTCAAACGGCTATAACTTTTGAATCGAAAGTCGTAGAGCCTCGCAGATGGGCTCATTCTACTCCTCATCAAATTCTACAGTTAGCATTCCCCTGTGCAGGTAAATTTGCTGTACGAGCTTCCGTTTCCGAGATATTTGAAAAAAACCGTACAGATTTGAAAAATGATGTGTCAAATGTCCTTGAAATCGGACAAAAACCGTACAGATATGAAAAATTATGTGGTTCAATCGGCTACATTTTGAATCGAAAGTCGTAGAGCCTCGCAGATGGGCTCATTCGATTCCTCATCAAATTCTACAGTTAGCATTCCCCGAAGGTAAATTTGCTGTACGAGCTTCCGTTTCCGAGATATTTGACAAAAACTGTACAGATATGAAAAATTATGTGGTTCAAACGGCTACATTTTGAATCGAAAGTCGTAGAGCCTCGCAGATGGGCTCATTCTACTCCTCATCAAATTCTACAGTTAGCATTCCCCTATGCAGGTAAATTTGCTGTACGAGCTTCCGTTTCCGAGATATTTGACAAAAACCGTACAGATATGAAAAATGATGTGGTTCAAACGGCTATAACTTTTGAATTGAAAGTCGTAGAGCCTCGCAGATGGGCTCATTCTACTCCTCATCAAATTCTACAGTTAGCATTCCCCAAAGGTAAATTTGCTGTACGAGCTTCCGTTTCCGAGATATTTGACAAAAACCGTACAGATTTGAAAAATGATGTGTCAAATGTCCTTGAAATCGGACAAAAACCGTACAGATATGAAAAATTATGTGGTTCAATCGGCTACATTTTGAATCGAAAGTCGTAGAGCCTCGCAGATGGGCTCATTCGATTCCTCATCAAATTCTACAGTTAGCATTCCCCGAAGGTAAATTTGCTGTACGAGCTTCCGTTTCCGAGATATTTGACAAAAACCGTACAGATATGAAAAATTATGTGGTTCAAACGGCTATAACTTTTGAATCGAAAGTCGTAGAGCCTCGCAGATGGGCTCATTCTACTCCTCATCAAATTCTACAGTTAGCATTCCCCTGTGCAGGTAAATTTGCTGTACGAGCTTCCGTTTCCGAGATATTTGAAAAAAACCGTACAGATTTGAAAAATGATGTGTCAAATGTCCTTGAAATCGGACAAAAACCGTACAGATATGAAAAATTATGTGGTTCAATCGGCTACATTTTGAATCGAAAGTCGTAGAGCCTCGCAGATGGGCTCATTCGATTCCTCATCAAATTCTACAGTTAGCATTCCCCGAAGGTAAATTTGCTGTACGAGCTTCCGTTTCCGAGATATTTGACAAAAACCGTACAGATTTGAAAAATGATGTGTCAAATGTCCTTGAAATCAGACAAAAAACGTACAGATATGAAAAATTATGTGGTTCAATCGGCTACATTTTGAATCGAAAGTCGTAGAGCCTCGCAGATGGGCTCATTCGATTCCTCATCAAATTCTACAGTTAGCATTCCCCAAAGGTAAATTTGCTGTACGAGCTTCCGTTTCCGAGATATTTGACAAAAACCGTACAGATTTGAAAAAATGATGTGTCAAATGTCCTTGAAATCGGACAAAAACCGTACAGATATGAAAAATTATGTGGTTCAATCGGCTACATTTTGAATCGAAAGTCGTAGAGCCTCGCAGATGGGCTCATTCGATTCCTCATCAAATTCTACAGTTAGCATTCCCCGAAGGTAAATTTGCTGTACGAGCTTCCGTTTCCGAGATATTTGACAAAAACCGTACAGATTTGAAAAATGATGTGTCAAATGTCCTTGAAATCGGACAAAAACCGTACAGATATGAAAAATTATGTGGTTCAATCGGCTACATTTTGAATCGAAAGTCGTAGAGCCTCGCAGATGGGCTCATTCGATTCCTCATCAAATTCTACAGTTAGCATTCCCCGAAGGTAAATTTGCTGTACGAGCTTCCGTTTCCGAGATATTTGACAAAAAACGTACAGATTTTAAAAATGATGTGTCAAATGTCCTTGAAATCGGACAAAAACCGTACAGATATGAAAAATTATGTGGTTCAATCGGCTACATTTTGAATCGAAAGTCGTAGAGCCTCGCAGATGGGCTCATTCGATTCCTCATCAAATTCTACAGTTAGCATTCCCCGAAGGTAAATTTGCTGTACGAGCTTCCGTTTCCGAGATATTTGACAAAAACCGTACAGATTTGAAAAATGATGTGTCAAATGTCCTTGAAATCAGACAAAAAACGTACAGATATGAAAAATTATGTGGTTCAATCGGCTACATTTTGAATCGAAAGTCGTAGAGCCTCGCAGATGGGCTCATTCGATTCCTCATCAAATTCTACAGTTAGCATTCCCCAAAGGTAAATTTGCTGTACGAGCTTCCGTTTCCGAGATATTTGACAAAAACCGTACAGATTTGAAAAAATGATGTGTCAAATGTCCTTGAAATCGGACAAAAACCGTACAGATATGAAAAATTATGTGGTTCAAACGGCTACATTTTGAATCGAAAGTCGTAGAGCCTCGCAGATGGGCTCATTCTACTCCTCATCAAATTCTACAGTTAGCATTCCCCAAAGGTAAATTTGCTGTACGAGCTTCCGTTTCCGAGATATTTGACAAAAACCGTACAGATATGAAAAATTATGTGGTTCAAACGGCTATAACTTTTGAATCGAAAGTCGTAGAGCCTCGCAGATGGGCTCATTCTACTCCTCATCAAATTCTACAGTTAGCATTCCCCTGTGCAGGTAAATTTGCTGTACGAGCTTCCGTTTCCGAGATATTTGAAAAAAACCGTACAGATTTGAAAAATGATGTGTCAAATGTCCTTGAAATCGGACAAAAACCGTACAGATATGAAAAATTATGTGGTTCAATCGGCTACATTTTGAATCGAAAGTCGTAGAGCCTCGCAGATGGGCTCATTCGATTCCTCATCAAATTCTACAGTTAGCATTCCCCGAAGGTAAATTTGCTGTACGAGCTTCCGTTTCCGAGATATTTGACAAAAACTGTACAGATATGAAAAATTATGTGGTTCAAACGGCTACATTTTGAATCGAAAGTCGTAGAGCCTCGCAGATGGGCTCATTCTACTCCTCATCAAATTCTACAGTTAGCATTCCCCTATGCAGGTAAATTTGCTGTACGAGCTTCCGTTTCCGAGATATTTGACAAAAACCGTACAGATATGAAAAATGATGTGGTTCAAACGGCTATAACTTTTGAATTGAAAGTCGTAGAGCCTCGCAGATGGGCTCATTCTACTCCTCATCAAATTCTACAGTTAGCATTCCCCAAAGGTAAATTTGCTGTACGAGCTTCCGTTTCCGAGATATTTGACAAAAACCGTACAGATTTGAAAAATGATGTGTCAAATGTCCTTGAAATCGGACAAAAACCGTACAGATATGAAAAATTATGTGGTTCAATCGGCTACATTTTGAATCGAAAGTCGTAGAGCCTCGCAGATGGGCTCATTCGATTCCTCATCAAATTCTACAGTTAGCATTCCCCGAAGGTAAATTTGCTGTACGAGCTTCCGTTTCCGAGATATTTGACAAAAACCGTACAGATTTGAAAAATGATGTGTCAAATGTCCTTGAAATCAGACAAAAAACGTACAGATATGAAAAATTATGTGGTTCAATCGGCTACATTTTGAATCGAAAGTCGTAGAGCCTCGCAGATGGGCTCATTCGATTCCTCATCAAATTCTACAGTTAGCATTCCCCAAAGGTAAATTTGCTGTACGAGCTTCCGTTTCCGAGATATTTGACAAAAACCGTACAGATTTGAAAAAATGATGTGTCAAATGTCCTTGAAATCGGACAAAAACCGTACAGATATGAAAAATTATGTGGTTCAATCGGCTACATTTTGAATCGAAAGTCGTAGAGCCTCGCAGATGGGCTCATTCGATTCCTCATCAAATTCTACAGTTAGCATTCCCCGAAGGTAAATTTGCTGTACGAGCTTCCGTTTCCGAGATATTTGACAAAAACCGTACAGATATGAAAAATTATGTGGTTCAAACGGCTATAAGTTTTGAATCGAAAGTCGTAGAGCCTCGCAGATGGGCTCATTCTACTCCTCATCAAATTCTACAGTTAGCATTCCCCAAAGGTAAATTTGCTGTACGAGCTTCCGTTTCCGAGATATTTGACAAAAACCGTACAGATTTGAAAAATGATGTGTCAAATGTCCTTGAAATCGGACAAAAACCGTACAGATATGAAAAATTATGTGGTTCAATCGGCTACATTTTGAATCGAAAGTCGTAGAGCCTCGCAGATGGGCTCATTCGATTCCTCATCAAATTCTACAGTTAGCATTCCCCGAAGGTAAATTTGCTGTACGAGCTTCCGTTTCCGAGATATTTGACAAAAACCGTACAGATTTTAAAAATGATGTGTCAAATGTCCTTGAAATCGGACAAAAACCGTACAGATATGAAAAATTATGTGGTTCAATCGGCTACATTTTGAATCGAAAGTCGTAGAGCCTCGCAGATGGGCTCATTCGATTCCTCATCAAATTCTACAGTTAGCATTCCCCAAAGGTAAATTTGCTGTACGAGCTTCCGTTTCCGAGATATTTGACAAAAACCGTACAGATTTGAAAAATGATGTGTCAAATGTCTTTGAAATCGGACAAAAACCGTACAGATATGAAAAATTATGTGGTTCAATCGGCTACATTTTGAATCGAAAGTCGTAGAGCCTCGCAGATGGGCTCATTCGATTCCTCATCAAATTCTACAGTTAGCATTCCCCGAAGGTAAATTTGCTGTACGAGCTTCCGTTTCCGAGATATTTGACAAAAACCGTACAGATATGAAAAATTATGTGGTTCAAACGGCTATAAGTTTTGAATCGAAAGTCGTAGAGCCTCGCAGATGGGCTCATTCTACTCCTCATCAAATTCTACAGTTAGCATTCCCCAAAGGTACATTTGCTGTACGAGCTTCCGTTTCCGAGATATTTGACAAAAACCGTACAGATTTGAAAAATGATGTGTCAAATGTCCTTGAAATCGGACAAAAACCGTACAGATATGAAAAATTATGTGGTTCAATCGGCTACATTTTGAATCGAAAGTCGTAGAGCCTCGCAGATGGGCTCATTCGATTCCTCATCAAATTCTACAGTTAGCATTCCCCAAAGGTAAATTTGCTGTACGAGCTTCCGTTTCCGAGATATTTGACAAAAACCGTACAGATTTGAAAAATGATGTGTCAAATGTCCTTGAAATCGGACAAAAACCGTACAGATATGAAAAATTATGTGGTTCAATCGGCTACATTTTGAATCGAAAGTCGTAGAGCCTCGCAGATGGGCTCATTCGATTCCTCATCAAATTCTACAGTTAGCATTCCCCAAAGGTAAATTTGCTGTACGAGCTTCCGTTTCCGAGATATTTGACAAAAACCGTACAGATTTGAAAAATGATGTGTCAAATGTCCTTGAAATCGGACAAAAACCGTACAGATATGAAAAATTATGTGGTTCAATCGGCTACATTTTGAATCGAAAGTCGTAGAGCCTCGCAGATGGGCTCATTCGATTCCTCATCAAATTCTACAGTTAGCATTCCCCAAAGGTAAATTTGCTGTACGAGCTTCCGTTTCCGAGATATTTGACAAAAACCGTACAGATTTGAAAAATGATGTGTCAAATGTCCTTGAAATCGGACAAAAACCGTACAGATATGAAAAATTATGTGGTTCAATCGGCTACATTTTGAATCGAAAGTCGTAGAGCCTCGCAGATGGGCTCATTCGATTCCTCATCAAATTCTACAGTTAGCATTCCCCAAAGGTAAATTTGCTGTACGAGCTTCCGTTTCCGAGATATTTGACAAAAACCGTACAGATTTGAAAAATGATGTGTCAAATGTCCTTGAAATCGGACAAAAACCGTACAGATATGAAAAATTATGTGGTTCAATCGGCTACATTTTGAATCGAAAGTCGTAGAGCCTCGCAGATGGGCTCATTCGATTCCTCATCAAATTCTACAGTTAGCATTCCCCAAAGGTAAATTTGCTGTACGAGCTTCCGTTTCCGAGATATTTGACAAAAACCGTACAGATTTGAAAAATGATGTGTCAAATGTCCTTGAAATCGGACAAAAACCGTACAGATATGAAAAATTATGTGGTTCAATCGGCTACATTTTGAATCGAAAGTCGTGGAGCCTCGCAGATGGGCTCATTCGATTCCTCATCAAATTCTACAGTTAGCATTCCCCGAAGGTAAATTTGCTGTACGAGCTTCCGTTTCCGAGATATTTGACAAAAACCGTACAGATATGAAAAATTATGTGGTTCAAACGGCTATAAGTTTTGAATCGAAAGTCGTAGAGCCTCGCAGATGGGCTCATTCTACTCCTCATCAAATTCTACAGTTAGCATTCCCCAAAGGTAAATTTGCTGTACGAGCTTCCGTTTCCGAGATATTTGACAAAAACCGTACAGATTTGAAAAATGATGTGTCAAATGTCCTTGAAATCGGACAAAAACCGTACAGATATGAAAAATTATGTGGTTCAATCGGCTACATTTTGAATCGAAAGTCGTAGAGCCTCGCAGATGGGCTCATTCGATTCCTCATCAAATTCTACAGTTAGCATTCCCCAAAGGTAAATTTGCTGTACGAGCTTCCGTTTCCGAGATATTTGACAAAAACCGTACAGATTTGAAAAATGATGTGTCAAATGTCCTTGAAATCGGACAAAAACCGTACAGATATGAAAAATTATGTGGTTCAATCGGCTACATTTTGAATCGAAAGTCGTAGAGCCTCGCAGATGGGCTCATTCGATTCCTCATCAAATTCTACAGTTAGCATTCCCCAAAGGTAAATTTGCTGTACGAGCTTCCGTTTCCGAGATATTTGACAAAAACCGTACAGATATGAAAAATTATGTGGTTCAAACGGCTATAAGTTTTGAATCGAAAGTCGTAGAGCCTCGCAGATGGGCTCATTCTACTCCTCATCAAATTCTACAGTTAGCATTCCCCAAAGGTAAATTTGCTGTACGAGCTTCCGTTTCCGAGATATTTGACAAAAACCGTACAGATTTGAAAAATGATGTGTCAAATGTCCTTGAAATCGGACAAAAACCGTACAGATATGAAAAATTATGTGGTTCAATCGGCTACATTTTGAATCGAAAGTCGTAGAGCCTCGCAGATGGGCTCATTCGATTCCTCATCAAATTCTACAGTTAGCATTCCCCAAAGGTAAATTTGCTGTACGAGCTTCCGTTTCCGAGATATTTGACAAAAACCGTACAGATTTGAAAAATGATGTGTCAAATGTCCTTGAAATCGGACAAAAACCGTACAGATATGAAAAATTATGTGGTTCAATCGGCTACATTTTGAATCGAAAGTCGTAGAGCCTCGCAGATGGGCTCATTCGATTCCTCATCAAATTCTACAGTTAGCATTCCCCGAAGGTAAATTTGCTGTACGAGCTTCCGTTTCCGAGATATTTGACAAAAACCGTACAGATATGAAAAATTATGTGGTTCAAACGGCTATAAGTTTTGAATCGAAAGTCGTAGAGCCTCGCAGATGGGCTCATTCTACTCCTCATCAAATTCTACAGTTAGCATTCCCCAAAGGTAAATTTGCTGTACGAGCTTCCGTTTCCGAGATATTTGACAAAAACCGTACAGATTTGAAAAATGATGTGTCAAATGTCCTTGAAATCGGACAAAAACCGTACAGATATGAAAAATTATGTGGTTCAATCGGCTACATTTTGAATCGAAAGTCGTAGAGCCTCGCAGATGGGCTCATTCGATTCCTCATCAAATTCTACAGTTAGCATTCCCCAAAGGTAAATTTGCTGTACGAGCTTCCGTTTCCGAGATATTTGACAAAAACCGTACAGATTTGAAAAATGATGTGTCAAATGTCCTTGAAATCGGACAAAAACCGTACAGATATGAAAAATTATGTGGTTCAATCGGCTACATTTTGAATCGAAAGTCGTAGAGCCTCGCAGATGGGCTCATTCGATTCCTCATCAAATTCTACAGTTAGCATTCCCCGAAGGTAAATTTGCTGTACGAGCTTCCGTTTCCGAGATATTTGACAAAAACCGTACAGATATGAAAAATTATGTGGTTCAAACGGCTATAAGTTTTGAATCGAAAGTCATAGAGCCTCGCAGATGGGCTCATTCTACTCCTCATCAAATTCTACAGTTAGCATTCCCCAAAGGTAAATTTGCTGTACGAGCTTCCGTTTCCGAGATATTTGACAAAAACCGTACAGATTTGAAAAATGATGTGTCAAATGTCCTTGAAATCGGACAAAAACCGTACAGATATGAAAAATTATGTGGTTCAATCGGCTACATTTTGAATCGAAAGTCGTAGAGCCTCGCAGATGGGCTCATTCGATTCCTCATCAAATTCTACAGTTAGCATTCCCCAAAGGTAAATTTGCTGTACGAGCTTCCGTTTCCGAGATATTTGACAAAAACCGTACAGATTTGAAAAATGATGTGTCAAATGTCCTTGAAATCGGACAAAAACCGTACAGATATGAAAAATGATGTGGTTCAATCGGCTACATTTTGAATCGAAAGTCGTAGAGCCTCGCAGATGGGCTCATTCGATTCCTCATCAAATTCTACAGTTAGCATTCCCCAAAGGTAAATTTGCTGTACGAGCTTCCGTTTCCGAGATATTTGACAAAAACCGTACAGATTTGAAAAATGATGTGTCAAATGTCCTTGAAATCGGACAAAAACCGTACAGATATGAAAAATTATGTGGTTCAATCGGCTACATTTTGAATCGAAAGTCGTGGAGCCTCGCAGATGGGCTCATTCGATTCCTCATCAAATTCTACAGTTAGCATTCCCCGAAGGTAAATTTGCTGTACGAGCTTCCGTTTCCGAGATATTTGACAAAAACCGTACAGATATGAAAAATTATGTGGTTCAAACGGCTATAAGTTTTGAATCGAAAGTCGTAGAGCCTCGCAGATGGGCTCATTCTACTCCTCATCAAATTCTACAGTTAGCATTCCCCAAAGGTAAATTTGCTGTACGAGCTTCCGTTTCCGAGATATTTGACAAAAACCGTACAGATTTGAAAAATGATGTGTCAAATGTCCTTGAAATCGGACAAAAACCGTACAGATATGAAAAATTTTGTGGTTCAATCGGCTACATTTTGAATCGAAAGTCGTGGAGCCTCGCAGATGGGCTCATTCGATTCCTCATCAAATTCTACAGTTAGCATTCCCCGAAGGTAAATTTGCTGTACGAGCTTCCGTTTCCGAGATATTTGACAAAAACCGTACAGATATGAAAAATTATGTGGTTCAAACGGCTATAAGTTTTGAATCGAAAGTCGTAGAGCCTCGCAGATGGGCTCATTCTACTCCTCATCAAATTCTACAGTTAGCATTCCCCAAAGGTAAATTTGCTGTACGAGCTTCCGTTTCCGAGATATTTGACAAAAACCGTACAGATTTGAAAAATGATGTGTCAAATGTCCTTGAAATCGGACAAAAACCGTACAGATATGAAAAATTATGTGGTTCAATCGGCTACATTTTGAATCGAAAGTCGTAGAGCCTCGCAGATGGGCTCATTCGATTCCTCATCAAATTCTACAGTTAGCATTCCCCAAAGGTAAATTTGCTGTACGAGCTTCCGTTTCCGAGATATTTGACAAAAACCGTACAGATTTGAAAAATGATGTGTCAAATGTCCTTGAAATCGGACAAAAACCGTACAGATATGAAAAATTATGTGGTTCAATCGGCTACATTTTGAATCGAAAGTCGTGGAGCCTCGCAGATGGGCTCATTCGATTCCTCATCAAATTCTACAGTTAGCATTCCCCGAAGGTAAATTTGCTGTACGAGCTTCCGTTTCCGAGATATTTGACAAAAACCGTACAGATATGAAAAATTATGTGGTTCAAACGGCTATAAGTTTTGAATCGAAAGTCGTAGAGCCTCGCAGATGGGCTCATTCTACTCCTCATCAAATTCTACAGTTAGCATTCCCCAAAGGTAAATTTGCTGTACGAGCTTCCGTTTCCGAGATATTTGACAAAAACCGTACAGATTTGAAAAATGATGTGTCAAATGTCCTTGAAATCGGACAAAAAACGTACAGATATGAAAAATTATGTGGTTCAATCGGCTACATTTTGAATCGAAAGTCGTAGAGCCTCGCAGATGGGCTCATTCGATTCCTCATCAAATTCTACAGTTAGCATTCCCCGAAGGTAAATTTGCTGTACGAGCTTCCGTTTCCGAGATATTTGACAAAAACCGTACAGATATGAAAAATTATGTGGTTCAAACGGCTATAAGTTTTGAATCGAAAGTCGTAGAGCCTCGCAGATGGGCTCATTCTACTCCTCATCAAATTCTACAGTTAGCATTCCCCAAAGGTAAATTTGCTGTACGAGCTTCCGTTTCCGAGATATTTGACAAAAACCGTACAGATTTGAAAAATGATGTGTCAAATGTCCTTGAAATCGGACAAAAAACGTACAGATATGAAAAATTATGTGGTTCAATCGGCTACATTTTGAATCGAAAGTCGTAGAGCCTCGCAGATGGGCTCATTCGATTCCTCATCAAATTCTACAGTTAGCATTCCCCAAAGGTAAATTTGCTGTACGAGCTTCCGTTTCCGAGATATTTGACAAAAACCGTACAGATTTGAAAAATGATGTGTCAAATGTCCTTGAAATCGGACAAAAACCGTACAGATATGAAAAATCATGTGGTTCAATCGGCTACATTTTGAATCGAAAGTCGTAGAGCCTCGCAGATGGGCTCATTCGATTCCTCATCAAATTCTACAGTTAGCATTCCCCAAAGGTAAATTTGCTGTACGAGCTTCCGTTTCCGAGATATTTGACAAAAACCGTACAGATTTGAAAAATGATGTGTCAAATGTCCTTGAAATCGGACAAAAACCGTACAGATATGAAAAATTATGTGGTTCAATCGGCTACATTTTGAATCGAAAGTCGTGGAGCCTCGCAGATGGGCTCATTCGATTCCTCATCAAATTCTACAGTTAGCATTCCCCGAAGGTAAATTTGCTGTACGAGCTTCCGTTTCCGAGATATTTGACAAAAACCGTACAGATATGAAAAATTATGTGGTTCAAACGGCTATAAGTTTTGAATCGAAAGTCGTAGAGCCTCGCAGATGGGCTCATTCTACTCCTCATCAAATTCTACAGTTAGCATTCCCCAAAGGTAAATTTGCTGTACGAGCTTCCGTTTCCGAGATATTTGACAAAAACCGTACAGATTTGAAAAATGATGTGTCAAATGTCCTTGAAATCGGACAAAAACCGTACAGATATGAAAAATTATGTGGTTCAATCGGCTACATTTTGAATCGAAAGTCGTGGAGCCTCGCAGATGGGCTCATTCGATTCCTCATCAAATTCTACAGTTAGCATTCCCCGAAGGTAAATTTGCTGTACGAGCTTCCGTTTCCGAGATATTTGACAAAAACCGTACAGATATGAAAAATTATGTGGTTCAAACGGCTATAAGTTTTGAATCGAAAGTCGTAGAGCCTCGCAGATGGGCTCATTCTACTCCTCATCAAATTCTACAGTTAGCATTCCCCAAAGGTAAATTTGCTGTACGAGCTTCCGTTTCCGAGATATTTGACAAAAACCGTACAGATTTGAAAAATGATGTGTCAAATGTCCTTGAAATCGGACAAAAAACGTACAGATATGAAAAATTATGTGGTTCAATCGGCTACATTTTGAATCGAAAGTCGTAGAGCCTCGCAGATGGGCTCATTCGATTCCTCATCAAATTCTACAGTTAGCATTCCCCGAAGGTAAATTTGCTGTACGAGCTTCCGTTTCCGAGATATTTGACAAAAACCGTACAGATATGAAAAATTATGTGGTTCAAACGGCTATAAGTTTTGAATCGAAAGTCGTAGAGCCTCGCAGATGGGCTCATTCTACTCCTCATCAAATTCTACAGTTAGCATTCCCCAAAGGTAAATTTGCTGTACGAGCTTCCGTTTCCGAGATATTTGACAAAAACCGTACAGATTTGAAAAATGATGTGTCAAATGTCCTTGAAATCGGACAAAAACCGTACAGATATGAAAAATTATGTGGTTCAATCGGCTACATTTTGAATCGAAAGTCGTGGAGCCTCGCAGATGGGCTCATTCGATTCCTCATCAAATTCTACAGTTAGCATTCCCCGAAGGTAAATTTGCTGTACGAGCTTCCGTTTCCGAGATATTTGACAAAAACCGTACAGATATGAAAAATTATGTGGTTCAAACGGCTATAAGTTTTGAATCGAAAGTCGTAGAGCCTCGCAGATGGGCTCATTCTACTCCTCATCAAATTCTACAGTTAGCATTCCCCAAAGGTAAATTTGCTGTACGAGCTTCCGTTTCCGAGATATTTGACAAAAACCGTACAGATTTGAAAAATGATGTGTCAAATGTCCTTGAAATCGGACAAAAAACGTACAGATATGAAAAATTATGTGGTTCAATCGGCTACATTTTGAATCGAAAGTCGTAGAGCCTCGCAGATGGGCTCATTCGATTCCTCATCAAATTCTACAGTTAGCATTCCCCGAAGGTAAATTTGCTGTACGAGCTTCCGTTTCCGAGATATTTGACAAAAACCGTACAGATATGAAAAATTATGTGGTTCAAACGGCTATAAGTTTTGAATCGAAAGTCGTAGAGCCTCGCAGATGGGCTCATTCTACTCCTCATCAAATTCTACAGTTAGCATTCCCCAAAGGTAAATTTGCTGTACGAGCTTCCGTTTCCGAGATATTTGACAAAAACCGTACAGATTTGAAAAATGATGTGTCAAATGTCCTTGAAATCGGACAAAAAACGTACAGATATGAAAAATTATGTGGTTCAATCGGCTACATTTTGAATCGAAAGTCGTAGAGCCTCGCAGATGGGCTCATTCGATTCCTCATCAAATTCTACAGTTAGCATTCCCCAAAGGTAAATTTGCTGTACGAGCTTCCGTTTCCGAGATATTTGACAAAAACCGTACAGATTTGAAAAATGATGTGTCAAATGTCCTTGAAATCGGACAAAAACCGTACAGATATGAAAAATCATGTGGTTCAATCGGCTACATTTTGAATCGAAAGTCGTAGAGCCTCGCAGATGGGCTCATTCGATTCCTCATCAAATTCTACAGTTAGCATTCCCCAAAGGTAAATTTGCTGTACGAGCTTCCGTTTCCGAGATATTTGACAAAAACCGTACAGATTTGAAAAATGATGTGTCAAATGTCCTTGAAATCGGACAAAAACCGTACAGATATGAAAAATTATGTGGTTCAATCGGCTACATTTTGAATCGAAAGTCGTGGAGCCTCGCAGATGGGCTCATTCGATTCCTCATCAAATTCTACAGTTAGCATTCCCCGAAGGTAAATTTGCTGTACGAGCTTCCGTTTCCGAGATATTTGACAAAAACCGTACAGATATGAAAAATTATGTGGTTCAAACGGCTATAAGTTTTGAATCGAAAGTCGTAGAGCCTCGCAGATGGGCTCATTCTACTCCTCATCAAATTCTACAGTTAGCATTCCCCAAAGGTAAATTTGCTGTACGAGCTTCCGTTTCCGAGATATTTGACAAAAACCGTACAGATTTGAAAAATGATGTGTCAAATGTCCTTGAAATCGGACAAAAACCGTACAGATATGAAAAATTATGTGGTTCAATCGGCTACATTTTGAATCGAAAGTCGTAGAGCCTCGCAGATGGGCTCATTCGATTCCTCATCAAATTCTACAGTTAGCATTCCCCGAAGGTAAATTTGCTGTACGAGCTTCCGTTTCTGAGATATTTGACAAAAACCGTACAGATATGAAAAATTATGTGGTTCAAACGGCTATAAGTTTTGAATCGAAAGTCGTAGAGCCTCGCAGATGGGCTCATTCTACTCCTCATCAAATTCTACAGTTAGCATTCCCCAAAGGTAAATTTGCTGTACGAGCTTCCGTTTCCGAGATATTTGACAAAAACCGTACAGATTTGAAAAATGATGTGTCAAATGTCCTTGAAATCGGACAAAAACCGTACAGATATGAAAAATTATGTGGTTCAATCGGCTACATTTTGAATCGAAAGTCGTAGAGCCTCGCAGATGGGCTCATTCGATTCCTCATCAAATTCTACAGTTAGCATTCCCCAAAGGTAAATTTGCTGTACGAGCTTCCGTTTCCGAGATATTTGACAAAAACCGTACAGATTTGAAAAATGATGTGTCAAATGTCCTTGAAATCGGACAAAAACCGTACAGATATGAAAAATTATGTGGTTCAATCGGCTACATTTTGAATCGAAAGTCGTGGAGCCTCGCAGATGGGCTCATTCGATTCCTCATCAAATTCTACAGTTAGCATTCCCCGAAGGTAAATTTGCTGTACGAGCTTCCGTTTCTGAGATATTTGACAAAAACCGTACAGATATGAAAAATTATGTGGTTCAAACGGCTATAAGTTTTGAATCGAAAGTCGTAGAGCCTCGCAGATGGGCTCATTCTACTCCTCATCAAATTCTACAGTTAGCATTCCCCAAAGGTAAATTTGCTGTACGAGCTTCCGTTTCCGAGATATTTGACAAAAACCGTACAGATTTGAAAAATGATGTGTCAAATGTCCTTGAAATCGGACAAAAAACGTACAGATATGAAAAATTATGTGGTTCAATCGGCTACATTTTGAATCGAAAGTCGTAGAGCCTCGCAGATGGGCTCATTCGATTCCTCATCAAATTCTACAGTTAGCATTCCCCGAAGGTAAATTTGCTGTACGAGCTTCCGTTTCCGAGATATTTGACAAAAACCGTACAGATATGAAAAATTATGTGGTTCAAACGGCTATAAGTTTTGAATCGAAAGTCGTAGAGCCTCGCAGATGGGCTCATTCTACTCCTCATCAAATTCTACAGTTAGCATTCCCCAAAGGTAAATTTGCTGTACGAGCTTCCGTTTCCGAGATATTTGACAAAAACCGTACAGATTTGAAAAATGATGTGTCAAATGTCCTTGAAATCGGACAAAAACCGTACAGATATGAAAAATTTTGTGGTTCAATCGGCTACATTTTGAATCGAAAGTCGTG
The DNA here is from genome assembly GCF_949987555.1 of Borostomias antarcticus. Taxonomy (NCBI): domain Eukaryota; kingdom Metazoa; phylum Chordata; class Actinopteri; order Stomiiformes; family Stomiidae; genus Borostomias; species Borostomias antarcticus. The sequence goes on from NW_028175884.1 coordinate 437,243, forward strand.
GAGCCTCGCAGATGGGCTCATTCGATTCCTCATCAAATTCTACAGTTAGCATTCCCCGAAGGTAAATTTGCTGTACGAGCTTCCGTTTCCGAGATATTTGACAAAAACCGTACAGATATGAAAAATTATGTGGTTCAAACGGCTATAAGTTTTGAATCGAAAGTCGTAGAGCCTCGCAGATGGGCTCATTCTACTCCTCATCAAATTCTACAGTTAGCATTCCCCAAAGGTAAATTTGCTGTACGAGCTTCCGTTTCCGAGATATTTGACAAAAACCGTACAGATTTGAAAAATGATGTGTCAAATGTCCTTGAAATCGGACAAAAACCGTACAGATATGAAAAATTATGTGGTTCAATCGGCTACATTTTGAATCGAAAGTCGTAGAGCCTCGCAGATGGGCTCATTCGATTCCTCATCAAATTCTACAGTTAGCATTCCCCAAAGGTAAATTTGCTGTACGAGCTTCCGTTTCCGAGATATTTGACAAAAACCGTACAGATTTGAAAAATGATGTGTCAAATGTCCTTGAAATCGGACAAAAACCGTACAGATATGAAAAATTATGTGGTTCAATCGGCTACATTTTGAATCGAAAGTCGTGGAGCCTCGCAGATGGGCTCATTCGATTCCTCATCAAATTCTACAGTTAGCATTCCCCGAAGGTAAATTTGCTGTACGAGCTTCCGTTTCCGAGATATTTGACAAAAACCGTACAGATATGAAAAATTATGTGGTTCAAACGGCTATAAGTTTTGAATCGAAAGTCGTAGAGCCTCGCAGATGGGCTCATTCTACTCCTCATCAAATTCTACAGTTAGCATTCCCCAAAGGTAAATTTGCTGTACGAGCTTCCGTTTCCGAGATATTTGACAAAAACCGTACAGATTTGAAAAATGATGTGTCAAATGTCCTTGAAATCGGACAAAAAACGTACAGATATGAAAAATTATGTGGTTCAATCGGCTACATTTTGAATCGAAAGTCGTAGAGCCTCGCAGATGGGCTCATTCGATTCCTCATCAAATTCTACAGTTAGCATTCCCCGAAGGTAAATTTGCTGTACGAGCTTCCGTTTCCGAGATATTTGACAAAAACCGTACAGATATGAAAAATTATGTGGTTCAAACGGCTATAAGTTTTGAATCGAAAGTCGTAGAGCCTCGCAGATGGGCTCATTCTACTCCTCATCAAATTCTACAGTTAGCATTCCCCAAAGGTAAATTTGCTGTACGAGCTTCCGTTTCCGAGATATTTGACAAAAACCGTACAGATTTGAAAAATGATGTGTCAAATGTCCTTGAAATCGGACAAAAAACGTACAGATATGAAAAATTATGTGGTTCAATCGGCTACATTTTGAATCGAAAGTCGTAGAGCCTCGCAGATGGGCTCATTCGATTCCTCATCAAATTCTACAGTTAGCATTCCCCAAAGGTAAATTTGCTGTACGAGCTTCCGTTTCCGAGATATTTGACAAAAACCGTACAGATTTGAAAAATGATGTGTCAAATGTCCTTGAAATCGGACAAAAACCGTACAGATATGAAAAATCATGTGGTTCAATCGGCTACATTTTGAATCGAAAGTCGTAGAGCCTCGCAGATGGGCTCATTCGATTCCTCATCAAATTCTACAGTTAGCATTCCCCAAAGGTAAATTTGCTGTACGAGCTTCCGTTTCCGAGATATTTGACAAAAACCGTACAGATTTGAAAAATGATGTGTCAAATGTCCTTGAAATCGGACAAAAACCGTACAGATATGAAAAATTATGTGGTTCAATCGGCTACATTTTGAATCGAAAGTCGTGGAGCCTCGCAGATGGGCTCATTCGATTCCTCATCAAATTCTACAGTTAGCATTCCCCGAAGGTAAATTTGCTGTACGAGCTTCCGTTTCCGAGATATTTGACAAAAACCGTACAGATATGAAAAATTATGTGGTTCAAACGGCTATAAGTTTTGAATCGAAAGTCGTAGAGCCTCGCAGATGGGCTCATTCTACTCCTCATCAAATTCTACAGTTAGCATTCCCCAAAGGTAAATTTGCTGTACGAGCTTCCGTTTCCGAGATATTTGACAAAAACCGTACAGATTTGAAAAATGATGTGTCAAATGTCCTTGAAATCGGACAAAAACCGTACAGATATGAAAAATTATGTGGTTCAATCGGCTACATTTTGAATCGAAAGTCGTGGAGCCTCGCAGATGGGCTCATTCGATTCCTCATCAAATTCTACAGTTAGCATTCCCCGAAGGTAAATTTGCTGTACGAGCTTCCGTTTCCGAGATATTTGACAAAAACCGTACAGATATGAAAAATTATGTGGTTCAAACGGCTATAAGTTTTGAATCGAAAGTCGTAGAGCCTCGCAGATGGGCTCATTCTACTCCTCATCAAATTCTACAGTTAGCATTCCCCAAAGGTAAATTTGCTGTACGAGCTTCCGTTTCCGAGATATTTGACAAAAACCGTACAGATTTGAAAAATGATGTGTCAAATGTCCTTGAAATCGGACAAAAAACGTACAGATATGAAAAATTATGTGGTTCAATCGGCTACATTTTGAATCGAAAGTCGTAGAGCCTCGCAGATGGGCTCATTCGATTCCTCATCAAATTCTACAGTTAGCATTCCCCGAAGGTAAATTTGCTGTACGAGCTTCCGTTTCCGAGATATTTGACAAAAACCGTACAGATATGAAAAATTATGTGGTTCAAACGGCTATAAGTTTTGAATCGAAAGTCGTAGAGCCTCGCAGATGGGCTCATTCTACTCCTCATCAAATTCTACAGTTAGCATTCCCCAAAGGTAAATTTGCTGTACGAGCTTCCGTTTCCGAGATATTTGACAAAAACCGTACAGATTTGAAAAATGATGTGTCAAATGTCCTTGAAATCGGACAAAAACCGTACAGATATGAAAAATTATGTGGTTCAATCGGCTACATTTTGAATCGAAAGTCGTGGAGCCTCGCAGATGGGCTCATTCGATTCCTCATCAAATTCTACAGTTAGCATTCCCCGAAGGTAAATTTGCTGTACGAGCTTCCGTTTCCGAGATATTTGACAAAAACCGTACAGATATGAAAAATTATGTGGTTCAAACGGCTATAAGTTTTGAATCGAAAGTCGTAGAGCCTCGCAGATGGGCTCATTCTACTCCTCATCAAATTCTACAGTTAGCATTCCCCAAAGGTAAATTTGCTGTACGAGCTTCCGTTTCCGAGATATTTGACAAAAACCGTACAGATTTGAAAAATGATGTGTCAAATGTCCTTGAAATCGGACAAAAAACGTACAGATATGAAAAATTATGTGGTTCAATCGGCTACATTTTGAATCGAAAGTCGTAGAGCCTCGCAGATGGGCTCATTCGATTCCTCATCAAATTCTACAGTTAGCATTCCCCGAAGGTAAATTTGCTGTACGAGCTTCCGTTTCCGAGATATTTGACAAAAACCGTACAGATATGAAAAATTATGTGGTTCAAACGGCTATAAGTTTTGAATCGAAAGTCGTAGAGCCTCGCAGATGGGCTCATTCTACTCCTCATCAAATTCTACAGTTAGCATTCCCCAAAGGTAAATTTGCTGTACGAGCTTCCGTTTCCGAGATATTTGACAAAAACCGTACAGATTTGAAAAATGATGTGTCAAATGTCCTTGAAATCGGACAAAAAACGTACAGATATGAAAAATTATGTGGTTCAATCGGCTACATTTTGAATCGAAAGTCGTAGAGCCTCGCAGATGGGCTCATTCGATTCCTCATCAAATTCTACAGTTAGCATTCCCCAAAGGTAAATTTGCTGTACGAGCTTCCGTTTCCGAGATATTTGACAAAAACCGTACAGATTTGAAAAATGATGTGTCAAATGTCCTTGAAATCGGACAAAAACCGTACAGATATGAAAAATTATGTGGTTCAATCGGCTACATTTTGAATCGAAAGTCGTAGAGCCTCGCAGATGGGCTCATTCGATTCCTCATCAAATTCTACAGTTAGCATTCCCCGAAGGTAAATTTGCTGTACGAGCTTCCGTTTCCGAGATATTTGACAAAAACCGTACAGATATGAAAAATTATGTGGTTCAAACGGCTATAAGTTTTGAATCGAAAGTCGTAGAGCCTCGCAGATGGGCTCATTCTACTCCTCATCAAATTCTACAGTTAGCATTCCCCAAAGGTAAATTTGCTGTACGAGCTTCCGTTTCCGAGATATTTGACAAAAACCGTACAGATTTGAAAAATGATGTGTCAAATGTCCTTGAAATCGGACAAAAAACGTACAGATATGAAAAATTATGTGGTTCAATCGGCTACATTTTGAATCGAAAGTCGTAGAGCCTCGCAGATGGGCTCATTCGATTCCTCATCAAATTCTACAGTTAGCATTCCCCAAAGGTAAATTTGCTGTACGAGCTTCCGTTTCCGAGATATTTGACAAAAACCGTACAGATTTGAAAAATGATGTGTCAAATGTCCTTGAAATCGGACAAAAACCGTACAGATATGAAAAATTATGTGGTTCAATCGGCTACATTTTGAATCGAAAGTCGTAGAGCCTCGCAGATGGGCTCATTCGATTCCTCATCAAATTCTACAGTTAGCATTCCCCGAAGGTAAATTTGCTGTACGAGCTTCCGTTTCCGAGATATTTGACAAAAACCGTACAGATATGAAAAATTATGTGGTTCAAACGGCTATAAGTTTTGAATCGAAAGTCGTAGAGCCTCGCAGATGGGCTCATTCTACTCCTCATCAAATTCTACAGTTAGCATTCCCCAAAGGTAAATTTGCTGTACGAGCTTCCGTTTCCGAGATATTTGACAAAAACCGTACAGATTTGAAAAATGATGTGTCAAATGTCCTTGAAATCGGACAAAAACCGTACAGATATGAAAAATTATGTGGTTCAATCGGCTACATTTTGAATCGAAAGTCGTAGAGCCTCGCAGATGGGCTCATTCGATTCCTCATCAAATTCTACAGTTAGCATTCCCCAAAGGTAAATTTGCTGTACGAGCTTCCGTTTCCGAGATATTTGACAAAAACCGTACAGATTTGAAAAATGATGTGTCAAATGTCCTTGAAATCGGACAAAAACCGTACAGATATGAAAAATTATGTGGTTCAATCGGCTACATTTTGAATCGAAAGTCGTAGAGCCTCGCAGATGGGCTCATTCGATTCCTCATCAAATTCTACAGTTAGCATTCCCCGAAGGTAAATTTGCTGTACGAGCTTCCGTTTCCGAGATATTTGACAAAAACCGTACAGATATGAAAAATTATGTGGTTCAAACGGCTATAAGTTTTGAATCGAAAGTCATAGAGCCTCGCAGATGGGCTCATTCTACTCCTCATCAAATTCTACAGTTAGCATTCCCCAAAGGTAAATTTGCTGTACGAGCTTCCGTTTCCGAGATATTTGACAAAAACCGTACAGATTTGAAAAATGATGTGTCAAATGTCCTTGAAATCGGACAAAAAACGTACAGATATGAAAAATTATGTGGTTCAATCGGCTACATTTTGAATCGAAAGTCGTAGAGCCTCGCAGATGGGCTCATTCGATTCCTCATCAAATTCTACAGTTAGCATTCCCCGAAGGTAAATTTGCTGTACGAGCTTCCGTTTCCGAGATATTTGACAAAAACCGTACAGATATGAAAAATTATGTGGTTCAAACGGCTATAAGTTTTGAATCGAAAGTCGTAGAGCCTCGCAGATGGGCTCATTCTACTCCTCATCAAATTCTACAGTTAGCATTCCCCAAAGGTAAATTTGCTGTACGAGCTTCCGTTTCCGAGATATTTGACAAAAACCGTACAGATTTGAAAAATGATGTGTCAAATGTCCTTGAAATCGGACAAAAACCGTACAGATATGAAAAATGATGTGGTTCAATCGGCTACATTTTGAATCGAAAGTCGTAGAGCCTCGCAGATGGGCTCATTCGATTCCTCATCAAATTCTACAGTTAGCATTCCCCAAAGGTAAATTTGCTGTACGAGCTTCCGTTTCCGAGATATTTGACAAAAACCGTACAGATTTGAAAAATGATGTGTCAAATGTCCTTGAAATCGGACAAAAACCGTACAGATATGAAAAATTATGTGGTTCAATCGGCTACATTTTGAATCGAAAGTCGTAGAGCCTCGCAGATGGGCTCATTCGATTCCTCATCAAATTCTACAGTTAGCATTCCCCGAAGGTAAATTTGCTGTACGAGCTTCCGTTTCCGAGATATTTGACAAAAACCGTACAGATATGAAAAATTATGTGGTTCAAACGGCTATAAGTTTTGAATCGAAAGTCGTAGAGCCTCGCAGATGGGCTCATTCTACTCCTCATCAAATTCTACAGTTAGCATTCCCCAAAGGTAAATTTGCTGTACGAGCTTCCGTTTCCGAGATATTTGACAAAAACCGTACAGATTTGAAAAATGATGTGTCAAATGTCCTTGAAATCGGACAAAAAACGTACAGATATGAAAAATTATGTGGTTCAATCGGCTACATTTTGAATCGAAAGTCGTAGAGCCTCGCAGATGGGCTCATTCGATTCCTCATCAAATTCTACAGTTAGCATTCCCCAAAGGTAAATTTGCTGTACGAGCTTCCGTTTCCGAGATATTTGACAAAAACCGTACAGATTTGAAAAATGATGTGTCAAATGTCCTTGAAATCGGACAAAAACCGTACAGATATGAAAAATTATGTGGTTCAATCGGCTACATTTTGAATCGAAAGTCGTAGAGCCTCGCAGATGGGCTCATTCGATTCCTCATCAAATTCTACAGTTAGCATTCCCCGAAGGTAAATTTGCTGTACGAGCTTCCGTTTCCGAGATATTTGACAAAAACCGTACAGATATGAAAAATTATGTGGTTCAAACGGCTATAAGTTTTGAATCGAAAGTCGTAGAGCCTCGCAGATGGGCTCATTCTACTCCTCATCAAATTCTACAGTTAGCATTCCCCAAAGGTAAATTTGCTGTACGAGCTTCCGTTTCCGAGATATTTGACAAAAACCGTACAGATTTGAAAAATGATGTGTCAAATGTCCTTGAAATCGGACAAAAACCGTACAGATATGAAAAATTATGTGGTTCAATCGGCTACATTTTGAATCGAAAGTCGTAGAGCCTCGCAGATGGGCTCATTCGATTCCTCATCAAATTCTACAGTTAGCATTCCCCAAAGGTAAATTTGCTGTACGAGCTTCCGTTTCCGAGATATTTGACAAAAACCGTACAGATTTGAAAAATTATGTGTCAAATGTCCTTGAAATCGGACAAAAACCGTACAGATATGAAAAATTATGTGGTTCAATCGGCTACATTTTGAATCGAAAGTCGTAGAGCCTCGCAGATGGGCTCATTCGATTCCTCATCAAATTCTACAGTTAGCATTCCCCGAAGGTAAATTTGCTGTACGAGCTTCCGTTTCCGAGATATTTGACAAAAACCGTACAGATATGAAAAATTATGTGGTTCAAACGGCTATAAGTTTTGAATCGAAAGTCATAGAGCCTCGCAGATGGGCTCATTCTACTCCTCATCAAATTCTACAGTTAGCATTCCCCAAAGGTAAATTTGCTGTACGAGCTTCCGTTTCCGAGATATTTGACAAAAACCGTACAGATTTGAAAAATGATGTGTCAAATGTCCTTGAAATCGGACAAAAACCGTACAGATATGAAAAATGATGTGGTTCAATCGGCTACATTTTGAATCGAAAGTCGTAGAGCCTCGCAGATGGGCTCATTCGATTCCTCATCAAATTCTACAGTTAGCATTCCCCAAAGGTAAATTTGCTGTACGAGCTTCCGTTTCCGAGATATTTGACAAAAACCGTACAGATTTGAAAAATGATGTGTCAAATGTCCTTGAAATCGGACAAAAACCGTACAGATATGAAAAATTATGTGGTTCAATCGGCTACATTTTGAATCGAAAGTCCTGGAGCCTCGCAGATGGGCTCATTCGATTCCTCATCAAATTCTACAGTTAGCATTCCCCGAAGGTAAATTTGCTGTACGAGCTTCCGTTTCCGAGATATTTGACAAAAACCGTACAGATATGAAAAACTATGTGGTTCAAACGGCTATAAGTTTTGAATCGAAAGTCGTAGAGCCTCGCAGATGGGCTCATTCTACTCCTCATCAAATTCTACAGTTAGCATTCCCCAAAGGTAAATTTGCTGTACGAGCTTCCGTTTCCGAGATATTTGACAAAAACCGTACAGATTTGAAAAATGATGTGTCAAATGTCCTTGAAATCGGACAAAAACCGTACAGATATGAAAAATTATGTGGTTCAATCGGCTACATTTTGAATCGAAAGTCGTGGAGCCTCGCAGATGGGCTCATTCGATTCCTCATCAAATTCTACAGTAAGCATTCCCCGAAGGTAAATTTGCTGTACGAGCTTCCGTTTCCGAGATATTTGACAAAAACCGTACAGATATGAAAAATTATGTGGTTCAAACGGCTATAAGTTTTGAATCGAAAGTCGTAGAGCCTCGCAGATGGGCTCATTCTACTCCTCATCAAATTCTACAGTTAGCATTCCCCAAAGGTAAATTTGCTGTACGAGCTTCCGTTTCCGAGATATTTGACAAAAACCGTACAGATTTGAAAAATGATGTGTCAAATGTCCTTGAAATCGGACAAAAACCGTACAGATATGAAAATTTATGTGGTTCAATCGGCTACATTTTGAATCGAAAGTCGTGGAGCCTCGCAGATGGGCTCATTCGATTCCTCATCAAATTCTACAGTTAGCATTCCCCGAAGGTAAATTTGCTGTACGAGCTTCCGTTTCCGAGATATTTGACAAAAACCGTACAGATATGAAAAATTATGTGGTTCAAACGGCTATAAGTTTTGAATCGAAAGTCGTAGAGCCTCGCAGATGGGCTCATTCTACTCCTCATCAAATTCTACAGTTAGCATTCCCCAAAGGTAAATTTGCTGTACGAGCTTCCGTTTCCGAGATATTTGACAAAAACCGTACAGATTTGAAAAATGATGTGTCAAATGTCCTTGAAATCGGACAAAAACCGTACAGATATGAAAAATTATGTGGTTCAATCGGCTACATTTTGAATCGAAAGTCGTAGAGCCTCGCAGATGGGCTCATTCGATTCCTCATCAAATTCTACAGTTAGCATTCCCCGAAGGTAAATTTGCTGTACGAGCTTCCGTTTCCGAGATATTTGACAAAAACCGTACAGATATGAAAATTATGTGGTTCAAACGGCTATAAGTTTTGAATCGAAAGTCGTAGAGCCTCGCAGATGGGCTCATTCTACTCCTCATCAAATTCTACAGTTAGCATTCCCCGAAGGTAAATTTGCTGTACGAGCTTCCGTTTCCGAGATATTTGACAAAAACCGTACAGATTTGAAAAATGATGTGTCAAATGTCCTTGAAATCGGACAAAAACCGTACAGATATGAAAAATTATGTGGTTCAATCGGCTACACTTTGAATCGAAAGTCGTAGAGCCTCGCAGATGGGCTCATTCGATTCCTCATCAAATTCTACAGTTAGCATTCCCCAAAGGTAAATTTGCTGTACGAGCTTCCGTTTCCGAGATATTTGACAAAAACCGTACAGATTTGAAAAATGATGTGTCAAATGTCCTTGAAATCGGACAAAAACCGTACAGATATGAAAAATTATGTGGTTCAATCGGCTACATTTTGAATCGAAAGTCGTAGAGCCTCGCAGATGGGCTCATTCGATTCCTCATCAAATTCTACAGTTAGCATTCCCCGAAGGTAAATTTGCTGTACGAGCTTCCGTTTCCGGGTTATTTGACAAAAACCGTACAGATATGAAAAATTATGTGGTTCAAACGGCTATAAGTTTTGAATCGAAAGTCGTAGAGCCTCGCAGATGGGCTCATTCTACTCCTCATCAAATTCTACAGTTAGCATTCCCCAAAGGTAAATTTGCTGTACGAGCTTCCGTTTCCGAGATATTTGACAAAAACCGTACAGATTTGAAAAATGATGTGTCAAATGTCCTTGAAATCGGACAAAAACCGTACAGATATGAAAAATTATGTGGTTCAATCGGCTACATTTTGAATCGAAAGTCGTAGAGCCTCGCAGATGGGCTCATTCGATTCCTCATCAAATTCTACAGTTAGCATTCCCCGAAGGTAAATTTGCTGTACGAGCTTCCGTTTCCGAGATATTTGACAAAAACCGTACAGATATGAAAAATTATGTGGTTCAAACGGCTATAAGTTTTGAATCGAAAGTCGTAGAGCCTCGCAGATGGGCTCATTCTACTCCTCATCAAATTCTACAGTTAGCATTCCCCAAAGGTAAATTTGCTGTACGAGCTTCCGTTTCCGAGATATTTGACAAAAACCGTACAGATTTGAAAAATGATGTGTCAAATGTCCTTGAAATCGGACAAAAACCGTACAGATATGAAAAATTATGTGGTTCAATCGGCTACATTTTGAATCGAAAGTCGTAGAGCCTCGCAGATGGGCTCATTCGATTCCTCATCAAATTCTACAGTTAGCATTCCCCAAAGGTAAATTTGCTGTACGAGCTTCCGTTTCCGAGATATTTGACAAAAACCGTACAGATTTGAAAAATTATGTGTCAAATGTCCTTGAAATCGGACAAAAACCGTACAGATATGAAAAATTATGTGGTTCAATCGGCTACATTTTGAATCGAAAGTCGTAGAGCCTCGCAGATGGGCTCATTCGATTCCTCATCAAATTCTACAGTTAGCATTCCCCGAAGGTAAATTTGCTGTACGAGCTTCCGTTTCCGAGATATTTGACAAAAAACGTACAGATATGAAAAATTATGTGGTTCAAACGGCTATAAGTTTTGAATCGAAAGTCATAGAGCCTCGCAGATGGGCTCATTCTACTCCTCATCAAATTCTACAGTTAGCATTCCCCAAAGGTAAATTTGCTGTACGAGCTTCCGTTTCCGAGATATTTGACAAAAACCGTACAGATTTGAAAAATGATGTGTCAAATGTCCTTGAAATCGGACAAAAACCGTACAGATATGAAAAATTATGTGGTTCAATCGGCTACATTTTGAATCGAAAGTCGTAGAGCCTCGCAGATGGGCTCATTCGATTCCTCATCAAATTCTACAGTTAGCATTCCCCAAAGGTAAATTTGCTGTACGAGCATCCGTTTCCGAGATATTTGACAAAAACCGTACAGATTTGAAAAATGATGTGTCAAATGTCCTTGAAATCGGACAAAAACCGTACAGATATGAAAAATGATGTGGTTCAATCGGCTACATTTTGAATCGAAAGTCGTAGAGCCTCGCAGATGGGCTCATTCGATTCCTCATCAAATTCTACAGTTAGCATTCCCCAAAGGTAAATTTGCTGTACGAGCTTCCGTTTCCGAGATATTTGACAAAAACCGTACAGATTTGAAAAATGATGTGTCAAATGTCCTTGAAATCGGACAAAAACCGTACAGATATGAAAAATTATGTGGTTCAATCGGCTACATTTTGAATCGAAAGTCATGGAGCCTCGCAGATGGGCTCATTCGATTCCTCATCAAATTCTACAGTTAGCATTCCCCGAAGGTAAATTTGCTGTACGAGCTTCCGTTTCCGAGATATTTGACAAAAACCGTACAGATATGAAAAATTATGTGGTTCAAACAGCTATAAGTTTTGAATCGAAAGTCGTAGAGCCTCGCAGATGGGCTCATTCTACTCCTCATCAAATTCTACAGTTAGCATTCCCCGAAGGTAAATTTGCTGTACGAGCTTCCGTTTCCGAGATATTTGACAAAAACCGTACAGATTTGAAAAATGATGTGTCAAATGTCCTTGAAATCGGACAAAAACCGTACAGATATGAAAAATTATGTGGTTCAATCGGCTACATTTTGAATCGAAAGTCGTAGAGCCTCGCAGATGGGCTCATTCGATTCCTCATCAAATTCTACAGTTAGCATTCCCCAAAGGTAAATTTGCTGTACGAGCTTCCGTTTCCGAGATATTTGACAAAAACCGTACAGATTTGAAAAATGATGTGTCAAATGTCCTTGAAATCGGACAAAAACCGTACAGATATGAAAAATTATGTGGTTCAATCGGCTACATTTTGAATCGAAAGTCGTAGAGCCTCGCAGATGGGCTCATTCGATTCCTCATCAAATTCTACAGTTAGCATTCCCCGAAGGTAAATTTGCTGTACGAGCTTCCGTTTCCGGGTTATTTGACAAAAACCGTACAGATATGAAAAATTATGTGGTTCAAACGGCTATAAGTTTTGAATCGAAAGTCGTAGAGCCTCGCAGATGGGCTCATTCTACTCCTCATCAAATTCTACAGTTAGCATTCCCCAAAGGTAAATTTGCTGTACGAGCTTCCGTTTCCGAGATATTTGACAAAAACCGTACAGATTTGAAAAATGATGTGTCAAATGTCCTTGAAATCGGACAAAAAACGTACAGATATGAAAAATTATGTGGTTCAATCGGCTACATTTTGAATCGAAAGTCGTAGAGCCTCGCAGATGGGCTCATTCGATTCCTCATCAAATTCTACAGTTAGCATTCCCCAAAGGTAAATTTGCTGTACGAGCTTCCGTTTCCGAGATATTTGACAAAAACCGTACAGATTTGAAAAATGATGTGTCAAATGTCCTTGAAATCGGACAAAAACCGTACAGATATGAAAAATTATGTGGTTCAATCGGCTACATTTTGAATCGAAAGTCGTAGAGCCTCGCAGATGGGCTCATTCGATTCCTCATCAAATTCTACAGTTAGCATTCCCCGAAGGTAAATTTGCTGTACGAGCTTCCGTTTCCGAGATATTTGACAAAAACCGTACAGATATGAAAAATTATGTGGTTCAAACGGCTATAAGTTTTGAATCGAAAGTCGTAGAGCCTCGCAGATGGGCTCATTCTACTCCTCATCAAATTCTACAGTTAGCATTCCCCAAAGGTAAATTTGCTGTACGAGCTTCCGTTTCCGAGATATTTGACAAAAACCGTACAGATTTGAAAAATGATGTGTCAAATGTCCTTGAAATCGGACAAAAACCGTACAGATATGAAAAATTATGTGGTTCAATCGGCTACATTTTGAATCGAAAGTCGTAGAGCCTCGCAGATGGGCTCATTCGATTCCTCATCAAATTCTACAGTTAGCATTCCCCAAAGGTAAATTTGCTGTACGAGCTTCCGTTTCCGAGATATTTGACAAAAACCGTACAGATTTGAAAAATGATGTGTCAAATGTCCTTGAAATCGGACAAAAACCGTACAGATATGAAAAATTATGTGGTTCAATCGGCTACATTTTGAATCGAAAGTCGTAGAGCCTCGCAGATGGGCTCATTCGATTCCTCATCAAATTCTACAGTTAGCATTCCCCGAAGGTAAATTTGCTGTACGAGCTTCCGTTTCCGAGATATTTGACAAAAACCGTACAGATATGAAAAATTATGTGGTTCAAACGGCTATAAGTTTTGAATCGAAAGTCATAGAGCCTCGCAGATGGGCTCATTCTACTCCTCATCAAATTCTACAGTTAGCATTCCCCAAAGGTAAATTTGCTGTACGAGCTTCCGTTTCCGAGATATTTGACAAAAACCGTACAGATTTGAAAAATGATGTGTCAAATGTCCTTGAAATCGGACAAAAACCGTACAGATATGAAAAATGATGTGGTTCAATCGGCTACATTTTGAATCGAAAGTCGTAGAGCCTCGCAGATGGGCTCATTCGATTCCTCATCAAATTCTACAGTTAGCATTCCCCAAAGGTAAATTTGCTGTACGAGCTTCCGTTTCCGAGATATTTGACAAAAACCGTACAGATTTGAAAAATGATGTGTCAAATGTCCTTGAAATCGGACAAAAACCGTACAGATATGAAAAATTATGTGGTTCAATCGGCTACATTTTGAATCGAAAGTCCTGGAGCCTCGCAGATGGGCTCATTCGATTCCTCATCAAATTCTACAGTTAGCATTCCCCGAAGGTAAATTTGCTGTACGAGCTTCCGTTTCCGAGATATTTGACAAAAACCGTACAGATATGAAAAACTATGTGGTTCAAACGGCTATAAGTTTTGAATCGAAAGTCGTAGAGCCTCGCAGATGGGCTCATTCTACTCCTCATCAAATTCTACAGTTAGCATTCCCCAAAGGTAAATTTGCTGTACGAGCTTCCGTTTCCGAGATATTTGACAAAAACCGTACAGATTTGAAAAATGATGTGTCAAATGTCCTTGAAATCGGACAAAAACCGTACAGATATGAAAAATTATGTGGTTCAATCGGCTACATTTTGAATCGAAAGTCGTGGAGCCTCGCAGATGGGCTCATTCGATTCCTCATCAAATTCTACAGTAAGCATTCCCCGAAGGTAAATTTGCTGTACGAGCTTCCGTTTCCGAGATATTTGACAAAAACCGTACAGATATGAAAAATTATGTGGTTCAAACGGCTATAAGTTTTGAATCGAAAGTCGTAGAGCCTCGCAGATGGGCTCATTCTACTCCTCATCAAATTCTACAGTTAGCATTCCCCAAAGGTAAATTTGCTGTACGAGCTTCCGTTTCCGAGATATTTGACAAAAACCGTACAGATTTGAAAAATGATGTGTCAAATGTCCTTGAAATCGGACAAAAACCGTACAGATATGAAAATTTATGTGGTTCAATCGGCTACATTTTGAATCGAAAGTCGTGGAGCCTCGCAGATGGGCTCATTCGATTCCTCATCAAATTCTACAGTTAGCATTCCCCGAAGGTAAATTTGCTGTACGAGCTTCCGTTTCCGAGATATTTGACAAAAACCGTACAGATATGAAAAATTATGTGGTTCAAACGGCTATAAGTTTTGAATCGAAAGTCGTAGAGCCTCGCAGATGGGCTCATTCTACTCCTCATCAAATTCTACAGTTAGCATTCCCCAAAGGTAAATTTGCTGTACGAGCTTCCGTTTCCGAGATATTTGACAAAAACCGTACAGATTTGAAAAATGATGTGTCAAATGTCCTTGAAATCGGACAAAAACCGTACAGATATGAAAAATTATGTGGTTCAATCGGCTACATTTTGAATCGAAAGTCGTAGAGCCTCGCAGATGGGCTCATTCGATTCCTCATCAAATTCTACAGTTAGCATTCCCCGAAGGTAAATTTGCTGTACGAGCTTCCGTTTCCGAGATATTTGACAAAAACCGTACAGATATGAAAATTATGTGGTTCAAACGGCTATAAGTTTTGAATCGAAAGTCGTAGAGCCTCGCAGATGGGCTCATTCTACTCCTCATCAAATTCTACAGTTAGCATTCCCCGAAGGTAAATTTGCTGTACGAGCTTCCGTTTCCGAGATATTTGACAAAAACCGTACAGATTTGAAAAATGATGTGTCAAATGTCCTTGAAATCGGACAAAAACCGTACAGATATGAAAAATTATGTGGTTCAATCGGCTACATTTTGAATCGAAAGTCGTAGAGCCTCGCAGATGGGCTCATTCGATTCCTCATCAAATTCTACAGTTAGCATTCCCCAAAGGTAAATTTGCTGTACGAGCTTCCGTTTCCGAGATATTTGACAAAAACCGTACAGATTTGAAAAATGATGTGTCAAATGTCCTTGAAATCGGACAAAAACCGTACAGATATGAAAAATTATGTGGTTCAATCGGCTACATTTTGAATCGAAAGTCGTAGAGCCTCGCAGATGGGCTCATTCGATTCCTCATCAAATTCTACAGTTAGCATTCCCCGAAGGTAAATTTGCTGTACGAGCTTCCGTTTCCGGGTTATTTGACAAAAACCGTACAGATATGAAAAATTATGTGGTTCAAACGGCTATAAGTTTTGAATCGAAAGTCGTAGAGCCTCGCAGATGGGCTCATTCTACTCCTCATCAAATTCTACAGTTAGCATTCCCCAAAGGTAAATTTGCTGTACGAGCTTCCGTTTCCGAGATATTTGACAAAAACCGTACAGATTTGAAAAATGATGTGTCAAATGTCCTTGAAATCGGACAAAAACCGTACAGATATGAAAAATTATGTGGTTCAATCGGCTACATTTTGAATCGAAAGTCGTAGAGCCTCGCAGATGGGCTCATTCGATTCCTCATCAAATTCTACAGTTAGCATTCCCCGAAGGTAAATTTGCTGTACGAGCTTCCGTTTCCGAGATATTTGACAAAAACCGTACAGATATGAAAAATTATGTGGTTCAAACGGCTATAAGTTTTGAATCGAAAGTCGTAGAGCCTCGCAGATGGGCTCATTCTACTCCTCATCAAATTCTACAGTTAGCATTCCCCAAAGGTAAATTTGCTGTACGAGCTTCCGTTTCCGAGATATTTGACAAAAACCGTACAGATTTGAAAAATGATGTGTCAAATGTCCTTGAAATCGGACAAAAACCGTACAGATATGAAAAATTATGTGGTTCAATCGGCTACATTTTGAATCGAAAGTCGTAGAGCCTCGCAGATGGGCTCATTCGATTCCTCATCAAATTCTACAGTTAGCATTCCCCAAAGGTAAATTTGCTGTACGAGCTTCCGTTTCCGAGATATTTGACAAAAACCGTACAGATTTGAAAAATTATGTGTCAAATGTCCTTGAAATCGGACAAAAACCGTACAGATATGAAAAATTATGTGGTTCAATCGGCTACATTTTGAATCGAAAGTCGTAGAGCCTCGCAGATGGGCTCATTCGATTCCTCATCAAATTCTACAGTTAGCATTCCCCGAAGGTAAATTTGCTGTACGAGCTTCCGTTTCCGGGTTATTTGACAAAAACCGTACAGATATGAAAAATTATGTGGTTCAAACGGCTATAAGTTTTGAATCGAAAGTCGTAGAGCCTCGCAGATGGGCTCATTCTACTCCTCATCAAATTCTACAGTTAGCATTCCCCAAAGGTAAATTTGCTGTACGAGCTTCCGTTTCCGAGATATTTGACAAAAACCGTACAGATTTGAAAAATGATGTGTCAAATGTCCTTGAAATCGGACAAAAACCGTACAGATATGAAAAATTATGTGGTTCAATCGGCTACATTTTGAATCGAAAGTCGTAGAGCCTCGCAGATGGGCTCATTCGATTCCTCATCAAATTCTACAGTTAGCATTCCCCGAAGGTAAATTTGCTGTACGAGCTTCCGTTTCCGAGATATTTGACAAAAACCGTACAGATATGAAAAATTATGTGGTTCAAACGGCTATAAGTTTTGAATCGAAAGTCGTAGAGCCTCGCAGATGGGCTCATTCTACTCCTCATCAAATTCTACAGTTAGCATTCCCCAAAGGTAAATTTGCTGTACGAGCTTCCGTTTCCGAGATATTTGACAAAAACCGTACAGATTTGAAAAATGATGTGTCAAATGTCCTTGAAATCGGACAAAAACCGTACAGATATGAAAAATTATGTGGTTCAATCGGCTACATTTTGAATCGAAAGTCGTAGAGCCTCGCAGATGGGCTCATTCGATTCCTCATCAAATTCTACAGTTAGCATTCCCCAAAGGTAAATTTGCTGTACGAGCTTCCGTTTCCGAGATATTTGACAAAAACCGTACAGATTTGAAAAATTATGTGTCAAATGTCCTTGAAATCGGACAAAAACCGTACAGATATGAAAAATTATGTGGTTCAATCGGCTACATTTTGAATCGAAAGTCGTAGAGCCTCGCAGATGGGCTCATTCGATTCCTCATCAAATTCTACAGTTAGCATTCCCCGAAGGTAAATTTGCTGTACGAGCTTCCGTTTCCGAGATATTTGACAAAAAACGTACAGATATGAAAAATTATGTGGTTCAAACGGCTATAAGTTTTGAATCGAAAGTCATAGAGCCTCGCAGATGGGCTCATTCTACTCCTCATCAAATTCTACAGTTAGCATTCCCCAAAGGTAAATTTGCTGTACGAGCTTCCGTTTCCGAGATATTTGACAAAAACCGTACAGATTTGAAAAATGATGTGTCAAATGTCCTTGAAATCGGACAAAAACCGTACAGATATGAAAAATTATGTGGTTCAATCGGCTACATTTTGAATCGAAAGTCGTAGAGCCTCGCAGATGGGCTCATTCGATTCCTCATCAAATTCTACAGTTAGCATTCCCCAAAGGTAAATTTGCTGTACGAGCATCCGTTTCCGAGATATTTGACAAAAACCGTACAGATTTGAAAAATGATGTGTCAAATGTCCTTGAAATCGGACAAAAACCGTACAGATATGAAAAATGATGTGGTTCAATCGGCTACATTTTGAATCGAAAGTCGTAGAGCCTCGCAGATGGGCTCATTCGATTCCTCATCAAATTCTACAGTTAGCATTCCCCAAAGGTAAATTTGCTGTACGAGCTTCCGTTTCCGAGATATTTGACAAAAACCGTACAGATTTGAAAAATGATGTGTCAAATGTCCTTGAAATCGGACAAAAACCGTACAGATATGAAAAATTATGTGGTTCAATCGGCTACATTTTGAATCGAAAGTCATGGAGCCTCGCAGATGGGCTCATTCGATTCCTCATCAAATTCTACAGTTAGCATTCCCCGAAGGTAAATTTGCTGTACGAGCTTCCGTTTCCGAGATATTTGACAAAAACCGTACAGATATGAAAAATTATGTGGTTCAAACAGCTATAAGTTTTGAATCGAAAGTCGTAGAGCCTCGCAGATGGGCTCATTCTACTCCTCATCAAATTCTACAGTTAGCATTCCCCGAAGGTAAATTTGCTGTACGAGCTTCCGTTTCCGAGATATTTGACAAAAACCGTACAGATTTGAAAAATGATGTGTCAAATGTCCTTGAAATCGGACAAAAACCGTACAGATATGAAAAATTATGTGGTTCAATCGGCTACATTTTGAATCGAAAGTCGTAGAGCCTCGCAGATGGGCTCATTCGATTCCTCATCAAATTCTACAGTTAGCATTCCCCAAAGGTAAATTTGCTGTACGAGCTTCCGTTTCCGAGATATTTGACAAAAACCGTACAGATTTGAAAAATGATGTGTCAAATGTCCTTGAAATCGGACAAAAACCGTACAGATATGAAAAATTATGTGGTTCAATCGGCTACATTTTGAATCGAAAGTCGTAGAGCCTCGCAGATGGGCTCATTCGATTCCTCATCAAATTCTACAGTTAGCATTCCCCGAAGGTAAATTTGCTGTACGAGCTTCCGTTTCCGGGTTATTTGACAAAAACCGTACAGATATGAAAAATTATGTGGTTCAAACGGCTATAAGTTTTGAATCGAAAGTCGTAGAGCCTCGCAGATGGGCTCATTCTACTCCTCATCAAATTCTACAGTTAGCATTCCCCAAAGGTAAATTTGCTGTACGAGCTTCCGTTTCCGAGATATTTGACAAAAACCGTACAGATTTGAAAAATGATGTGTCAAATGTCCTTGAAATCGGACAAAAACCGTACAGATATGAAAAATTATGTGGTTCAATCGGCTACATTTTGAATCGAAAGTCGTAGAGCCTCGCAGATGGGCTCATTCGATTCCTCATCAAATTCTACAGTCAGCATTCCCCGAAGGTAAATTTGCTGTACGAGCTTCCGTTTCCGAGATATTTGACAAAAACCGTACAGATATGAAAAATTATGTGGTTCAAACGGCTATAAGTTTTGAATCGAAAGTCGTAGAGCCTCGCAGATGGGCTCATTCTACTCCTCATCAAATTCTACAGTTAGCATTCCCCAAAGGTAAATTTGCTGTACGAGCTTCCGTTTCCGAGATATTTGACAAAAACCGTACAGATTTGAAAAATGATGTGTCAAATGTCCTTGAAATCGGACAAAAACCGTACAGATATGAAAAATTATGTGGTTCAATCGGCTACATTTTGAATCGAAAGTCGTAGAGCCTCGCAGATGGGCTCATTCGATTCCTCATCAAATTCTACAGTTAGCATTCCCCAAAGGTAAATTTGCTGTACGAGCTTCCGTTTCCGAGATATTTGACAAAAACCGTACAGATTTGAAAAATTATGTGTCAAATGTCCTTGAAATCGGACAAAAACCGTACAGATATGAAAAATTATGTGGTTCAATCGGCTACATTTTGAATCGAAAGTCGTAGAGCCTCGCAGATGGGCTCATTCGATTCCTCATCAAATTCTACAGTTAGCATTCCCCGAAGGTAAATTTGCTGTACGAGCTTCCGTTTCCGAGATATTTGACAAAAAACGTACAGATATGAAAAATTATGTGGTTCAAACGGCTATAAGTTTTGAATCGAAAGTCATAGAGCCTCGCAGATGGGCTCATTCTACTCCTCATCAAATTCTACAGTTAGCATTCCCCAAAGGTAAATTTGCTGTACGAGCTTCCGTTTCCGAGATATTTGACAAAAACCGTACAGATTTGAAAAATGATGTGTCAAATGTCCTTGAAATCGGACAAAAACCGTACAGATATGAAAAATTATGTGGTTCAATCGGCTACATTTTGAATCGAAAGTCGTAGAGCCTCGCAGATGGGCTCATTCGATTCCTCATCAAATTCTACAGTTAGCATTCCCCAAAGGTAAATTTGCTGTACGAGCATCCGTTTCCGAGATATTTGACAAAAACCGTACAGATTTGAAAAATGATGTGTCAAATGTCCTTGAAATCGGACAAAAACCGTACAGATATGAAAAATGATGTGGTTCAATCGGCTACATTTTGAATCGAAAGTCGTAGAGCCTCGCAGATGGGCTCATTCGATTCCTCATCAAATTCTACAGTTAGCATTCCCCAAAGGTAAATTTGCTGTACGAGCTTCCGTTTCCGAGATATTTGACAAAAACCGTACAGATTTGAAAAATGATGTGTCAAATGTCCTTGAAATCGGACAAAAACCGTACAGATATGAAAAATTATGTGGTTCAATCGGCTACATTTTGAATCGAAAGTCATGGAGCCTCGCAGATGGGCTCATTCGATTCCTCATCAAATTCTACAGTTAGCATTCCCCGAAGGTAAATTTGCTGTACGAGCTTCCGTTTCCGAGATATTTGACAAAAACCGTACAGATATGAAAAATTATGTGGTTCAAACAGCTATAAGTTTTGAATCGAAAGTCGTAGAGCCTCGCAGATGGGCTCATTCTACTCCTCATCAAATTCTACAGTTAGCATTCCCCAAAGGTAAATTTGCTGTACGAGCTTCCGTTTCCGAGATATTTGACAAAAACCGTACAGATTTGAAAAATGATGTGTCAAATGTCCTTGAAATCGGACAAAAACCGTACAGATATGAAAAATTATGTGGTTCAATCGGCTACATTTTGAATCGAAAGTCGTGGAGCCTCGCAGATGGGCTCATTCGATTCCTCATCAAATTCTACAGTTAGCATTCCCCGAAGGTAAATTTGCTGTACGAGCTTCCGTTTCCGAGATATTTGACAAAAACCGTACAGATATGAAAAATTATGTGGTTCAAACGGCTATAAGTTTTGAATCGAAAGTCGTAGAGCCTCGCAGATGGGCTCATTCTACTCCTCATCAAATTCTACAGTTAGCATTCCCCAAAGGTAAATTTGCTGTACGAGCTTCCGTTTCCGAGATATTTGACAAAAACCGTACAGATTTGAAAAATGATGTGTCAAATGTCCTTGAAATCGGACAAAAACCGTACAGATATGAAAAATTATGTGGTTCAATCGGCTACATTTTGAATCGAAAGTCGTAGAGCCTCGCAGATGGGCTCATTCGATTCCTCATCAAATTCTACAGTTAGCATTCCCCAAAGGTAAATTTGCTGTACGAGCTTCCGTTTCCGAGATATTTGACAAAAACCGTACAGATTTGAAAAATGATGTGTCAAATGTCCTTGAAATCGGACAAAAACCGTACAGATATGAAAAATTATGTGGTTCAATCGGCTACATTTTGAATCGAAAGTCGTGGAGCCTCGCAGATGGGCTCATTCGATTCCTCATCAAATTCTACAGTTAGCATTCCCCGAAGGTAAATTTGCTGTACGAGCTTCCGTTTCCGAGATATTTGACAAAAACCATACAGATATGAAAAATTATGTGGTTCAAACGGCTATAAGTTTTGAATCGAAAGTCGTAGAGCCTCGCAGATGGGCTCATTCTACTCCTCATCAAATTCTACAGTTAGCATTCCCCAAAGGTAAATTTGCTGTACGAGCTTCCGTTTCCGAGATATTTGACAAAAACCGTACAGATTTGAAAAATGATGTGTCAAATGTCCTTGAAATCGGACAAAAAACGTACAGATATGAAAAATTATGTGGTTCAATCGGCTACATTTTGAATCGAAAGTCGTAGAGCCTCGCAGATGGGCTCATTCGATTCCTCATCAAATTCTACAGTTAGCATTCCCCAAAGGTAAATTTGCTGTACGAGCTTCCGTTTCCGAGATATTTGACAAAAACCGTACAGATTTGAAAAATGATGTGTCAAATGTCCTTGAAATCGGACAAAAACCGTACAGATATGAAAAATTATGTGGTTCAATCGGCTACATTTTGAATCGAAAGTCGTAGAGCCTCGCAGATGGGCTCATTCGATTCCTCATCAAATTCTACAGTTAGCATTCCCCAAAGGTAAATTTGCTGTACGAGCATCCGTTTCCGAGATATTTGACAAAAACCGTACAGATTTGAAAAATGATGTGTCAAATGTCCTTGAAATCGGACAAAAACCGTACAGATATGAAAAATGATGTGGTTCAATCGGCTACATTTTGAATCGAAAGTCGTAGAGCCTCGCAGATGGGCTCATTCGATTCCTCATCAAATTCTACAGTTAGCATTCCCCAAAGGTAAATTTGCTGTACGAGCTTCCGTTTCCGAGATATTTGACAAAAACCGTACAGATTTGAAAAATGATGTGTCAAATGTCCTTGAAATCGGACAAAAACCGTACAGATATGAAAAATTATGTGGTTCAATCGGCTACATTTTGAATCGAAAGTCATGGAGCCTCGCAGATGGGCTCATTCGATTCCTCATCAAATTCTACAGTTAGCATTCCCCGAAGGTAAATTTGCTGTACGAGCTTCCGTTTCCGAGATATTTGACAAAAACCGTACAGATATGAAAAATTATGTGGTTCAAACAGCTATAAGTTTTGAATCGAAAGTCGTAGAGCCTCGCAGATGGGCTCATTCTACTCCTCATCAAATTCTACAGTTAGCATTCCCCAAAGGTAAATTTGCTGTACGAGCTTCCGTTTCCGAGATATTTGACAAAAACCGTACAGATTTGAAAAATGATGTGTCAAATGTCCTTGAAATCGGACAAAAACCGTACAGATATGAAAAATTATGTGGTTCAATCGGCTACATTTTGAATCGAAAGTCGTGGAGCCTCGCAGATGGGCTCATTCGATTCCTCATCAAATTCTACAGTTAGCATTCCCCGAAGGTAAATTTGCTGTACGAGCTTCCGTTTCCGAGATATTTGACAAAAACCGTACAGATATGAAAAATTATGTGGTTCAAACGGCTATAAGTTTTGAATCGAAAGTCGTAGAGCCTCGCAGATGGGCTCATTCTACTCCTCATCAAATTCTACAGTTAGCATTCCCCAAAGGTAAATTTGCTGTACGAGCTTCCGTTTCCGAGATATTTGACAAAAACCGTACAGATTTGAAAAATGATGTGTCAAATGTCCTTGAAATCGGACAAAAACCGTACAGATATGAAAAATTATGTGGTTCAATCGGCTACATTTTGAATCGAAAGTCGTAGAGCCTCGCAGATGGGCTCATTCGATTCCTCATCAAATTCTACAGTTAGCATTCCCCAAAGGTAAATTTGCTGTACGAGCTTCCGTTTCCGAGATATTTGACAAAAACCGTACAGATTTGAAAAATGATGTGTCAAATGTCCTTGAAATCGGACAAAAACCGTACAGATATGAAAAATTATGTGGTTCAATCGGCTACATTTTGAATCGAAAGTCGTGGAGCCTCGCAGATGGGCTCATTCGATTCCTCATCAAATTCTACAGTTAGCATTCCCCGAAGGTAAATTTGCTGTACGAGCTTCCGTTTCCGAGATATTTGACAAAAACCATACAGATATGAAAAATTATGTGGTTCAAACGGCTATAAGTTTTGAATCGAAAGTCGTAGAGCCTCGCAGATGGGCTCATTCTACTCCTCATCAAATTCTACAGTTAGCATTCCCCAAAGGTAAATTTGCTGTACGAGCTTCCGTTTCCGAGATATTTGACAAAAACCGTACAGATTTGAAAAATGATGTGTCAAATGTCCTTGAAATCGGACAAAAAACGTACAGATATGAAAAATTATGTGGTTCAATCGGCTACATTTTGAATCGAAAGTCGTAGAGCCTCGCAGATGGGCTCATTCGATTCCTCATCAAATTCTACAGTTAGCATTCCCCAAAGGTAAATTTGCTGTACGAGCTTCCGTTTCCGAGATATTTGACAAAAACCGTACAGATTTGAAAAATGATGTGTCAAATGTCCTTGAAATCGGACAAAAACCGTACAGATATGAAAAATGATGTGGTTCAATCGGCTACATTTTGAATCGAAAGTCGTAGAGCCTCGCAGATGGGCTCATTCGATTCCTCATCAAATTCTACAGTTAGCATTCCCCAAAGGTAAATTTGCTGTACGAGCTTCCGTTTCCGAGATATTTGACAAAAACCGTACAGATTTGAAAAATGATGTGTCAAATGTCCTTGAAATCGGACAAAAACCGTACAGATATGAAAAATTATGTGGTTCAATCGGCTACATTTTGAATCGAAAGTCGTGGAGCCTCGCAGATGGGCTCATTCGATTCCTCATCAAATTCTACAGTTAGCATTCCCCAAAGGTAAATTTGCTGTACGAGCTTCCGTTTCCGAGATATTTGACAAAAACCGTACAGATTTGAAAAATGATGTGTCAAATGTCCTTGAAATCGGACAAAAACCGTACAGATATGAAAAATTATGTGGTTCAATCGGCTACATTTTGAATCGAAAGTCGTGGAGCCTCGCAGATGGGCTCATTCGATTCCTCATCAAATTCTACAGTTAGCATTCCCCGAAGGTAAATTTGCTGTACGAGCTTCCGTTTCCGAGATATTTGACAAAAACCGTACAGATATGAAAAATTATGTGGTTCAAACGGCTATAAGTTTTGAATCGAAAGTCGTAGAGCCTCGCAGATGGGCTCATTCTACTCCTCATCAAATTCTACAGTTAGCATTCCCCAAAGGTAAATTTGCTGTACGAGCTTCCGTTTCCGAGATATTTGACAAAAACCGTACAGATTTGAAAAATGATGTGTCAAATGTCCTTGAAATCGGACAAAAACCGTACAGATATGAAAAATTTTGTGGTTCAATCGGCTACATTTTGAATCGAAAGTCGTGGAGCCTCGCAGATGGGCTCATTCGATTCCTCATCAAATTCTACAGTTAGCATTCCCCGAAGGTAAATTTGCTGTACGAGCTTCCGTTTCCGAGATATTTGACAAAAACCGTACAGATATGAAAAATTATGTGGTTCAAACGGCTATAAGTTTTGAATCGAAAGTCGTAGAGCCTCGCAGATGGGCTCATTCTACTCCTCATCAAATTCTACAGTTAGCATTCCCCAAAGGTAAATTTGCTGTACGAGCTTCCGTTTCCGAGATATTTGACAAAAACCGTACAGATTTGAAAAATGATGTGTCAAATGTCCTTGAAATCGGACAAAAACCGTACAGATATGAAAAATTATGTGGTTCAATCGGCTACATTTTGAATCGAAAGTCGTAGAGCCTCGCAGATGGGCTCATTCGATTCCTCATCAAATTCTACAGTTAGCATTCCCCAAAGGTAAATTTGCTGTACGAGCTTCCGTTTCCGAGATATTTGACAAAAACCGTACAGATTTGAAAAATGATGTGTCAAATGTCCTTGAAATCGGACAAAAACCGTACAGATATGAAAAATTATGTGGTTCAATCGGCTACATTTTGAATCGAAAGTCGTGGAGCCTCGCAGATGGGCTCATTCGATTCCTCATCAAATTCTACAGTTAGCATTCCCCGAAGGTAAATTTGCTGTACGAGCTTCCGTTTCCGAGATATTTGACAAAAACCGTACAGATATGAAAAATTATGTGGTTCAAACGGCTATAAGTTTTGAATCGAAAGTCGTAGAGCCTCGCAGATGGGCTCATTCTACTCCTCATCAAATTCTACAGTTAGCATTCCCCAAAGGTAAATTTGCTGTACGAGCTTCCGTTTCCGAGATATTTGACAAAAACCGTACAGATTTGAAAAATGATGTGTCAAATGTCCTTGAAATCGGACAAAAACCGTACAGATATGAAAAATTTTGTGGTTCAATCGGCTACATTTTGAATCGAAAGTCGTGGAGCCTCGCAGATGGGCTCATTCGATTCCTCATCAAATTCTACAGTTAGCATTCCCCGAAGGTAAATTTGCTGTACGAGCTTCCGTTTCCGAGATATTTGACAAAAACCGTACAGATATGAAAAATTATGTGGTTCAAACGGCTATAAGTTTTGAATCGAAAGTCGTAGAGCCTCGCAGATGGGCTCATTCTACTCCTCATCAAATTCTACAGTTAGCATTCCCCAAAGGTAAATTTGCTGTACGAGCTTCCGTTTCCGAGATATTTGACAAAAACCGTACAGATTTGAAAAATGATGTGTCAAATGTCCTTGAAATCGGACAAAAACCGTACAGATATGAAAAATTATGTGGTTCAATCGGCTACATTTTAAGTCGAAAGTCGTAGAGCCTCGCAGATGGGCTCATTCGATTCCTCATCAAATTCTACAGTTAGCATTCCCCAAAGGTAAATTTGCTGTACGAGCTTCCGTTTCCGAGATATTTGACAAAAACCGTACAGATTTGAAAAATGATGTGTCAAATGTCCTTGAAATCGGACAAAAACCGTACAGATATGAAAAATTATGTGGTTCAATCGGCTACATTTTGAATCGAAAGTCGTGGAGCCTCGCAGATGGGCTCATTCGATTCCTCATCAAATTCTACAGTTAGCATTCCCCGAAGGTAAATTTGCTGTACGAGCTTCCGTTTCCGAGATATTTGACAAAAACCGTACAGATATGAAAAATTATGTGGTTCAAACGGCTATAAGTTTTGAATCGAAAGTCGTAGAGCCTCGCAGATGGGCTCATTCTACTCCTCATCAAATTCTACAGTTAGCATTCCCCAAAGGTAAATTTGCTGTACGAGCTTCCGTTTCCGAGATATTTGACAAAAACCGTACAGATTTGAAAAATGATGTGTCAAATGTCCTTGAAATCGGACAAAAACCGTACAGATATGAAAAATGATGTGGTTCAATCGGCTACATTTTGAATCGAAAGTCGTAGAGCCTCGCAGATGGGCTCATTCGATTCCTCATCAAATTCTACAGTTAGCATTCCCCAAAGGTAAATTTGCTGTACGAGCTTCCGTTTCCGAGATATTTGACAAAAACCGTACAGATTTGAAAAATGATGTGTCAAATGTCCTTGAAATCGGACAAAAACCGTACAGATATGAAAAATGATGTGGTTCAATCGGCTACATTTTGAATCGAAAGTCGTAGAGCCTCGCAGATGGGCTCATTCGATTCCTCATCAAATTCTACAGTTAGCATTCCCCAAAGGTAAATTTGCTGTACGAGCTTCCGTTTCCGAGATATTTGACAAAAACCGTACAGATTTGAAAAATGATGTGTCAAATGTCCTTGAAATCGGACAAAAACCGTACAGATATGAAAAATGATGTGGTTCAATCGGCTACATTTTGAATCGAAAGTCGTGGAGCCTCGCAGATGGGCTCATTCGATTCCTCATCAAATTCTACAGTTAGCATTCCCCGAAGGTAAATTTGCTGTACGAGCTTCCGTTTCCGAGATATTTGACAAAAACCGTACAGATATGAAAAATGATGTGGTTCAATCGGCTACATTTTGAATCGAAAGTCGTGGAGCCTCGCAGATGGGCTCATTCGATTCCTCATCAAATTCTACAGTTAGCATTCCCCGAAGGTAAATTTGCTGTACGAGCTTCCGTTTCCGAGATATTTGACAAAAACCGTACAGATATGAAAAATTATGTGGTTCAAACGGCTATAAGTTTTGAATCGAAAGTCGTAGAGCCTCGCAGATGGGCTCATTCTACTCCTCATCAAATTCTACAGTTAGCATTCCCCAAAGGTAAATTTGCTGTACGAGCTTCCGTTTCCGAGATATTTGACAAAAACCGTACAGATTTGAAAAATGATGTGTCAAATGTCCTTGAAATCGGACAAAAACCGTACAGATATGAAAAATTATGTGGTTCAATCGGCTACATTTTGAATCGAAAGTCGTGGAGCCTCGCAGATGGGCTCATTCGATTCCTCATCAAATTCTACAGTTAGCATTCCCCGAAGGTAAATTTGCTGTACGAGCTTCCGTTTCCGAGATATTTGACAAAAACCGTACAGATATGAAAAATTATGTGGTTCAAACAGCTATAAGTTTTGAATCGAAAGTCGTAGAGCCTCGCAGATGGGCTCATTCTACTCCTCATCAAATTCTACAGTTAGCATTCCCCAAAGGTAAATTTGCTGTACGAGCTTCCGTTTCCGAGATATTTGACAAAAACCGTACAGATTTGAAAAATGATGTGTCAAATGTCCTTGAAATCGGACAAAAAACGTACAGATATGAAAAATGATGTGGTTCAATCGGCTACATTTTGAATCGAAAGTCGTAGAGCCTCGCAGATGGGCTCATTCGATTCCTCATCAAATTCTACAGTTAGCATTCCCCAAAGGTAAATTTGCTGTACGAGCTTCCGTTTCCGAGATATTTGACAAAAACCGTACAGATTTGAAAAATGATGTGTCAAATGTCCTTGAAATCGGACAAAAACCGTACAGATATGAAAAATGATGTGGTTCAATCGGCTACATTTTGAATCGAAAGTCGTAGAGCCTCGCAGATGGGCTCATTCGATTCCTCATCAAATTCTACAGTTAGCATTCCCCAAAGGTAAATTTGCTGTACGAGCTTCCGTTTCCGAGATATTTGACAAAAACCGTACAGATTTGAAAAATGATGTGTCAAATGTCCTTGAAATCGGACAAAAACCGTACAGATATGAAAAATTATGTGGTTCAATCGGCTACATTTTGAATCGAAAGTCGTAGAGCCTCGCAGATGGGCTCATTCGATTCCTCATCAAATTCTACAGTTAGCATTCCCCAAAGGTAAATTTGCTGTACGAGCTTTCGTTTCCGAGATATTTGACAAAAACCGTACAGATTTGAAAAATGATGTGTCAAATGTCCTTGAAATCGGACAAAAACCGTACAGATATGAAAAATGATGTGGTTCAATCGGCTACATTTTGAATCGAAAGTCGTAGAGCCTCGCAGATGGGCTCATTCGATTCCTCATCAAATTCTACAGTTAGCATTCCCCAAAGGTAAATTTGCTGTACGAGCTTCCGTTTCCGAGATATTTGACAAAAACCGTACAGATTTGAAAAATGATGTGTCAAATGTCCTTGAAATCGGACAAAAACCGTACAGATATGAAAAATTATGTGGTTCAATCGGCTACATTTTGAATCGAAAGTCGTGGAGCCTCGCAGATGGGCTCATTCGATTCCTCATCAAATTCTACAGTTAGCATTCCCCGAAGGTAAATTTGCTGTACGAGCTTCCGTTTCCGAGATATTTGACAAAAACCGTACAGATATGAAAAATTATGTGGTTCAAACGGCTATAAGTTTTGAATCGAAAGTCGTAGAGCCTCGCAGATGGGCTCATTCTACTCCTCATCAAATTCTACAGTTAGCATTCCCCAAAGGTAAATTTGCTGTACGAGCTTCCGTTTCCGAGATATTTGACAAAAACCGTACAGATTTGAAAAATGATGTGTCAAATGTCCTTGAAATCGGACAAAAACCGTACAGATATGAAAAATTATGTGGTTCAATCGGCTACATTTTGAATCGAAAGTCGTGGAGCCTCGCAGATGGGCTCATTCGATTCCTCATCAAATTCTACAGTTAGCATTCCCCGAAGGTAAATTTGCTGTACGAGCTTCCGTTTCCGAGATATTTGACAAAAACCGTACAGATATGAAAAATTATGTGGTTCAAACGGCTATAAGTTTTGAATCGAAAGTCGTAGAGCCTCGCAGATGGGCTCATTCTACTCCTCATCAAATTCTACAGTTAGCATTCCCCAAAGGTAAATTTGCTGTACGAGCTTCCGTTTCCGAGATATTTGACAAAAACCGTACAGATTTGAAAAATGATGTGTCAAATGTCCTTGAAATCGGACAAAAACCGTACAGATATGAAAAATTATGTGGTTCAATCGGCTACATTTTGAATCGAAAGTCGTGGAGCCTCGCAGATGGGCTCATTCGATTCCTCATCAAATTCTACAGTTAGCATTCCCCGAAGGTAAATTTGCTGTACGAGCTTCCGTTTCCGAGATATTTGACAAAAACCGTACAGATATGAAAAATTATGTGGTTCAAACGGCTATAAGTTTTGAATCGAAAGTCGTAGAGCCTCGCAGATGGGCTCATTCTACTCCTCATCAAATTCTACAGTTAGCATTCCCCAAAGGTAAATTTGCTGTACGAGCTTCCGTTTCCGAGATATTTGACAAAAACCGTACAGATTTGAAAAATGATGTGTCAAATGTCCTTGAAATCGGACAAAAACTGTACAGATATGAAAAATTATGTGGTTCAATCGGCTACATTTTGAATCGAAAGTCGTGGAGCCTCGCAGATGGGCTCATTCGATTCCTCATCAAATTCTACAGTTAGCATTCCCCGAAGGTAAATTTGCTGTACGAGCTTCCGTTTCCGAGATATTTGACAAAAACCGTACAGATATGAAAAATTATGTGGTTCAAACAGCTATAAGTTTTGAATCGAAAGTCGTAGAGCCTCGCAGATGGGCTCATTCTACTCCTCATCAAATTCTACAGTTAGCATTCCCCAAAGGTAAATTTGCTGTACGAGCTTCCGTTTCCGAGATATTTGACAAAAACCGTACAGATTTGAAAAATGATGTGTCAAATGTCCTTGAAATCGGACAAAAAACGTACAGATATGAAAAATGATGTGGTTCAATCGGCTACATTTTGAATCGAAAGTCGTAGAGCCTCGCAGATGGGCTCATTCGATTCCTCATCAAATTCTACAGTTAGCATTCCCCAAAGGTAAATTTGCTGTACGAGCTTCCGTTTCCGAGATATTTGACAAAAACCGTACAGATTTGAAAAATGATGTGTCAAATGTCCTTGAAATCGGACAAAAACCGTACAGATATGAAAAATTATGTGGTTCAATCGGCTACATTTTGAATCGAAAGTCGTAGAGCCTCGCAGATGGGCTCATTCGATTCCTCATCAAATTCTACAGTTAGCATTCCCCAAAGGTAAATTTGCTGTACGAGCTTTCGTTTCCGAGATATTTGACAAAAACCGTACAGATTTGAAAAATGATGTGTCAAATGTCCTTGAAATCGGACAAAAACCGTACAGATATGAAAAATGATGTGGTTCAATCGGCTACATTTTGAATCGAAAGTCGTAGAGCCTCGCAGATGGGCTCATTCGATTCCTCATCAAATTCTACAGTTAGCATTCCCCAAAGGTAAATTTGCTGTACGAGCTTCCGTTTCCGAGATATTTGACAAAAACCGTACAGATTTGAAAAATGATGTGTCAAATGTCCTTGAAATCGGACAAAAACCGTACAGATATGAAAAATTATGTGGTTCAATCGGCTACATTTTGAATCGAAAGTCGTGGAGCCTCGCAGATGGGCTCATTCGATTCCTCATCAAATTCTACAGTTAGCATTCCCCGAAGGTAAATTTGCTGTACGAGCTTCCGTTTCCGAGATATTTGACAAAAACCGTACAGATATGAAAAATTATGTGGTTCAAACGGCTATAAGTTTTGAATCGAAAGTCGTAGAGCCTCGCAGATGGGCTCATTCTACTCCTCATCAAATTCTACAGTTAGCATTCCCCAAAGGTAAATTTGCTGTACGAGCTTCCGTTTCCGAGATATTTGACAAAAACCGTACAGATTTGAAAAATGATGTGTCAAATGTCCTTGAAATCGGACAAAAACCGTACAGATATGAAAAATTATGTGGTTCAATCGGCTACATTTTGAATCGAAAGTCGTGGAGCCTCGCAGATGGTCTCATTCGATTCCTCATCAAATTCTACAGTTAGCATTCCCCGAAGGTAAATTTGCTGTACGAGCTTCCGTTTCCGAGATATTTGACAAAAACCGTACAGATATGAAAAATTATGTGGTTCAAACGGCTATAAGTTTTGAATCGAAAGTCGTAGAGCCTCGCAGATGGGCTCATTCTACTCCTCATCAAATTCTACAGTTAGCATTCCCCAAAGGTAAATTTGCTGTACGAGCTTCCGTTTCCGAGATATTTGACAAAAACCGTACAGATTTGAAAAATGATGTGTCAAATGTCCTTGAAATCGGACAAAAACCGTACAGATATGAAAAATTATGTGGTTCAATCGGCTACATTTTGAATCGAAAGTCGTGGAGCCTCGCAGATGGGCTCATTCGATTCCTCATCAAATTCTACAGTTAGCATTCCCCGAAGGTAAATTTGCTGTACGAGCTTCCGTTTCCGAGATATTTGACAAAAACCGTACAGATATGAAAAATTATGTGGTTCAAACAGCTATAAGTTTTGAATCGAAAGTCGTAGAGCCTCGCAGATGGGCTCATTCTACTCCTCATCAAATTCTACAGTTAGCATTCCCAAAAGGTAAATTTGCTGTACGAGCTTCCGTTTCCGAGATATTTGACAAAAACCGTACAGATTTGAAAAATGATGTGTCAAATGTCCTTGAAATCGGACAAAAAACGTACAGATATGAAAAATGATGTGGTTCAATCGGCTACATTTTGAATCGAAAGTCGTAGAGCCTCGCAGATGGGCTCATTCGATTCCTCATCAAATTCTACAGTTAGCATTCCCCAAAGGTAAATTTGCTGTACGAGCTTCCGTTTCCGAGATATTTGACAAAAACCGTACAGATTTGAAAAATGATGTGTCAAATGTCCTTGAAATCGGACAAAAACCGTACAGATATGAAAAATTATGTGGTTCAATCGGCTACATTTTGAATCGAAAGTCGTAGAGCCTCGCAGATGGGCTCATTCGATTCCTCATCAAATTCTACAGTTAGCATTCCCCAAAGGTAAATTTGCTGTACGAGCTTTCGTTTCCGAGATATTTGACAAAAACCGTACAGATTTGAAAAATGATGTGTCAAATGTCCTTGAAATCGGACAAAAACCGTACAGATATGAAAAATGATGTGGTTCAATCGGCTACATTTTGAATCGAAAGTCGTAGAGCCTCGCAGATGGGCTCATTCGATTCCTCATCAAATTCTACAGTTAGCATTCCCCAAAGGTAAATTTGCTGTACGAGCTTCCGTTTCCGAGATATTTGACAAAAACCGTACAGATTTGAAAAATGATGTGTCAAATGTCCTTGAAATCGGACAAAAACCGTACAGATATGAAAAATTATGTGGTTCAATCGGCTACATTTTGAATCGAAAGTCGTGGAGCCTCGCAGATGGGCTCATTCGATTCCTCATCAAATTCTACAGTTAGCATTCCCCGAAGGTAAATTTGCTGTACGAGCTTCCGTTTCCGAGATATTTGACAAAAACCGTACAGATATGAAAAATTATGTGGTTCAAACGGCTATAAGTTTTGAATCGAAAGTCGTAGAGCCTCGCAGATGGGCTCATTCTACTCCTCATCAAATTCTACAGTTAGCATTCCCCAAAGGTAAATTTGCTGTACGAGCTTCCGTTTCCGAGATATTTGACAAAAACCGTACAGATTTGAAAAATGATGTGTCAAATGTCCTTGAAATCGGACAAAAACCGTACAGATATGAAAAATTATGTGGTTCAATCGGCTACATTTTGAATCGAAAGTCGTGGAGCCTCGCAGATGGTCTCATTCGATTCCTCATCAAATTCTACAGTTAGCATTCCCCGAAGGTAAATTTGCTGTACGAGCTTCCGTTTCCGAGATATTTGACAAAAACCGTACAGATATGAAAAATTATGTGGTTCAAACGGCTATAAGTTTTGAATCGAAAGTCGTAGAGCCTCGCAGATGGGCTCATTCTACTCCTCATCAAATTCTACAGTTAGCATTCCCCAAAGGTAAATTTGCTGTACGAGCTTCCGTTTCCGAGATATTTGACAAAAACCGTACAGATTTGAAAAATGATGTGTCAAATGTCCTTGAAATCGGACAAAAACCGTACAGATATGAAAAATTATGTGGTTCAATCGGCTACATTTTGAATCGAAAGTCGTGGAGCCTCGCAGATGGGCTCATTCGATTCCTCATCAAATTCTACAGTTAGCATTCCCCGAAGGTAAATTTGCTGTACGAGCTTCCGTTTCCGAGATATTTGACAAAAACCGTACAGATATGAAAAATTATGTGGTTCAAACAGCTATAAGTTTTGAATCGAAAGTCGTAGAGCCTCGCAGATGGGCTCATTCTACTCCTCATCAAATTCTACAGTTAGCATTCCCAAAAGGTAAATTTGCTGTACGAGCTTCCGTTTCCGAGATATTTGACAAAAACCGTACAGATTTGAAAAATGATGTGTCAAATGTCCTTGAAATCGGACAAAAAACGTACAGATATGAAAAATGATGTGGTTCAATCGGCTACATTTTGAATCGAAAGTCGTAGAGCCTCGCAGATGGGCTCATTCGATTCCTCATCAAATTCTACAGTTAGCATTCCCCAAAGGTAAATTTGCTGTACGAGCTTCCGTTTCCGAGATATTTGACAAAAACCGTACAGATTTGAAAAATGATGTGTCAAATGTCCTTGAAATCGGACAAAAACCGTACAGATATGAAAAATTATGTGGTTCAATCGGCTACATTTTGAATCGAAAGTCGTAGAGCCTCGCAGATGGGCTCATTCGATTCCTCATCAAATTCTACAGTTAGCATTCCCCAAAGGTAAATTTGCTGTACGAGCTTTCGTTTCCGAGATATTTGACAAAAACCGTACAGATTTGAAAAATGATGTGTCAAATGTCCTTGAAATCGGACAAAAACCGTACAGATATGAAAAATGATGTGGTTCAATCGGCTACATTTTGAATCGAAAGTCGTAGAGCCTCGCAGATGGGCTCATTCGATTCCTCATCAAATTCTACAGTTAGCATTCCCCAAAGGTAAATTTGCTGTACGAGCTTCCGTTTCCGAGATATTTGACAAAAACCGTACAGATTTGAAAAATGATGTGTCAAATGTCCTTGAAATCGGACAAAAACCGTACAGATATGAAAAATTATGTGGTTCAATCGGCTACATTTTGAATCGAAAGTCGTGGAGCCTCGCAGATGGGCTCATTCGATTCCTCATCAAATTCTACAGTTAGCATTCCCCGAAGGTAAATTTGCTGTACGAGCTTCCGTTTCCGAGATATTTGACAAAAACCGTACAGATATGAAAAATTATGTGGTTCAAACGGCTATAAGTTTTGAATCGAAAGTCGTAGAGCCTCGCAGATGGGCTCATTCTACTCCTCATCAAATTCTACAGTTAGCATTCCCCAAAGGTAAATTTGCTGTACGAGCTTCCGTTTCCGAGATATTTGACAAAAACCGTACAGATTTGAAAAATGATGTGTCAAATGTCCTTGAAATCGGACAAAAACCGTACAGATATGAAAAATTATGTGGTTCAATCGGCTACATTTTGAATCGAAAGTCGTGGAGCCTCGCAGATGGTCTCATTCGATTCCTCATCAAATTCTACAGTTAGCATTCCCCGAAGGTAAATTTGCTGTACGAGCTTCCGTTTCCGAGATATTTGACAAAAACCGTACAGATATGAAAAATTATGTGGTTCAAACGGCTATAAGTTTTGAATCGAAAGTCGTAGAGCCTCGCAGATGGGCTCATTCTTCTCCTCATCAAATTCTACAGTTAGCATTCCCCAAAGGTAAATTTGCTGTACGAGCTTCCGTTTCCGAGATATTTGACAAAAACCGTACAGATTTGAAAAATGATGTGTCAAATGTCCTTGAAATCGGACAAAAAACGTACAGATATGAAAAATTATGTGGTTCAATCGGCTACATTTTGAATCGAAAGTCGTAGAGCCTCGCAGATGGGCTCATTCGATTCCTCATCAAATTCTACAGTTAGCATTCCCCAAAGGTAAATTTGCTGTACGAGCTTCCGTTTCCGAGATATTTGACAAAAACCGTACAGATTTGAAAAATGATGTGTCAAATGTCCTTGAAATCGGACAAAAACCGTACAGATATGAAAAATTATGTGGTTCAATCGGCTACATTTTGAATCGAAAGTCGTGGAGCCTCGCAGATGGGCTCATTCGATTCCTCATCAAATTCTACAGTTAGCATTCCCCGAAGGTAAATTTGCTGTACGAGCTTCCGTTTCCGAGATATTTGACAAAAACCGTACAGATATGAAAAATTATGTGGTTCAAACGGCTATAAGTTTTGAATCGAAAGTCGTAGAGCCTCGCAGATGGGCTCATTCTACTCCTCATCAAATTCTACAGTTAGCATTCCCCAAAGGTAAATTTGCTGTACGAGCTTCCGTTTCCGAGATATTTGACAAAAACCGTACAGATATGAAAAATTATGTGGTTCAAACGGCTATAAGTTTTGAATCGAAAGTCGTAGAGCCTCGCAGATGGGCTCATTCTACTCCTCATCAAATTCTACAGTTAGCATTCCCCAAAGGTAAATTTGCTGTACGAGCTTCCGTTTCCGAGATATTTGACAAAAACCGTACAGATTTGAAAAATGATGTGTCAAATGTCCTTGAAATCGGACAAAAACCGTACAGATATGAAAAATTATGTGGTTCAATCGGCTACATTTTGAATCGAAAGTCGTAGAGCCTCGCAGATGGGCTCATTCGATTCCTCATCAAATTCTACAGTTAGCATTCCCCAAAGGTAAATTTGCTGTACGAGCTTCCGTTTCCGAGATATTTGACAAAAACCGTACAGATATGAAAAATTATGTGGTTCAAACGGCTATAAGTTTTGAATCGAAAGTCGTAGAGCCTCGCAGATGGGCTCATTCTACTCCTCATCAAATTCTACAGTTAGCATTCCCCAAAGGTAAATTTGCTGTACGAGCTTCCGTTTCCGAGATATTTGACAAAAACCGTACAGATTTGAAAAATGATGTGTCAAATGTCCTTGAAATCGGACAAAAACCGTACAGATATGAAAAATGATGTGGTTCAATCGGCTACATTTTGAATCGAAAGTCGTAGAGCCTCGCAGATGGGCTCATTCGATTCCTCATCAAATTCTACAGTTAGCATTCCCCAAAGGTAAATTTGCTGTACGAGCTTCCGTTTCCGAGATATTTGACAAAAACCGTACAGATTTGAAAAATGATGTGTCAAATGTCCTTGAAATCGGACAAAAACCGTACAGATATGAAAAATTATGTGGTTCAATCGGCTACATTTTGAATCGAAAGTCGTGGAGCCTCGCAGATGGGCTCATTCGATTCCTCATCAAATTCTACAGTTAGCATTCCCCGAAGGTAAATTTGCTGTACGAGCTTCCGTTTCCGAGATATTTGACAAAAACCGTACAGATATGAAAAATTATGTGGTTCAAACGGCTATAAGTTTTGAATCGAAAGTCGTAGAGCCTCGCAGATGGGCTCATTCTACTCCTCATCAAATTCTACAGTTAGCATTCCCCAAAGGTAAATTTGCTGTACGAGCTTCCGTTTCCGAGATATTTGACAAAAACCGTACAGATTTGAAAAATGATGTGTCAAATGTCCTTGAAATCGGACAAAAACCGTACAGATATGAAAAATTATGTGGTTCAATCGGCTACATTTTGAATCGAAAGTCGTGGAGCCTCGCAGATGGGCTCATTCGATTCCTCATCAAATTCTACAGTTAGCATTCCCCGAAGGTAAATTTGCTGTACGAGCTTCCGTTTCCGAGATATTTGACAAAAACCGTACAGATATGAAAAATTATGTGGTTCAAACGGCTATAAGTTTTGAATCGAAAGTCGTAGAGCCTCGCAGATGGGCTCATTCTACTCCTCATCAAATTCTACAGTTAGCATTCCCCAAAGGTAAATTTGCTGTACGAGCTTCCGTTTCCGAGATATTTGACAAAAACCGTACAGATTTGAAAAATGATGTGTCAAATGTCCTTGAAATCGGACAAAAACCGTACAGATATGAAAAATTATGTGGTTCAATCGGCTACATTTTGAATCGAAAGTCGTAGAGCCTCGCAGATGGGCTCATTCGATTCCTCATCAAATTCTACAGTTAGCATTCCCCAAAGGTAAATTTGCTGTACGAGCTTCCGTTTCCGAGATATTTGACAAAAACCGTACAGATTTGAAAAATGATGTGTCAAATGTCCTTGAAATCGGACAAAAACCGTACAGATATGAAAAATTATGTGGTTCAATCGGCTACATTTTGAATCGAAAGTCGTGGAGCCTCGCAGATGGGCTCATTCGATTCCTCATCAAATTCTACAGTTAGCATTCCCCGAAGGTAAATTTGCTGTACGAGCTTCCGTTTCCGAGATATTTGACAAAAACCGTACAGATATGAAAAATTATGTGGTTCAAACGGCTATAAGTTTTGAATCGAAAGTCGTAGAGCCTCGCAGATGGGCTCATTCTACTCCTCATCAAATTCTACAGTTAGCATTCCCCAAAGGTAAATTTGCTGTACGAGCTTCCGTTTCCGAGATATTTGACAAAAACCGTACAGATATGAAAAATTATGTGGTTCAAACGGCTATAAGTTTTGAATCGAAAGTCGTAGAGCCTCGCAGATGGGCTCATTCTACTCCTCATCAAATTCTACAGTTAGCATTCCCCAAAGGTAAATTTGCTGTACGAGCTTCCGTTTCCGAGATATTTGACAAAAACCGTACAGATTTGAAAAATGATGTGTCAAATGTCCTTGAAATCGGACAAAAACCGTACAGATATGAAAAATGATGTGGTTCAATCGGCTACATTTTGAATCGAAAGTCGTAGAGCCTCGCAGATGGGCTCATTCGATTCCTCATCAAATTCTACAGTTAGCATTCCCCAAAGGTAAATTTGCTGTACGAGCTTCCGTTTCCGAGATATTTGACAAAAACCGTACAGATTTGAAAAATGATGTGTCAAATGTCCTTGAAATCGGACAAAAACCGTACAGATATGAAAAATTATGTGGTTCAATCGGCTACATTTTGAATCGAAAGTCGTGGAGCCTCGCAGATGGGCTCATTCGATTCCTCATCAAATTCTACAGTTAGCATTCCCCGAAGGTAAATTTGCTGTACGAGCTTCCGTTTCCGAGATATTTGACAAAAACCGTACAGATATGAAAAATTATGTGGTTCAAACGGCTATAAGTTTTGAATCGAAAGTCGTAGAGCCTCGCAGATGGGCTCATTCTACTCCTCATCAAATTCTACAGTTAGCATTCCCCAAAGGTAAATTTGCTGTACGAGCTTCCGTTTCCGAGATATTTGACAAAAACCGTACAGATTTGAAAAATGATGTGTCAAATGTCCTTGAAATCGGACAAAAACCGTACAGATATGAAAAATTATGTGGTTCAATCGGCTACATTTTGAATCGAAAGTCGTGGAGCCTCGCAGATGGGCTCATTCGATTCCTCATCAAATTCTACAGTTAGCATTCCCCGAAGGTAAATTTGCTGTACGAGCTTCCGTTTCCGAGATATTTGACAAAAACCGTACAGATATGAAAAATTATGTGGTTCAAACGGCTATAAGTTTTGAATCGAAAGTCGTAGAGCCTCGCAGATGGGCTCATTCTACTCCTCATCAAATTCTACAGTTAGCATTCCCCAAAGGTAAATTTGCTGTACGAGCTTCCGTTTCCGAGATATTTGACAAAAACCGTACAGATTTGAAAAATGATGTGTCAAATGTCCTTGAAATCGGACAAAAACCGTACAGATATGAAAAATTATGTGGTTCAATCGGCTACATTTTGAATCGAAAGTCGTAGAGCCTCGCAGATGGGCTCATTCGATTCCTCATCAAATTCTACAGTTAGCATTCCCCAAAGGTAAATTTGCTGTACGAGCTTCCGTTTCCGAGATATTTGACAAAAACCGTACAGATTTGAAAAATGATGTGTCAAATGTCCTTGAAATCGGACAAAAACCGTACAGATATGAAAAATTATGTGGTTCAATCGGCTACATTTTGAATCGAAAGTCGTAGAGCCTCGCAGATGGGCTCATTCGATTCCTCATCAAATTCTACAGTTAGCATTCCCCAAAGGTAAATTTGCTGTACGAGCTTCCGTTTCCGAGATATTTGACAAAAACCGTACAGATTTGAAAAATGATGTGTCAAATGTCCTTGAAATCGGACAAAAACCGTACAGATATGAAAAATTATGTGGTTCAATCGGCTACATTTTGAATCGAAAGTCGTAGAGCCTCGCAGATGGGCTCATTCGATTCCTCATCAAATTCTACAGTTAGCATTCCCCGAAGGTAAATTTGCTGTACGAGCTTCCGTTTCCGAGATATTTGACAAAAACCGTACAGATATGAAAAATTATGTGGTTCAAACGGCTATAAGTTTTGAATCGAAAGTCATAGAGCCTCGCAGATGGGCTCATTCTACTCCTCATCAAATTCTACAGTTAGCATTCCCCAAAGGTAAATTTGCTGTACGAGCTTCCGTTTCCGAGATATTTGACAAAAACCGTACAGATTTGAAAAATGATGTGTCAAATGTCCTTGAAATCGGACAAAAACCGTACAGATATGAAAAATTATGTGGTTCAATCGGCTACATTTTGAATCGAAAGTCGTAGAGCCTCGCAGATGGGCTCATTCGATTCCTCATCAAATTCTACAGTTAGCATTCCCCAAAGGTAAATTTGCTGTACGAGCTTCCGTTTCCGAGATATTTGACAAAAACCGTACAGATTTGAAAAATGATGTGTCAAATGTCCTTGAAATCGGACAAAAAACGTACAGATATGAAAAATTATGTGGTTCAATCGGCTACATTTTGAATCGAAAGTCGTGGAGCCTCGCAGATGGGCTCATTCGATTCCTCATCAAATTCTACAGTTAGCATTCCCCGAAGGTAAATTTGCTGTACGAGCTTCCGTTTCCGAGATATTTGACAAAAACCGTACAGATATGAAAAATTATGTGGTTCAAACGGCTATAAGTTTTGAATCGAAAGTCGTAGAGCCTCGCAGATGGGCTCATTCTACTCCTCATCAAATTCTACAGTTAGCATTCCCCAAAGGTAAATTTGCTGTACGAGCTTCCGTTTCCGAGATATTTGACAAAAACCGTACAGATATGAAAAATTATGTGGTTCAAACGGCTAAGTTTTGAATCGAAAGTCGTAGAGCCTCGCAGATGGGCTCATTCTACTCCTCATCAAATTCTACAGTTAGCATTCCCCAAAGGTAAATTTGCTGTACGAGCTTCCGTTTCCGAGATATTTGACAAAAACCGTACAGATTTGAAAAATGATGTGTCAAATGTCCTTGAAATCGGACAAAAACCGTACAGATATGAAAAATTATGTGGTTCAATCGGCTACATTTTGAATCGAAAGTCGTAGAGCCTCGCAGATGGGCTCATTCGTTTCCTCATCAAATTCTACAGTTAGCATTCCCCGAAGGTAAATTTGCTGTACGAGCTTCCGTTTCCGAGATATTTGACAAAAACCGTACAGATATGAAAAATTATGTGGTTCAAACGGCTATAAGTTTTGAATCGAAAGTCGTAGAGCCTCGCAGATGGGCTCATTCTACTCCTCATCAAATTCTACAGTTAGCATTCCCCAAAGGTAAATTTGCTGTACGAGCTTCCGTTTCCGAGATATTTGACAAAAACCGTACAGATTTGAAAAATGATGTGTCAAATGTCCTTGAAATCGGACAAAAACCGTACAGATATGAAAAATTATGTGGTTCAATCGGCTACATTTTGAATCGAAAGTCGTAGAGCCTCGCAGATGGGCTCATTCGTTTCCTCATCAAATTCTACAGTTAGCATTCCCCGAAGGTAAATTTGCTGTACGAGCTTCCGTTTCCGAGATATTTGACAAAAACCGTACAGATATGAAAAATTATGTGGTTCAAACGGCTATAAGTTTTGAATCGAAAGTCGTAGAGCCTCGCAGATGGGCTCATTCTACTCCTCATCAAATTCTACAGTTAGCATTCCCCAAAGGTAAATTTGCTGTACGAGCTTCCGTTTCCGAGATATTTGACAAAAACCGTACAGATTTGAAAAATGATGTGTCAAATGTCCTTGAAATCGGACAAAAACCGTACAGATATGAAAAATTATGTGGTTCAATCGGCTACATTTTGAATCGAAAGTCGTAGAGCCTCGCAGATGGGCTCATTCGATTCCTCATCAAATTCTACAGTTAGCATTCCCCAAAGGTAAATTTGCTGTACGAGCTTCCGTTTCCGAGATATTTGACAAAAACCGTACAGATTTGAAAAATGATGTGTCAAATGTCCTTGAAATCGGACAAAAACCGTACAGATATGAAAAATTATGTGGTTCAATCGGCTACATTTTGAATCGAAAGTCGTAGAGCCTCGCAGATGGGCTCATTCGATTCCTCATCAAATTCTACAGTTAGCATTCCCCGAAGGTAAATTTGCTGTACGAGCTTCCGTTTCCGAGATATTTGACAAAAACCGTACAGATATGAAAAATTATGTGGTTCAAACGGCTATAAGTTTTGAATCGAAAGTCGTAGAGCCTCGCAGATGGGCTCATTCTACTCCTCATCAAATTCTACAGTTAGCATTCCCCAAAGGTAAATTTGCTGTACGAGCTTCCGTTTCCGAGATATTTGACAAAAACCGTACAGATTTGAAAAATGATGTGTCAAATGTCCTTGAAATCGGACAAAAACCGTACAGATATGAAAAATTATGTGGTTCAATCGGCTACATTTTGAATCGAAAGTCGTAGAGCCTCGCAGATGGGCTCA
Organism: Borostomias antarcticus; assembly: GCF_949987555.1. NCBI lineage: Eukaryota > Metazoa > Chordata > Actinopteri > Stomiiformes > Stomiidae > Borostomias > Borostomias antarcticus. The sequence continues at coordinate 480,345 of NW_028175884.1, forward strand.
TTCGATTCCTCATCAAATTCTACAGTTAGCATTCCCCAAAGGTAAATTTGCTGTACGAGCTTCCGTTTCCGAGATATTTGACAAAAACCGTACAGATTTGAAAAATGATGTGTCAAATGTCCTTGAAATCGGACAAAAACCGTACAGATATGAAAAATTATGTGGTTCAATCGGCTACATTTTGAATCGAAAGTCGTAGAGCCTCGCAGATGGGCTCATTCGATTCCTCATCAAATTCTACAGTTAGCATTCCCCGAAGGTAAATTTGCTGTACGAGCTTCCGTTTCCGAGATATTTGACAAAAACCGTACAGATATGAAAAATTATGTGGTTCAAACGGCTATAAGTTTTGAATCGAAAGTCATAGAGCCTCGCAGATGGGCTCATTCTACTCCTCATCAAATTCTACAGTTAGCATTCCCCAAAGGTAAATTTGCTGTACGAGCTTCCGTTTCCGAGATATTTGACAAAAACCGTACAGATTTGAAAAATGATGTGTCAAATGTCCTTGAAATCGGACAAAAACCGTACAGATATGAAAAATTATGTGGTTCAATCGGCTACATTTTGAATCGAAAGTCGTAGAGCCTCGCAGATGGGCTCATTCGATTCCTCATCAAATTCTACAGTTAGCATTCCCCAAAGGTAAATTTGCTGTACGAGCTTCCGTTTCCGAGATATTTGACAAAAACCGTACAGATTTGAAAAATGATGTGTCAAATGTCCTTGAAATCGGACAAAAAACGTACAGATATGAAAAATTATGTGGTTCAATCGGCTACATTTTGAATCGAAAGTCGTGGAGCCTCGCAGATGGGCTCATTCGATTCCTCATCAAATTCTACAGTTAGCATTCCCCGAAGGTAAATTTGCTGTACGAGCTTCCGTTTCCGAGATATTTGACAAAAACCGTACAGATATGAAAAATTATGTGGTTCAAACGGCTATAAGTTTTGAATCGAAAGTCGTAGAGCCTCGCAGATGGGCTCATTCTACTCCTCATCAAATTCTACAGTTAGCATTCCCCAAAGGTAAATTTGCTGTACGAGCTTCCGTTTCCGAGATATTTGACAAAAACCGTACAGATATGAAAAATTATGTGGTTCAAACGGCTAAGTTTTGAATCGAAAGTCGTAGAGCCTCGCAGATGGGCTCATTCTACTCCTCATCAAATTCTACAGTTAGCATTCCCCAAAGGTAAATTTGCTGTACGAGCTTCCGTTTCCGAGATATTTGACAAAAACCGTACAGATTTGAAAAATGATGTGTCAAATGTCCTTGAAATCGGACAAAAACCGTACAGATATGAAAAATTATGTGGTTCAATCGGCTACATTTTGAATCGAAAGTCGTAGAGCCTCGCAGATGGGCTCATTCGTTTCCTCATCAAATTCTACAGTTAGCATTCCCCGAAGGTAAATTTGCTGTACGAGCTTCCGTTTCCGAGATATTTGACAAAAACCGTACAGATATGAAAAATTATGTGGTTCAAACGGCTATAAGTTTTGAATCGAAAGTCGTAGAGCCTCGCAGATGGGCTCATTCTACTCCTCATCAAATTCTACAGTTAGCATTCCCCAAAGGTAAATTTGCTGTACGAGCTTCCGTTTCCGAGATATTTGACAAAAACCGTACAGATTTGAAAAATGATGTGTCAAATGTCCTTGAAATCGGACAAAAACCGTACAGATATGAAAAATTATGTGGTTCAATCGGCTACATTTTGAATCGAAAGTCGTAGAGCCTCGCAGATGGGCTCATTCGTTTCCTCATCAAATTCTACAGTTAGCATTCCCCGAAGGTAAATTTGCTGTACGAGCTTCCGTTTCCGAGATATTTGACAAAAACCGTACAGATATGAAAAATTATGTGGTTCAAACGGCTATAAGTTTTGAATCGAAAGTCGTAGAGCCTCGCAGATGGGCTCATTCTACTCCTCATCAAATTCTACAGTTAGCATTCCCCAAAGGTAAATTTGCTGTACGAGCTTCCGTTTCCGAGATATTTGACAAAAACCGTACAGATTTGAAAAATGATGTGTCAAATGTCCTTGAAATCGGACAAAAACCGTACAGATATGAAAAATTATGTGGTTCAATCGGCTACATTTTGAATCGAAAGTCGTAGAGCCTCGCAGATGGGCTCATTCGATTCCTCATCAAATTCTACAGTTAGCATTCCCCAAAGGTAAATTTGCTGTACGAGCTTCCGTTTCCGAGATATTTGACAAAAACCGTACAGATTTGAAAAATGATGTGTCAAATGTCCTTGAAATCGGACAAAAACCGTACAGATATGAAAAATTATGTGGTTCAATCGGCTACATTTTGAATCGAAAGTCGTAGAGCCTCGCAGATGGGCTCATTCGATTCCTCATCAAATTCTACAGTTAGCATTCCCCGAAGGTAAATTTGCTGTACGAGCTTCCGTTTCCGAGATATTTGACAAAAACCGTACAGATATGAAAAATTATGTGGTTCAAACGGCTATAAGTTTTGAATCGAAAGTCGTAGAGCCTCGCAGATGGGCTCATTCTACTCCTCATCAAATTCTACAGTTAGCATTCCCCAAAGGTAAATTTGCTGTACGAGCTTCCGTTTCCGAGATATTTGACAAAAACCGTACAGATTTGAAAAATGATGTGTCAAATGTCCTTGAAATCGGACAAAAACCGTACAGATATGAAAAATTATGTGGTTCAATCGGCTACATTTTGAATCGAAAGTCGTAGAGCCTCGCAGATGGGCTCATTCGATTCCTCATCAAATTCTACAGTTAGCATTCCCCAAAGGTAAATTTGCTGTACGAGCTTCCGTTTCCGAGATATTTGACAAAAACCGTACAGATTTGAAAAATGATGTGTCAAATGTCCTTGAAATCGGACAAAAACCGTACAGATATGAAAAATTATGTGGTTCAATCGGCTACATTTTGAATCGAAAGTCGTAGAGCCTCGCAGATGGGCTCATTCGATTCCTCATCAAATTCTACAGTTAGCATTCCCCGAAGGTAAATTTGCTGTACGAGCTTCCGTTTCCGAGATATTTGACAAAAACCGTACAGATATGAAAAATTATGTGGTTCAAACGGCTATAAGTTTTGAATCGAAAGTCATAGAGCCTCGCAGATGGGCTCATTCTACTCCTCATCAAATTCTACAGTTAGCATTCCCCAAAGGTAAATTTGCTGTACGAGCTTCCGTTTCCGAGATATTTGACAAAAACCGTACAGATTTGAAAAATGATGTGTCAAATGTCCTTGAAATCGGACAAAAACCGTACAGATATGAAAAATTATGTGGTTCAATCGGCTACATTTTGAATCGAAAGTCGTAGAGCCTCGCAGATGGGCTCATTCGATTCCTCATCAAATTCTACAGTTAGCATTCCCCAAAGGTAAATTTGCTGTACGAGCTTCCGTTTCCGAGATATTTGACAAAAACCGTACAGATTTGAAAAATGATGTGTCAAATGTCCTTGAAATCGGACAAAAAACGTACAGATATGAAAAATTATGTGGTTCAATCGGCTACATTTTGAATCGAAAGTCGTGGAGCCTCGCAGATGGGCTCATTCGATTCCTCATCAAATTCTACAGTTAGCATTCCCCGAAGGTAAATTTGCTGTACGAGCTTCCGTTTCCGAGATATTTGACAAAAACCGTACAGATATGAAAAATTATGTGGTTCAAACGGCTATAAGTTTTGAATCGAAAGTCGTAGAGCCTCGCAGATGGGCTCATTCTACTCCTCATCAAATTCTACAGTTAGCATTCCCCAAAGGTAAATTTGCTGTACGAGCTTCCGTTTCCGAGATATTTTACAAAAACCGTACAGATTTGAAAAATGATGTGTCAAATGTCCTTGAAATCGGACAAAAACCGTACAGATATGAAAAATGATGTGGTTCAATCGGCTACATTTTGAATCGAAAGTCGTAGAGCCTCGCAGATGGGCTCATTCGATTCCTCATCAAATTCTACAGTTAGCATTCCCCAAAGGTAAATTTGCTGTACGAGCTTCCGTTTCCGAGATATTTGACAAAAACCGTACAGATTTGAAAAATGATGTGTCAAATGTCCTTGAAATCGGACAAAAACCGTACAGATATGAAAAATTATGTGGTTCAATCGGCTACATTTTGAATCGAAAGTCGTGGAGCCTCGCAGATGGGCTCATTCGATTCCTCATCAAATTCTACAGTTAGCATTCCCCGAAGGTAAATTTGCTGTACGAGCTTCCGTTTCCGAGATATTTGACAAAAACCGTACAGATATGAAAAATTATGTGGTTCAAACAGCTATAAGTTTTGAATCGAAAGTCGTAGAGCCTCGCAGATGGGCTCATTCTACTCCTCATCAAATTCTACAGTTAGCATTCCCCAAAGGTAAATTTGCTGTACAAGCTTCCGTTTCCGAGATATTTGACAAAAACCGTACAGATTTGAAAAATGATGTGTCAAATGTCCTTGAAATCGGACAAAAACCGTACAGATATGAAAAATTATGTGGTTCAATCGGCTACATTTTGAATCGAAAGTCGTAGAGCCTCGCAGATGGGCTCATTCGATTCCTCATCAAATTCTACAGTTAGCATTCCCCGAAGGTAAATTTGCTGTACGAGCTTCCGTTTCCGAGATATTTGACAAAAACCGTACAGATATGAAAAATTATGTGGTTCAAACGGCTATAAGTTTTGAATCGAAAGTCGTAGAGCCTCGCAGATGGGCTCATTCTACTCCTCATCAAATTCTACAGTTAACATTCCCCAAAGGTAAATTTGCTGTACGAGCTTCCGTTTCCGAGATATTTGACAAAAACCGTACAGATTTGAAAAATGATGTGTCAAATGTCCTTGAAATCGGACAAAAACCGTACAGATATGAAAAATTATGTGGTTCAATCGGCTACATTTTGAATCGAAAGTCGTAGAGCCTCGCAGATGGGCTCATTCGATTCCTCATCAAATTCTACAGTTAGCATTCCCCGAAGGTAAATTTGCTGTACGAGCTTCCGTTTCCGAGATATTTGACAAAAACCGTACAGATTTGAAAAATGATGTGTCAAATGTCCTTGAAATCGGACAAAAACCGTACAGATATGAAAAATTATGTGGTTCAATCGGCAAAATTTTGAATCGAAAGTCGTAGAGCCTCGCAGATGGGCTCATTCGATTCCTCATCAAATTCTACAGTTAGCATTCCCCGAAGGTAAATTTGCTGTACGAGCTTCCGTTTCCGAGATATTTGACAAAAACCGTACAGATATGAAAAATTATGTGGTTCAAACGGCTATAAGTTTTGAATCGAAAGTCGTAGAGCCTCGCAGATGGGCTCATTCTACTCCTCATCAAATTCTACAGTTAGCATTCCCCAAAGGTAAATTTGCTGTACGAGCTTCCGTTTCCGAGATATTTGACAAAAACCGTACAGATTTGAAAAATGATGTGTCAAATGTCCTTGAAATCGGACAAAAACCGTACAGATATGAAAAATTATGTGGTTCAATCGGCTACATTTTGAATCGAAAGTCGTAGAGCCTCGCAGATGGGCTCATTCGATTCCTCATCAAATTCTACAGTTAGCATTCCCCAAAGGTAAATTTGCTGTACGAGCTTCCGTTTCCGAGATATTTGACAAAAACCGTACAGATTTGAAAAATGATGTGTCAAATGTCCTTGAAATCGGACAAAAACCGTACAGATATGAAAAATTATGTGGTTCAATCGGCTACATTTTGAATCGAAAGTCGTAGAGCCTCGCAGATGGGCTCATTCGATTCCTCATCAAATTCTACAGTTAGCATTCCCCGAAGGTAAATTTGCTGTACGAGCTTCCGTTTCCGAGATATTTGACAAAAACCGTACAGATATGAAAAATTATGTGGTTCAAACGGCTATAAGTTTTGAATCGAAAGTCGTAGAGCCTCGCAGATGGGCTCATTCTACTCCTCATCAAATTCTACAGTTAGCATTCCCCAAAGGTAAATTTGCTGTACGAGCTTCCGTTTCCGAGATATTTGACAAAAACCGTACAGATTTGAAAAATGATGTGTCAAATGTCCTTGAAATCGGACAAAAACCGTACAGATATGAAAAATTATGTGGTTCAATCGGCTACATTTTGAATCGAAAGTCGTAGAGCCTCGCAGATGGGCTCATTCGATTCCTCATCAAATTCTACAGTTAGCATTCCCCAAAGGTAAATTTGCTGTACGAGCTTCCGTTTCCGAGATATTTGACAAAAACTGTACAGATTTGAAAAATTATGTGTCAAATGTCCTTGAAATCGGACAAAAACCGTACAGATATGAAAAATTATGTGGTTCAATCGGCTACATTTTGAATCGAAAGTCGTAGAGCCTCGCAGATGGGCTCATTCGATTCCTCATCAAATTCTACAGTTAGCATTCCCCGAAGGTAAATTTGCTGTACGAGCTTCCGTTTCCGAGATATTTGACAAAAACCGTACAGATATGAAAAATTATGTGGTTCAAACGGCTATAAGTTTTGAATCGAAAGTCATAGAGCCTCGCAGATGGGCTCATTCTACTCCTCATCAAATTCTACAGTTAGCATTCCCCAAAGGTAAATTTGCTGTACGAGCTTCCGTTTCCGAGATATTTGACAAAAACCGTACAGATTTGAAAAATGATGTGTCAAATGTCCTTGAAATCGGACAAAAACCGTACAGATATGAAAAATTATGTGGTTCAATCGGCTACATTTTGAATCGAAAGTCGTAGAGCCTCGCAGATGGGCTCATTCGATTCCTCATCAAATTCTACAGTTAGCATTCCCCAAAGGTAAATTTGCTGTACGAGCATCCGTTTCCGAGATATTTGACAAAAACCGTACAGATTTGAAAAATGATGTGTCAAATGTCCTTGAAATCGGACAAAAACCGTACAGATATGAAAAATGATGTGGTTCAATCGGCTACATTTTGAATCGAAAGTCGTAGAGCCTCGCAGATGGGCTCATTCGATTCCTCATCAAATTCTACAGTTAGCATTCCCCAAAGGTAAATTTGCTGTACGAGCTTCCGTTTCCGAGATATTTGACAAAAACCGTACAGATTTGAAAAATGATGTGTCAAATGTCCTTGAAATCGGACAAAAACCGTACAGATATGAAAAATTATGTGGTTCAATCGGCTACATTTTGAATCGAAAGTCGTGGAGCCTCGCAGATGGGCTCATTCGATTCCTCATCAAATTCTACAGTTAGCATTCCCCGAAGGTAAATTTGCTGTACGAGCTTCCGTTTCCGAGATATTTGACAAAAACCGTACAGATATGAAAAATTATGTGGTTCAAACGGCTATAAGTTTTGAATCGAAAGTCGTAGAGCCTCGCAGATGGGCTCATTCTACTCCTCATCAAATTCTACAGTTAGCATTCCCCAAAGGTAAATTTGCTGTACGAGCTTCCGTTTCCGAGATATTTGACAAAAACCGTACAGATTTGAAAAATGATGTGTCAAATGTCCTTGAAATCGGACAAAAACCGTACAGATATGAAAAATTATGTGGTTCAATCGGCTACATTTTGAATCGAAAGTCGTAGAGCCTCGCAGATGGGCTCATTCGATTCCTCATCAAATTCTACAGTTAGCATTCCCCAAAGGTAAATTTGCTGTACGAGCTTCCGTTTCCGAGATATTTGACAAAAACCGTACAGATTTGAAAAATGATGTGTCAAATGTCCTTGAAATCGGACAAAAACCGTACAGATATGAAAAATTATGTGGTTCAATCGGCTACATTTTGAATCGAAAGTCGTAGAGCCTCGCAGATGGGCTCATTCGATTCCTCATCAAATTCTACAGTTAGCATTCCCCGAAGGTAAATTTGCTGTACGAGCTTCCGTTTCCGAGATATTTGACAAAAACCGTACAGATATGAAAAATTATGTGGTTCAAACGGCTATAACTTTTGAATCGAAAGTCGTAGAGCCTCGCAGATGGGCTCATTCGATTCCTCATCAAATTCTACAGTTAGCATTCCCCAAAGGTAAATTTGCTGTACGAGCTTCCGTTTCCGAGATATTTGACAAAAACCGTACAGATTTGAAAAATGATGTGTCAAATGTCCTTGAAATCGGACAAAAACCGTACAGATATGAAAAATTATGTGGTTCAATCGGCTACATTTTGAATCGAAAGTCGTAGAGCCTCGCAGATGGGCTCATTCGATTCCTCATCAAATTCTACAGTTAGCATTCCCCGAAGGTAAATTTGCTGTACGAGCTTCCGTTTCCGAGATATTTGACAAAAACCGTACAGATATGAAAAATTATGTGGTTCAAACGGCTATAACTTTTGAATCGAAAGTCGTAGAGCCTCGCAGATGGGCTCATTCTACTCCTCATCAAATTCTACAGTTAGCATTCCCCAAAGGTAAATTTGCTGTACGAGCTTCCGTTTCCGAGATATTTGACAAAAACCGTACAGATTTGAAAAATGATGTGTCAAATGTCCTTGAAATCGGACAAAAACCGTACAGATATGAAAAATTATGTGGTTCAATCGGCTACATTTTGAATCGAAAGTCGTAGAGCCTCGCAGATGGGCTCATTCGATTCCTCATCAAATTCTACAGTTAGCATTCCCCGAAGGTAAATTTGCTGTACGAGCTTCCGTTTCCGAGATATGTGACAAAAACCGTACAGATATGAAAAATTATGTGGTTCAATCGGCTACATTTTGAATCGAAAGTCGTAGAGCCTCGCAGATGGGCTCATTCGATTCCTCATCAAATTCTACAGTTAGCATTCCCCGAAGGTAAATTTGCTGTACGAGCTTCCGTTTCCGAGATATTTGACAAAAACCGTACAGATATGAAAAATTATGTGGTTCAAACGGCTATAACTTTTGAATCGAAAGTCGTAGAGCCTCGCAGATGGGCTCATTCGATTCCTCATCAAATTCTACAGTTAGCATTCCCCAAAGGTAAATTTGCTGTACGAGCTTCCGTTTCCGAGATATTTGACAAAAACCGTACAGATTTGAAAAATGATGTGTCAAATGTCCTTGAAATCGGACAAAAACCGTACAGATATGAAAAATTATGTGGTTCAATCGGCTACATTTTGAATCGAAAGTCGTAGAGCCTCGCAGATGGGCTCATTCGATTCCTCATCAAATTCTACAGTTAGCATTCCCCGAAGGTAAATTTGCTGTACGAGCTTCCGTTTCCGAGATATTTGACAAAAACCGTACAGATATGAAAAATTATGTGGTTCAAACGGCTATAAGTTTTGAATCGAAAGTCGTAGAGCCTCGCAGATGGGCTCATTCTACTCCTCATCAAATTCTACAGTTAGCATTCCCCAAAGGTAAATTTGCTGTACGAGCTTCCGTTTCCGAGATATTTGACAAAAACCGTACAGATTTGAAAAATGATGTGTCAAATGTCCTTGAAATCGGACAAAAACCGTACAGATATGAAAAATTATGTGGTTCAATCGGCTACATTTTGAATCGAAAGTCGTAGAGCCTCGCAGATGGGCTCATTCGATTCCTCATCAAATTCTACAGTTAGCATTCCCCGAAGGTAAATTTGCTGTACGAGCTTCCGTTTCCGAGATATGTGACAAAAACCGTACAGATATGAAAAATTATGTGGTTCAATCGGCTACATTTTGAATCGAAAGTCGTAGAGCCTCGCAGATGGGCTCATTCGATTCCTCATCAAATTCTACAGTTAGCATTCCCCGAAGGTAAATTTGCTGTACGAGCTTCCGTTTCCGAGATATGTGACAAAAACCGTACAGATATGAAAAATTATGTGGTTCAAACGGCTATAACTTTTGAATCGAAAGTCGTAGAGCCTCGCAGATGGGCTCATTCTACTCCTCATCAAATTCTACAGTTAGCATTCCCCAAAGGTAAATTTGCTGTACGAGCTTCCGTTTCCGAGATATTTGACAAAAACCGTACAGATTTGAAAAATGATGTGTCAAATGTCCTTGAAATCGGACAAAAACCGTACAGATATGAAAAATTATGTGGTTCAATCGGCTACATTTTGAATCGAAAGTCGTAGAGCCTCGCAGATGGGCTCATTCTACTCCTCATCAAATTCTACAGTTAGCATTCCCCAAAGGTAAATTTGCTGTACGAGCTTCCGTTTCCGAGATATTTGACAAAAACCGTACAGATTTGAAAAATGATGTGTCAAATGTCCTTGAAATCGGACAAAAACCGTACAGATATGAAAAATTATGTGGTTCAATCGGCTACATTTTGAATCGAAAGTCGTAGAGCCTCGCAGATGGGCTCATTCGATTCCTCATCAAATTCTACAGTTAGCATTCCCCGAAGGTAAATTTGCTGTACGAGCTTCCGTTTCCGAGATATGTGACAAAAACCGTACAGATATGAAAAATTATGTGGTTCAAACGGCTATAACTTTTGAATCGAAAGTCGTAGAGCCTCGCAGATGGGCTCATTCTACTCCTCATCAAATTCTACAGTTAGCATTCCCCAAAGGTAAATTTGCTGTACGAGCTTCCGTTTCCGAGATATTTGACAAAAACCGTACAGATTTGAAAAATGATGTGTCAAATGTCCTTGAAATCGGACAAAAACCGTACAGATATGAAAAATTATGTGGTTCAATCGGCTACATTTTGAATCGAAAGTCGTAGAGCCTCGCAGATGGGCTCATTCGATTCCTCATCAAATTCTACAGTTAGCATTCCCCAAAGGTAAATTTGCTGTACGAGCTTCCGTTTCCGAGATATTTGACAAAAACCGTACAGATTTGAAAAATGATGTGTCAAATGTCCTTGAAATCGGACAAAAACCGTACAGATATGAAAAATTATGTGGTTCAAACGGCTATAACTTTTGAATCGAAAGTCGTAGAGCCTCGCAGATGGGCTCATTCTACTCCTCATCAAATTCTACAGTTAGCATTCCCCAAAGGTAAATTTGCTGTACGAGCTTCCGTTTCCGAGATATTTGACAAAAACCGTACAGATTTGAAAAATGATGTGTCAAATGTCCTTGAAATCGGACAAAAACCGTACAGATATGAAAAATTATGTGGTTCAATCGGCTACATTTTGAATCGAAAGTCGTAGAGCCTCGCAGATGGGCTCATTCGATTCCTCATCAAATTCTACAGTTAGCATTCCCCAAAGGTAAATTTGCTGTACGAGCTTCCGTTTCCGAGATATTTGACAAAAACCGTACAGATTTGAAAAATGATGTGTCAAATGTCCTTGAAATCGGACAAAAACCGTACAGATATGAAAAATTATGTGGTTCAATCGGCTACATTTTGAATCGAAAGTCGTAGAGCCTCGCAGATGGGCTCATTCGATTCCTCATCAAATTCTACAGTTAGCATTCCCCGAAGGTAAATTTGCTGTACGAGCTTCCGTTTCCGAGATATTTGACAAAAACCGTACAGATATGAAAAATTATGTGGTTCAAACGGCTATAAGTTTTGAATCGAAAGTCGTAGAGCCTCGCAGATGGGCTCATTCTACTCCTCATCAAATTCTACAGTTAGCATTCCCCAAAGGTAAATTTGCTGTACGAGCTTCCGTTTCCGAGATATTTGACAAAAACCGTACAGATTTGAAAAATGATGTGTCAAATGTCCTTGAAATCGGACAAAAACCGTACAGATATGAAAAATTATGTGGTTCAATCGGCTACATTTTGAATCGAAAGTCGTAGAGCCTCGCAGATGGGCTCATTCGATTCCTCATCAAATTCTACAGTTAGCATTCCCCAAAGGTAAATTTGCTGTACGAGCTTCCGTTTCCGAGATATTTGACAAAAACCGTACAGATTTGAAAAATGATGTGTCAAATGTCCTTGAAATCGGACAAAAACCGTACAGATATGAAAAATTATGTGGTTCAATCGGCTACATTTTGAATCGAAAGTCGTAGAGCCTCGCAGATGGGCTCATTCGATTCCTCATCAAATTCTACAGTTAGCATTCCCCGAAGGTAAATTTGCTGTACGAGCTTCCGTTTCCGAGATATTTGACAAAAACCGTACAGATATGAAAAATTATGTGGTTCAAACGGCTATAAGTTTTGAATCGAAAGTCGTAGAGCCTCGCAGATGGGCTCATTCTACTCCTCATCAAATTCTACAGTTAGCATTCCCCAAAGGTAAATTTGCTGTACGAGCTTCCGTTTCCGAGATATTTGACAAAAACCGTACAGATTTGAAAAATGATGTGTCAAATGTCCTTGAAATCGGACAAAAACCGTACAGATATGAAAAATTATGTGGTTCAATCGGCTACATTTTGAATCGAAAGTCGTAGAGCCTCGCAGATGGGCTCATTCGATTCCTCATCAAATTCTACAGTTAGCATTCCCCGAAGGTAAATTTGCTGTACGAGCTTCCGTTTCCGAGATATTTGACAAAAACCGTACAGATATGAAAAATTATGTGGTTCAAACGGCTATAAGTTTTGAATCGAAAGTCGTAGAGCCTCGCAGATGGGCTCATTCTACTCCTCATCAAATTCTACAGTTAGCATTCCCCAAAGGTAAATTTGCTGTACGAGCTTCCGTTTCCGAGATATTTGACAAAAACCGTACAGATTTGAAAAATGATGTGTCAAATGTCCTTGAAATCGGACAAAAACCGTACAGATATGAAAAATTATGTGGTTCAAACGGCTATAACTTTTGAATCGAAAGTCGTAGAGCCTCGCAGATGGGCTCATTCTACTCCTCATCAAATTCTACAGTTAGCATTCCCCAAAGGTAAATTTGCTGTACGAGCTTCCGTTTCCGAGATATTTGACAAAAACCGTACAGATTTGAAAAATGATGTGTCAAATGTCCTTGAAATCGGACAAAAACCGTACAGATATGAAAAATTATGTGGTTCAATCGGCTACATTTTGAATCGAAAGTCGTAGAGCCTCGCAGATGGGCTCATTCTACTCCTCATCAAATTCTACAGTTAGCATTCCCCAAAGGTAAATTTGCTGTACGAGCTTCCGTTTCCGAGATATTTGACAAAAACCGTACAGATTTGAAAAATGATGTGTCAAATGTCCTTGAAATCGGACAAAAACCGTACAGATATGAAAAATTATGTGGTTCAATCGGCTACATTTTGAATCGAAAGTCGTAGAGCCTCGCAGATGGGCTCATTCGATTCCTCATCAAATTCTACAGTTAGCATTCCCCGAAGGTAAATTTGCTGTACGAGCTTCCGTTTCCGAGATATGTGACAAAAACCGTACAGATATGAAAAATTATGTGGTTCAAACGGCTATAACTTTTGAATCGAAAGTCGTAGAGCCTCGCAGATGGGCTCATTCTACTCCTCATCAAATTCTACAGTTAGCATTCCCCAAAGGTAAATTTGCTGTACGAGCTTCCGTTTCCGAGATATTTGACAAAAACCGTACAGATTTGAAAAATGATGTGTCAAATGTCCTTGAAATCGGACAAAAACCGTACAGATATGAAAAATTATGTGGTTCAATCGGCTACATTTTGAATCGAAAGTCGTAGAGCCTCGCAGATGGGCTCATTCGATTCCTCATCAAATTCTACAGTTAGCATTCCCCAAAGGTAAATTTGCTGTACGAGCTTCCGTTTCCGAGATATTTGACAAAAACCGTACAGATTTGAAAAATGATGTGTCAAATGTCCTTGAAATCGGACAAAAACCGTACAGATATGAAAAATTATGTGGTTCAAACGGCTATAACTTTTGAATCGAAAGTCGTAGAGCCTCGCAGATGGGCTCATTCTACTCCTCATCAAATTCTACAGTTAGCATTCCCCAAAGGTAAATTTGCTGTACGAGCTTCCGTTTCCGAGATATTTGACAAAAACCGTACAGATTTGAAAAATGATGTGTCAAATGTCCTTGAAATCGGACAAAAACCGTACAGATATGAAAAATTATGTGGTTCAATCGGCTACATTTTGAATCGAAAGTCGTAGAGCCTCGCAGATGGGCTCATTCGATTCCTCATCAAATTCTACAGTTAGCATTCCCCAAAGGTAAATTTGCTGTACGAGCTTCCGTTTCCGAGATATTTGACAAAAACCGTACAGATTTGAAAAATGATGTGTCAAATGTCCTTGAAATCGGACAAAAACCGTACAGATATGAAAAATTATGTGGTTCAATCGGCTACATTTTGAATCGAAAGTCGTAGAGCCTCGCAGATGGGCTCATTCGATTCCTCATCAAATTCTACAGTTAGCATTCCCCGAAGGTAAATTTGCTGTACGAGCTTCCGTTTCCGAGATATTTGACAAAAACCGTACAGATATGAAAAATTATGTGGTTCAAACGGCTATAAGTTTTGAATCGAAAGTCGTAGAGCCTCGCAGATGGGCTCATTCTACTCCTCATCAAATTCTACAGTTAGCATTCCCCAAAGGTAAATTTGCTGTACGAGCTTCCGTTTCCGAGATATTTGACAAAAACCGTACAGATTTGAAAAATGATGTGTCAAATGTCCTTGAAATCGGACAAAAACCGTACAGATATGAAAAATTATGTGGTTCAATCGGCTACATTTTGAATCGAAAGTCGTAGAGCCTCGCAGATGGGCTCATTCGATTCCTCATCAAATTCTACAGTTAGCATTCCCCGAAGGTAAATTTGCTGTACGAGCTTCCGTTTCCGAGATATTTGACAAAAACCGTACAGATATGAAAAATTATGTGGTTCAAACGGCTATAACTTTTGAATCGAAAGTCGTAGAGCCTCGCAGATGGGCTCATTCTACTCCTCATCAAATTCTACAGTTAGCATTCCCCAAAGGTAAATTTGCTGTACGAGCTTCCGTTTCCGAGATATTTGACAAAAACCGTACAGATTTGAAAAATGATGTGTCAAATGTCCTTGAAATCGGACAAAAACCGTACAGATATGAAAAATTATGTGGTTCAATCGGCTACATTTTGAATCGAAAGTCGTAGAGCCTCGCAGATGGGCTCATTCGATTCCTCATCAAATTCTACAGTTAGCATTCCCCAAAGGTAAATTTGCTGTACGAGCTTCCGTTTCCGAGATATTTGACAAAAACCGTACAGATATGAAAAATTATGTGGTTCAATCGGCTACATTTTGAATCGAAAGTCGTAGAGCCTCGCAGATGGGCTCATTCGATTCCTCATCAAATTCTACAGTTAGCATTCCCCAAAGGTAAATTTGCTGTACGAGCTTCCGTTTCCGAGATATTTGACAAAAACCGTACAGATTTGAAAAATGATGTGTCAAATGTCCTTGAAATCGGACAAAAACCGTACAGATATGAAAAATTATGTGGTTCAATCGGCTACATTTTGAATCGAAAGTCGTAGAGCCTCGCAGATGGGCTCATTCGATTCCTCATCAAATTCTACAGTTAGCATTCCCCGAAGGTAAATTTGCTGTACGAGCTTCCGTTTCCGAGATATGTGACAAAAACCGTACAGATATGAAAAATTATGTGGTTCAAACGGCTATAACTTTTGAATCGAAAGTCGTAGAGCCTCGCAGATGGGCTCATTCTACTCCTCATCAAATTCTACAGTTAGCATTCCCCAAAGGTAAATTTGCTGTACGAGCTTCCGTTTCCGAGATATTTGACAAAAACCGTACAGATTTGAAAAATGATGTGTCAAATGTCCTTGAAATCGGACAAAAACCGTACAGATATGAAAAATTATGTGGTTCAATCGGCTACATTTTGAATCGAAAGTCGTAGAGCCTCGCAGATGGGCTCATTCGATTCCTCATCAAATTCTACAGTTAGCATTCCCCAAAGGTAAATTTGCTGTACGAGCTTCCGTTTCCGAGATATTTGACAAAAACCGTACAGATTTGAAAAATGATGTGTCAAATGTCCTTGAAATCGGACAAAAACCGTACAGATATGAAAAATTATGTGGTTCAATCGGCTACATTTTGAATCGAAAGTCGTAGAGCCTCGCAGATGGGCTCATTCGATTCCTCATCAAATTCTACAGGTAGCATTCCCCGAAGGTAAATTTGCTGTACGAGCTTCCGTTTCCGAGATATTTGACAAAAACCGTACAGATTTGAAAAATGATGTGTCAAATGTCCTTGAAATCGGACAAAAACCGTACAGATATGAAAAATTATGTGGTTCAATCGGCTACATTTTGAATCGAAAGTCGTAGAGCCTCGCAGATGGGCTCATTCGATTCCTCATCAAATTCTACAGTTAGCATTCCCCAAAAGTAAATTTGCTGTACGAGCTTCCGTTTCCGAGATATTTGACAAAAACCGTACAGATTTGAAAAATGATGTGTCAAATGTCCTTGAAATCGGACAAAAACCGTACAGATATGAAAAATTATGTGGTTCAATCGGCTACATTTTGAATCGAAAGTCGTAGAGCCTCGCAGATGGGCTCATTCGATTCCTCATCAAATTCTACAGTTAGCATTCCCCAAAAGTAAATTTGCTGTACGAGCTTCCGTTTCCGAGATATTTGACAAAAACCGTACAGATATGAAAAATTATGTGGTTCAAACGGCTATAAGTTTTGAATCGAAAGTCGTAGAGCCTCGCAGATGGGCTCATTCTACTCCTCATCAAATTCTACAGTTAGCATTCCCCAAAGGTAAATTTGCTGTACGAGCTTCCGTTTCCGAGATATTTGACAAAAACCGTACAGATTTGAAAAATGATGTGTCAAATGTCCTTGAAATCGGACAAAAACCGTACAGATATGAAAAATTATGTGGTTCAATCGGCTACATTTTGAATCGAAAGTCGTAGAGCCTCGCAGATGGGCTCATTCGATTCCTCATCAAATTCTACAGTTAGCATTCCCCGAAGGTAAATTTGCTGTACGAGCTTCCGTTTCCGAGATATTTGACAAAAACCATACAGATATGAAAAATTATGTGGTTCAAACGGCTATAAGTTTTGAATCGAAAGTCGTAGAGCCTCGCAGATGGGCTCATTCTACTCCTCATCAAATTCTACAGTTAGCATTCCCCAAAGGTAAATTTGCTGTACGAGCTACCGTTTCCGAGATATTTGACAAAAACCGTACAGATTTGAAAAATGATGTGTCAAATGTCCTTGAAATCGGACAAAAACCGTACAGATATGAAAAATTATGTGGTTCAATCGGCTACATTTTGAATCGAAAGTCGTAGAGCCTCGCAGATGGGCTCATTCGATTCCTCATCAAATTCTACAGTTAGCATTCCCCAAAGGTAAATTTGCTGTACGAGCTTCCGTTTCCGAGATATTTGACAAAAACCGTACAGATTTGAAAAATGATGTGTCAAATGTCCTTGAAATCGGACAAAAACCGTACAGATATGAAAAATTATGTGGTTCAAACGGCTATAACTTTTGAATCGAAAGTCGTAGAGCCTCGCAGATGGGCTCATTCTACTCCTCATCAAATTCTACAGTTAGCATTCCCCAAAGGTAAATTTGCTGTACGAGCTTCCGTTTCCGAGATATTTGACAAAAACCGTACAGATTTGAAAAATGATGTGTCAAATGTCCTTGAAATCGGACAAAAACCGTACAGATATGAAAAATTATGTGGTTCAATCGGCTACATTTTGAATCGAAAGTCGTAGAGCCTCGCAGATGGGCTCATTCGATTCCTCATCAAATTCTACAGTTAGCATTCCCCAAAGGTAAATTTGCTGTACGAGCTTCCGTTTCCGAGATATTTGACAAAAACCGTACAGATTTGAAAAATGATGTGTCAAATGTCCTTGAAATCGGACAAAAACCGTACAGATATGAAAAATTATGTGGTTCAATCGGCTACATTTTGAATCGAAAGTCGTAGAGCCTCGCAGATGGGCTCATTCGATTCCTCATCAAATTCTACAGTTAGCATTCCCCGAAGGTAAATTTGCTGTACGAGCTTCCGTTTCCGAGATATTTGACAAAAACCGTACAGATATGAAAAATTATGTGGTTCAAACGGCTATAACTTTTGAATCGAAAGTCGTAGAGCCTCGCAGATGGGCTCATTCGATTCCTCATCAAATTCTACAGTTAGCATTCCCCAAAGGTAAATTTGCTGTACGAGCTTCCGTTTCCGAGATATTTGACAAAAACCGTACAGATTTGAAAAATGATGTGTCAAATGTCCTTGAAATCGGACAAAAACCGTACAGATATGAAAAATTATGTGGTTCAATCGGCTACATTTTGAATCGAAAGTCGTAGAGCCTCGCAGATGGGCTCATTCGATTCCTCATCAAATTCTACAGTTAGCATTCCCCGAAGGTAAATTTGCTGTACGAGCTTCCGTTTCCGAGATATTTGACAAAAACCGTACAGATATGAAAAATTATGTGGTTCAAACGGCTATAACTTTTGAATCGAAAGTCGTAGAGCCTCGCAGATGGGCTCATTCTACTCCTCATCAAATTCTACAGTTAGCATTCCCCAAAGGTAAATTTGCTGTACGAGCTTCCGTTTCCGAGATATTTGACAAAAACCGTACAGATTTGAAAAATGATGTGTCAAATGTCCTTGAAATCGGACAAAAACCGTACAGATATGAAAAATTATGTGGTTCAATCGGCTACATTTTGAATCGAAAGTCGTAGAGCCTCGCAGATGGGCTCATTCGATTCCTCATCAAATTCTACAGTTAGCATTCTCCGAAGGTAAATTTGCTGTACGAGCTTCCGTTTCCGAGATATTTGACAAAAACCGTACAGATATGAAAAATGATGTGGTTCAAACGGCTATAACTTTTGAATCGAAAGTCGTAGAGCCTCGCAGATGGGCTCATTCGATTCCTCATCAAATTCTACAGTTAGCATTCCCCGAAGGTAAATTTGCTGTACGAGCTTCCGTTTCCGAGATATTTGACAAAAACCGTACAGATATGAAAAATTATGTGGTTCAATCGGCTACATTTTGAATCGAAAGTCGTAGAGCCTCGCAGATGGGCTCATTCGATTCCTCATCAAATTCTACAGTTAGCATTCCCCAAAGGTAAATTTGCTGTACGAGCTTCCGTTTCCGAGATATTTGACAAAAACCGTACAGATTTGAAAAATGATGTGTCAAATGTCCTTGAAATCGGACAAAAACCGTACAGATATGAAAAATTATGTGGTTCAATCGGCTACATTTTGAATCGAAAGTCGTAGAGCCTCGCAGATGGGCTCATTCGATTCCTCATCAAATTCTACAGTTAGCATTCCCCGAAGGTAAATTTGCTGTACGAGCTTCCGTTTCCGAGATATTTGACAAAAACCGTACAGATATGAAAAATTATGTGGTTCAAACGGCTATAACTTTTGAATCGAAAGTCGTAGAGCCTCGCAGATGGGCTCATTCGATTCCTCATCAAATTCTACAGTTAGCATTCCCCAAAGGTAAATTTGCTGTACGAGCTTCCGTTTCCGAGATATTTGACAAAAACCGTACAGATTTGAAAAATGATGTGTCAAATGTCCTTGAAATCGGACAAAAACCGTACAGATATGAAAAATTATGTGGTTCAATCGGCTACATTTTGAATCGAAAGTCGTAGAGCCTCGCAGATGGGCTCATTCGATTCCTCATCAAATTCTACAGTTAGCATTCCCCGAAGGTAAATTTGCTGTACGAGCTTCCGTTTCCGAGATATTTGACAAAAACCGTACAGATATGAAAAATTATGTGGTTCAAACGGCTATAACTTTTGAATCGAAAGTCGTAGAGCCTCGCAGATGGGCTCATTCTACTCCTCATCAAATTCTACAGTTAGCATTCCCCAAAGGTAAATTTGCTGTACGAGCTTCCGTTTCCGAGATATTTGACAAAAACCGTACAGATTTGAAAAATGATGTGTCAAATGTCCTTGAAATCGGACAAAAACCGTACAGATATGAAAAATTATGTGGTTCAATCGGCTACATTTTGAATCGAAAGTCGTAGAGCCTCGCAGATGGGCTCATTCGATTCCTCATCAAATTCTACAGTTAGCATTCCCCGAAGGTAAATTTGCTGTACGAGCTTCCGTTTCCGAGATATGTGACAAAAACCGTACAGATATGAAAAATTATGTGGTTCAATCGGCTACATTTTGAATCGAAAGTCGTAGAGCCTCGCAGATGGGCTCATTCGATTCCTCATCAAATTCTACAGTTAGCATTCCCCGAAGGTAAATTTGCTGTACGAGCTTCCGTTTCCGAGATATTTGACAAAAACCGTACAGATATGAAAAATTATGTGGTTCAAACGGCTATAACTTTTGAATCGAAAGTCGTAGAGCCTCGCAGATGGGCTCATTCGATTCCTCATCAAATTCTACAGTTAGCATTCCCCAAAGGTAAATTTGCTGTACGAGCTTCCGTTTCCGAGATATTTGACAAAAACCGTACAGATTTGAAAAATGATGTGTCAAATGTCCTTGAAATCGGACAAAAACCGTACAGATATGAAAAATTATGTGGTTCAATCGGCTACATTTTGAATCGAAAGTCGTAGAGCCTCGCAGATGGGCTCATTCGATTCCTCATCAAATTCTACAGTTAGCATTCCCCGAAGGTAAATTTGCTGTACGAGCTTCCGTTTCCGAGATATTTGACAAAAACCGTACAGATATGAAAAATTATGTGGTTCAAACGGCTATAACTTTTGAATCGAAAGTCGTAGAGCCTCGCAGATGGGCTCATTCTACTCCTCATCAAATTCTACAGTTAGCATTCCCCAAAGGTAAATTTGCTGTACGAGCTTCCGTTTCCGAGATATTTGACAAAAACCGTACAGATTTGAAAAATGATGTGTCAAATGTCCTTGAAATCGGACAAAAACCGTACAGATATGAAAAATTATGTGGTTCAATCGGCTACATTTTGAATCGAAAGTCGTAGAGCCTCGCAGATGGGCTCATTCGATTCCTCATCAAATTCTACAGTTAGCATTCCCCGAAGGTAAATTTGCTGTACGAGCTTCCGTTTCCGAGATATGTGACAAAAACCGTACAGATATGAAAAATTATGTGGTTCAATCGGCTACATTTTGAATCGAAAGTCGTAGAGCCTCGCAGATGGGCTCATTCGATTCCTCATCAAATTCTACAGTTAGCATTCCCCGAAGGTAAATTTGCTGTACGAGCTTCCGTTTCCGAGATATGTGACAAAAACCGTACAGATATGAAAAATTATGTGGTTCAAACGGCTATAACTTTTGAATCGAAAGTCGTAGAGCCTCGCAGATGGGCTCATTCTACTCCTCATCAAATTCTACAGTTAGCATTCCCCAAAGGTAAATTTGCTGTACGAGCTTCCGTTTCCGAGATATTTGACAAAAACCGTACAGATTTGAAAAATGATGTGTCAAATGTCCTTGAAATCGGACAAAAACCGTACAGATATGAAAAATTATGTGGTTCAATCGGCTACATTTTGAATCGAAAGTCGTAGAGCCTCGCAGATGGGCTCATTCTACTCCTCATCAAATTCTACAGTTAGCATTCCCCAAAGGTAAATTTGCTGTACGAGCTTCCGTTTCCGAGATATTTGACAAAAACCGTACAGATTTGAAAAATGATGTGTCAAATGTCCTTGAAATCGGACAAAAACCGTACAGATATGAAAAATTATGTGGTTCAATCGGCTACATTTTGAATCGAAAGTCGTAGAGCCTCGCAGATGGGCTCATTCGATTCCTCATCAAATTCTACAGTTAGCATTCCCCGAAGGTAAATTTGCTGTACGAGCTTCCGTTTCCGAGATATGTGACAAAAACCGTACAGATATGAAAAATTATGTGGTTCAATCGGCTACATTTTGAATCGAAAGTCGTAGAGCCTCGCAGATGGGCTCATTCGATTCCTCATCAAATTCTACAGTTAGCATTCCCCGAAGGTAAATTTGCTGTACGAGCTTCCGTTTCCGAGATATGTGACAAAAACCGTACAGATATGAAAAATTATGTGGTTCAAACGGCTATAACTTTTGAATCGAAAGTCGTAGAGCCTCGCAGATGGGCTCATTCTACTCCTCATCAAATTCTACAGTTAGCATTCCCCAAAGGTAAATTTGCTGTACGAGCTTCCGTTTCCGAGATATTTGACAAAAACCGTACAGATTTGAAAAATGATGTGTCAAATGTCCTTGAAATCGGACAAAAACCGTACAGATATGAAAAATTATGTGGTTCAATCGGCTACATTTTGAATCGAAAGTCGTAGAGCCTCGCAGATGGGCTCATTCTACTCCTCATCAAATTCTACAGTTAGCATTCCCCAAAGGTAAATTTGCTGTACGAGCTTCCGTTTCCGAGATATTTGACAAAAACCGTACAGATTTGAAAAATGATGTGTCAAATGTCCTTGAAATCGGACAAAAACCGTACAGATATGAAAAATTATGTGGTTCAATCGGCTACATTTTGAATCGAAAGTCGTAGAGCCTCGCAGATGGGCTCATTCGATTCCTCATCAAATTCTACAGTTAGCATTCCCCGAAGGTAAATTTGCTGTACGAGCTTCCGTTTCCGAGATATGTGACAAAAACCGTACAGATATGAAAAATTATGTGGTTCAATCGGCTACATTTTGAATCGAAAGTCGTAGAGCCTCGCAGATGGGCTCATTCGATTCCTCATCAAATTCTACAGTTAGCATTCCCCGAAGGTAAATTTGCTGTACGAGCTTCCGTTTCCGAGATATGTGACAAAAACCGTACAGATATGAAAAATTATGTGGTTCAAACGGCTATAACTTTTGAATCGAAAGTCGTAGAGCCTCGCAGATGGGCTCATTCTACTCCTCATCAAATTCTACAGTTAGCATTCCCCAAAGGTAAATTTGCTGTACGAGCTTCCGTTTCCGAGATATTTGACAAAAACCGTACAGATTTGAAAAATGATGTGTCAAATGTCCTTGAAATCGGACAAAAACCGTACAGATATGAAAAATTATGTGGTTCAATCGGCTACATTTTGAATCGAAAGTCGTAGAGCCTCGCAGATGGGCTCATTCGATTCCTCATCAAATTCTACAGTTAGCATTCCCCAAAGGTAAATTTGCTGTACGAGCTTCCGTTTCCGAGATATTTGACAAAAACCGTACAGATTTGAAAAATGATGTGTCAAATGTCCTTGAAATCGGACAAAAACCGTACAGATATGAAAAATTATGTGGTTCAAACGGCTATAACTTTTGAATCGAAAGTCGTAGAGCCTCGCAGATGGGCTCATTCTACTCCTCATCAAATTCTACAATTAGCATTCCCCAAAGGTAAATTTGCTGTACGAGCTTCCGTTTCCGAGATATTTGACAAAAACCGTACAGATTTGAAAAATGATGTGTCAAATGTCCTTGAAATCGGACAAAAACCGTACAGATATGAAAAATTATGTGGTTCAATCGGCTACATTTTGAATCGAAAGTCGTAGAGCCTCGCAGATGGGCTCATTCGATTCCTCATCAAATTCTACAGTTAGCATTCCCCGAAGGTAAATTTGCTGTACGAGCTTCCGTTTCCGAGATATTTGACAAAAACCGTACAGATATGAAAAATTATGTGGTTCAAACGGCTATAAGTTTTGAATCGAAAGTCGTAGAGCCTCGCAGATGGGCTCATTCTACTCCTCATCAAATTCTACAGTTAGCATTCCCCAAAGGTAAATTTGCTGTACGAGCTTCCGTTTCCGAGATATTTGACAAAAACCGTACAGATTTGAAAAATGATGTGTCAAATGTCCTTGAAATCGGACAAAAACCGTACAGATATGAAAAATTATGTGGTTCAATCGGCTACATTTTGAATCGAAAGTCGTAGAGCCTCGCAGATGGGCTCATTCGATTCCTCATCAAATTCTACAGTTAGCATTCCCCGAAGGTAAATTTGCTGTACGAGCTTCCGTTTCCGAGATATTTGACAAAAACCGTACAGATATGAAAAATTATGTGGTTCAAACGGCTATAACTTTTGAATCGAAAGTCGTAGAGCCTCGCAGATGGGCTCATTCTACTCCTCATCAAATTCTACAGTTAGCATTCCCCAAAGGTAAATTTGCTGTACGAGCTTCCGTTTCCGAGATATTTGACAAAAACCGTACAGATTTGAAAAATGATGTGTCAAATGTCCTTGAAATCGGACAAAAAACGTACAGATATGAAAAATTATGTGGTTCAATCGGCTACATTTTGAATCGAAAGTCGTAGAGCCTCGCAGATGGGCTCATTCGATTCCTCATCAAATTCTACAGTTAGCATTCCCCAAAGGTAAATTTGCTGTACGAGCTTCCGTTTCCGAGATATTTGACAAAAACCGTACAGATATGAAAAATTATGTGGTTCAATCGGCTACATTTTGAATCGAAAGTCGTAGAGCCTCGCAGATGGGCTCATTCGATTCCTCATCAAATTCTACAGTTAGCATTCCCCGAAGGTAAATTTGCTGTACGAGCTTCCGTTTCCGAGATATTTGACAAAAACCGTACAGATATGAAAAATTATGTGGTTCAATCGGCTACATTTTGAATCGAAAGTCGTAGAGCCTCGCAGATGGGCTCATTCGATTCCTCATCAAATTCTACAGTTAGCATTCCCCAAAGGTAAATTTGCTGTACGAGCTTCCGTTTCCGAGATATTTGACAAAAACCGTACAGATTTGAAAAATGATGTGTCAAATGTCCTTGAAATCGGACAAAAACCGTACAGATATGAAAAATTATGTGGTTCAATCGGCTACATTTTGAATCGAAAGTCGTAGAGCCTCGCAGATGGGCTCATTCGATTCCTCATCAAATTCTACAGTTAGCATTCCCCAAAGGTAAATTTGCTGTACGAGCTTCCGTTTCCGAGATATTTGACAAAAACCGTACAGATTTGAAAAATGATGTGTCAAATGTCCTTGAAATCGGACAAAAACCGTACAGATATGAAAAATTATGTGGTTCAATCGGCTACATTTTGAATCGAAAGTCGTAGAGCCTCGCAGATGGGCTCATTCGATTCCTCATCAAATTCTACAGTTAGCATTCCCCGAAGGTAAATTTGCTGTACGAGCTTCCGTTTCCGAGATATGTGACAAAAACCGTACAGATATGAAAAATTATGTGGTTCAAACGGCTATAACTTTTGAATCGAAAGTCGTAGAGCCTCGCAGATGGGCTCATTCTACTCCTCATCAAATTCTACAGTTAGCATTCCCCAAAGGTAAATTTGCTGTACGAGCTTCCGTTTCCGAGATATTTGACAAAAACCGTACAGATTTGAAAAATGATGTGTCAAATGTCCTTGAAATCGGACAAAAACCGTACAGATATGAAAAATTATGTGGTTCAATCGGCTACATTTTGAATCGAAAGTCGTAGAGCCTCGCAGATGGGCTCATTCGATTCCTCATCAAATTCTACAGTTAGCATTCCCCAAAGGTAAATTTGCTGTACGAGCTTCCGTTTCCGAGATATTTGACAAAAACCGTACAGATATGAAAAATTATGTGGTTCAAACGGCTATAAGTTTTGAATCGAAAGTCGTAGAGCCTCGCAGATGGGCTCATTCTACTCCTCATCAAATTCTACAGTTAGCATTCCCCAAAGGTAAATTTGCTGTACGAGCTTCCGTTTCCGAGATATTTGACAAAAACCGTACAGATTTGAAAAATGATGTGTCAAATGTCCTTGAAATCGGACAAAAACCGTACAGATATGAAAAATTATGTGGTTCAATCGGCTACATTTTGAATCGAAAGTCGTAGAGCCTCGCAGATGGGCTCATTCGATTCCTCATCAAATTCTACAGTTAGCATTCCCCGAAGGTAAATTTGCTGTACGAGCTTCCGTTTCCGAGATATTTGACAAAAACCATACAGATATGAAAAATTATGTGGTTCAAACGGCTATAAGTTTTGAATCGAAAGTCGTAGAGCCTCGCAGATGGGCTCATTCTACTCCTCATCAAATTCTACAGTTAGCATTCCCCAAAGGTAAATTTGCTGTACGAGCTACCGTTTCCGAGATATTTGACAAAAACCGTACAGATTTGAAAAATGATGTGTCAAATGTCCTTGAAATCGGACAAAAACCGTACAGATATGAAAAATTATGTGGTTCAATCGGCTACATTTTGAATCGAAAGTCGTAGAGCCTCGCAGATGGGCTCATTCGATTCCTCATCAAATTCTACAGTTAGCATTCCCCAAAGGTAAATTTGCTGTACGAGCTTCCGTTTCCGAGATATTTGACAAAAACCGTACAGATTTGAAAAATGATGTGTCAAATGTCCTTGAAATCGGACAAAAACCGTACAGATATGAAAAATTATGTGGTTCAAACGGCTATAACTTTTGAATCGAAAGTCGTAGAGCCTCGCAGATGGGCTCATTCTACTCCTCATCAAATTCTACAGTTAGCATTCCCCAAAGGTAAATTTGCTGTACGAGCTTCCGTTTCCGAGATATTTGACAAAAACCGTACAGATTTGAAAAATGATGTGTCAAATGTCCTTGAAATCGGACAAAAACCGTACAGATATGAAAAATTATGTGGTTCAATCGGCTACATTTTGAATCGAAAGTCGTAGAGCCTCGCAGATGGGCTCATTCGATTCCTCATCAAATTCTACAGTTAGCATTCCCCAAAGGTAAATTTGCTGTACGAGCTTCCGTTTCCGAGATATTTGACAAAAACCGTACAGATTTGAAAAATGATGTGTCAAATGTCCTTGAAATCGGACAAAAACCGTACAGATATGAAAAATTATGTGGTTCAATCGGCTACATTTTGAATCGAAAGTCGTAGAGCCTCGCAGATGGGCTCATTCGATTCCTCATCAAATTCTACAGTTAGCATTCCCCGAAGGTAAATTTGCTGTACGAGCTTCCGTTTCCGAGATATTTGACAAAAACCGTACAGATATGAAAAATTATGTGGTTCAAACGGCTATAAGTTTTGAATCGAAAGTCGTAGAGCCTCGCAGATGGGCTCATTCTACTCCTCATCAAATTCTACAGTTAGCATTCCCCAAAGGTAAATTTGCTGTACGAGCTTCCGTTTCCGAGATATTTGACAAAAACCGTACAGATTTGAAAAATGATGTGTCAAATGTCCTTGAAATCGGACAAAAACCGTACAGATATGAAAAATTATGTGGTTCAATCGGCTACATTTTGAATCGAAAGTCGTAGAGCCTCGCAGATGGGCTCATTCGATTCCTCATCAAATTCTACAGTTAGCATTCCCCGAAGGTAAATTTGCTGTACGAGCTTCCGTTTCCGAGATATTTGACAAAAACCGTACAGATATGAAAAATTATGTGGTTCAAACGGCTATAAGTTTTGAATCGAAAGTCGTAGAGCCTCGCAGATGGGCTCATTCTACTCCTCATCAAATTCTACAGTTAGCATTCCCCAAAGGTAAATTTGCTGTACGAGCTTCCGTTTCCGAGATATTTGACAAAAACCGTACAGATTTGAAAAATGATGTGTCAAATGTCCTTGAAATCGGACAAAAACCGTACAGATATGAAAAATTATGTGGTTCAATCGGCTACATTTTGAATCGAAAGTCGTAGAGCCTCGCAGATGGGCTCATTCGATTCCTCATCAAATTCTACAGTTAGCATTCCCCGAAGGTAAATTTGCTGTACGAGCTTCCGTTTCCGAGATATTTGACAAAAACCATACAGATATGAAAAATTATGTGGTTCAAACGGCTATAAGTTTTGAATCGAAAGTCGTAGAGCCTCGCAGATGGGCTCATTCTACTCCTCATCAAATTCTACAGTTAGCATTCCCCAAAGGTAAATTTGCTGTACGAGCTACCGTTTCCGAGATATTTGACAAAAACCGTACAGATTTGAAAAATGATGTGTCAAATGTCCTTGAAATCGGACAAAAACCGTACAGATATGAAAAATTATGTGGTTCAATCGGCTACATTTTGAATCGAAAGTCGTAGAGCCTCGCAGATGGGCTCATTCGATTCCTCATCAAATTCTACAGTTAGCATTCCCCAAAGGTAAATTTGCTGTACGAGCTTCCGTTTCCGAGATATTTGACAAAAACCGTACAGATTTGAAAAATGATGTGTCAAATGTCCTTGAAATCGGACAAAAACCGTACAGATATGAAAAATTATGTGGTTCAAACGGCTATAACTTTTGAATCGAAAGTCGTAGAGCCTCGCAGATGGGCTCATTCTACTCCTCATCAAATTCTACAGTTAGCATTCCCCAAAGGTAAATTTGCTGTACGAGCTTCCGTTTCCGAGATATTTGACAAAAACCGTACAGATTTGAAAAATGATGTGTCAAATGTCCTTGAAATCGGACAAAAACCGTACAGATATGAAAAATTATGTGGTTCAATCGGCTACATTTTGAATCGAAAGTCGTAGAGCCTCGCAGATGGGCTCATTCGATTCCTCATCAAATTCTACAGTTAGCATTCCCCAAAGGTAAATTTGCTGTACGAGCTTCCGTTTCCGAGATATTTGACAAAAACCGTACAGATTTGAAAAATGATGTGTCAAATGTCCTTGAAATCGGACAAAAACCGTACAGATATGAAAAATTATGTGGTTCAATCGGCTACATTTTGAATCGAAAGTCGTAGAGCCTCGCAGATGGGCTCATTCGATTCCTCATCAAATTCTACAGTTAGCATTCCCCGAAGGTAAATTTGCTGTACGAGCTTCCGTTTCCGAGATATTTGACAAAAACCGTACAGATATGAAAAATTATGTGGTTCAAACGGCTATAAGTTTTGAATCGAAAGTCGTAGAGCCTCGCAGATGGGCTCATTCTACTCCTCATCAAATTCTACAGTTAGCATTCCCCAAAGGTAAATTTGCTGTACGAGCTTCCGTTTCCGAGATATTTGACAAAAACCGTACAGATTTGAAAAATGATGTGTCAAATGTCCTTGAAATCGGACAAAAACCGTACAGATATGAAAAATTATGTGGTTCAATCGGCTACATTTTGAATCGAAAGTCGTAGAGCCTCGCAGATGGGCTCATTCGATTCCTCATCAAATTCTACAGTTAGCATTCCCCGAAGGTAAATTTGCTGTACGAGCTTCCGTTTCCGAGATATTTGACAAAAACCGTACAGATATGAAAAATTATGTGGTTCAAACGGCTATAACTTTTGAATCGAAAGTCGTAGAGCCTCGCAGATGGGCTCATTCTACTCCTCATCAAATTCTACAGTTAGCATTCCCCAAAGGTAAATTTGCTGTACGAGCTTCCGTTTCCGAGATATTTGACAAAAACCGTACAGATTTGAAAAATGATGTGTCAAATGTCCTTGAAATCGGACAAAAACCGTACAGATATGAAAAATTATGTGGTTCAATCGGCTACATTTTGAATCGAAAGTCGTAGAGCCTCGCAGATGGGCTCATTCGATTCCTCATCAAATTCTACAGTTAGCATTCTCCGAAGGTAAATTTGCTGTACGAGCTTCCGTTTCCGAGATATTTGACAAAAACCGTACAGATATGAAAAATGATGTGGTTCAAACGGCTATAACTTTTGAATCGAAAGTCGTAGAGCCTCGCAGATGGGCTCATTCTACTCCTCATCAAATTCTACAGTTAGCATTCCCCAAAGGTAAATTTGCTGTACGAGCTTCCGTTTCCGAGATATTTGACAAAAACCGTACAGATTTGAAAAATGATGTGTCAAATGTCCTTGAAATCGGACAAAAACCGTACAGATATGAAAAATTATGTGGTTCAATCGGCTACATTTTGAATCGAAAGTCGTAGAGCCTCGCAGATGGGCTCATTCGATTCCTCATCAAATTCTACAGTTAGCATTCCCCAAAGGCAAATTTGCTGTACGAGCTTCCGTTTCCGAGATATTTGACAAAAACCGTACAGATTTGAAAAATGATGTGTCAAATGTCCTTGAAATCGGACAAAAACCGTACAGATATGAAAAATTATGTTGTTCAAACGGCTATAACTTTTGAATCGAAAGTCGTAGAGCCTCGCAGATGGGCTCATTCTACTCCTCATCAAATTCTACAGTTAGCATTCCCCAAAGGTAAATTTGCTGTACGAGCTTCCGTTTCCGAGATATTTGACAAAAACCGTACAGATTTGAAAAATGATGTGTCAAATGTCCTTGAAATCGGACAAAAACCGTACAGATATGAAAAATTATGTGGTTCAATCGGCTACATTTTGAATCGAAAGTCGTAGAGCCTCGCAGATGGGCTCATTCGATTCCTCATCAAATTCTACAGTTAGCATTCCCCAAAGGTAAATTTGCTGTACGAGCTTCCGTTTCCGAGATATTTGACAAAAACCGTACAGATTTGAAAAATGATGTGTCAAATGTCCTTGAAATCGGACAAAAACCGTACAGATATGAAAAATTATGTGGTTCAATCGGCTACATTTTGAATCGAAAGTCGTAGAGCCTCGCAGATGGGCTCATTCGATTCCTCATCAAATTCTACAGTTAGCATTCCCCGAAGGTAAATTTGCTGTACGAGCTTCCGTTTCCGAGATATTTGACAAAAACCGTACAGATATGAAAAATTATGTGGTTCAAACGGCTATAAGTTTTGAATCGAAAGTCGTAGAGCCTCGCAGATGGGCTCATTCTACTCCTCATCAAATTCTACAGTTAGCATTCCCCAAAGGTAAATTTGCTGTACGAGCTTCCGTTTCCGAGATATTTGACAAAAACCGTACAGATTTGAAAAA
This sequence comes from Borostomias antarcticus, assembly GCF_949987555.1. Taxonomy (NCBI): domain Eukaryota; kingdom Metazoa; phylum Chordata; class Actinopteri; order Stomiiformes; family Stomiidae; genus Borostomias; species Borostomias antarcticus. The sequence goes on from NW_028175884.1 coordinate 510,966, forward strand.
TGATGTGTCAAATGTCCTTGAAATCGGACAAAAACCGTACAGATATGAAAAATTATGTGGTTCAATCGGCTACATTTTGAATCGAAAGTCGTAGAGCCTCGCAGATGGGCTCATTCGATTCCTCATCAAATTCTACAGTTAGTATTCCCCGAAGGTAAATTTGCTGTACGAGCTTCCGTTTCCGAGATATTTGACAAAAACCGTACAGATATGAAAAATTATGTGGTTCAAACGGCTATAACTTTTGAATCGAAAGTCGTAGAGCCTCGCAGATGGGCTCATTCTACTCCTCATCAAATTCTACAGTTAGCATTCCCCAAAGGTAAATTTGCTGTACGAGCTTCCGTTTCCGAGATATTTGACAAAAACCGTACAGATTTGAAAAATGATGTGTCAAATGTCCTTGAAATCGGACAAAAACCGTACAGATATGAAAAATTATGTGGTTCAATCGGCTACATTTTGAATCGAAAGTCGTAGAGCCTCGCAGATGGGCTCATTCGATTCCTCATCAAATTCTACAGTTAGCATTCCCCGAAGGTAAATTTGCTGTACGAGCTTCCGTTTCCGAGATATTTGACAAAAACCGTACAGATATGAAAAATTATGTGGTTCAAACGGCTATAACTTTTGAATCGAAAGTCGTAGAGCCTCGCAGATGGGCTCATTCTACTCCTCATCAAATTCTACAGTTAGCATTCCCCAAAGGTAAATTTGCTGTACGAGCTTCCGTTTCCGAGATATTTGACAAAAACCGTACAGATTTGAAAAATGATGTGTCAAATGTCCTTGAAATCGGACAAAAACCGTACAGATATGAAAAATTATGTGGTTCAATCGGCTACATTTTGAATCGAAAGTCGTAGAGCCTCGCAGATGGGCTCATTCGATTCCTCATCAAATTCTACAGTTAGCATTCCCCGAAGGTAAATTTGCTGTACGAGCTTCCGTTTCCGAGATATTTGACAAAAACCGTACAGATATGAAAAATTATGTGGTTCAATCGGCTACATTTTGAATCGAAAGTCGTAGAGCCTCGCAGATGGGCTCATTCGATTCCTCATCAAATTCTACAGTTAGCATTCCCCAAAGGTAAATTTGCTGTACGAGCTTCCGTTTCCGAGATATTTGACAAAAACCGTACAGATTTGAAAAATGATGTGTCAAATGTCCTTGAAATCGGACAAAAACCGTACAGATATGAAAGATTATGTGGTTCAATCGGCTACATTTTGAATCGAAAGTCGTAGAGCCTCGCAGATGGGCTCATTCGATTCCTCATCAAATTCTACAGTTAGCATTCCCCGAAGGTAAATTTGCTGTACGAGCTTCCGTTTCCGAGATATTTGACAAAAACCGTACAGATATGAAAAATTATGTGGTTCAAACGGCTATAAGTTTTGAATCGAAAGTCGTAGAGCCTCGCAGATGGGCTCATTCTACTCCTCATCAAATTCTACAGTTAGCATTCCCCAAAGGTAAATTTGCTGTACGAGCTTCCGTTTCCGAGATATTTGACAAAAACCGTACAGATTTGAAAAATGATGTGTCAAATGTCCTTGAAATCGGACAAAAACCGTACAGATATGAAAAATTATGTGGTTCAATCGGCTACATTTTGAATCGAAAGTCGTAGAGCCTCGCAGATGGGCTCATTCTACTCCTCATCAAATTCTACAGTTAGCATTCCCCAAAGGTAAATTTGCTGTACGAGCTTCCGTTTCCGAGATATTTGACAAAAACCGTACAGATATGAAAAATTATGTGGTTCAAACGGCTATAACTTTTGAATCGAAAGTCGTAGAGCCTCGCAGATGGGCTCATTCTACTCCTCATCAAATTCTACAGTTAGCATTCCCATATGCAGGTAAATTTGCTGTACGAGCTTCCGTTTCCGAGATATTTGACAAAAACCGTACAGATTTGAAAAATGATGTGTCAAATGTCCTTGAAATCGGACAAAAACCGTACAGATATGAAAAATTATGTGGTTCAATCGGCTACATTTTGAATCGAAAGTCGTAGAGCCTCGCAGATGGGCTCATTCGATTCCTCATCAAATTCTACAGTTAGCATTCCCCGAAGGTAAATTTGCTGTACGAGCTTCCGTTTCCGAGATATTTGACAAAAACCGTACAGATATGAAAAATTATGTGGTTCAATCGGCTACATTTTGAATCAAAAGTCGTAGAGCCTCGCAGATGGGCTCATTCGATTCCTCATCAAATTCTAGTTAGCATTCCCCAAAGGTAAATTTGCTGTACGAGCTTCCGTTTCCGAGATATTTGACAAAAACCGTACAGATTTGAAAAATGATGTGTCAAATGTCCTTGAAATCGGACAAAAACCGTACAGATATGAAAAATTATGTGGTTCAATCGGCTACATTTTGAATCGAAAGTCGTAGAGCCTCGCAGATGGGCTCATTCGATTCCTCATCAAATTCTACAGTTAGCATTCCCCGAAGGTAAATTTGCTGTACGAGCTTCCGTTTCCGAGATATTTGACAAAAACCGTACAGATATGAAAAATTATGTGGTTCGAACGGCTATAAGTTTTGAATCGAAAGTCGTAGAGCCTCGCAGATGGGCTCATTCTACTCCTCATCAAATTCTACAGTTAGCATTCCCCAAAGGTAAATTTGCTGTACGAGCTTCCGTTTCCGAGATATTTGACAAAAACCGTACAGATTTGAAAAATGATGTGTCAAATGTCCTTGAAATCGGACAAAAACCGTACAGATATGAAAAATTATGTGGTTCAATCGGCTACATTTTGAATCGAAAGTCGTAGAGCCTCGCAGATGGGCTCATTCGATTCCTCATCAAATTCTACAGTTAGCATTCCCCAAAGGTAAATTTGCTGTACGAGCTTCCGTTTCCGAGATATTTGACAAAAACCGTACAGATTTGAAAAATGATGTGTCAAATGTCCTTGAAATCGGACAAAAACCGTACAGATATGAAAGATTATGTGGTTCAATCGGCTACATTTTGAATCGAAAGTCGTAGAGCCTCGCAGATGGGCTCATTCGATTCCTCATCAAATTCTACAGTTAGCATTCCCCGAAGGTAAATTTGCTGTACGAGCTTCCGTTTCCGAGATATTTGACAAAAACCGTACAGATATGAAAAATTATGTGGTTCAAACGGCTATAAGTTTTGAATCGAAAGTCGTAGAGCCTCGCAGATGGGCTCATTCTACTCCTCATCAAATTCTACAGTTAGCATTCCCCAAAGGTAAATTTGCTGTACGAGCTTCCGTTTCCGAGATATTTGACAAAAACCGTACAGATTTGAAAAATGATGTGTCAAATGTCCTTGAAATCGGACAAAAACCGTACAGATATGAAAAATTATGTGGTTCAATCGGCTACATTTTGAATCGAAAGTCGTAGAGCCTCGCAGATGGGCTCATTCTACTCCTCATCAAATTCTACAGTTAGCATTCCCCAAAGGTAAATTTGCTGTACGAGCTTCCGTTTCCGAGATATTTGACAAAAACCGTACAGATATGAAAAATTATGTGGTTCAAACGGCTATAACTTTTGAATCGAAAGTCGTAGAGCCTCGCAGATGGGCTCATTCTACTCCTCATCAAATTCTACAGTTAGCATTCCCATATGCAGGTAAATTTGCTGTACGAGCTTCCGTTTCCGAGATATTTGACAAAAACCGTACAGATTTGAAAAATGATGTGTCAAATGTCCTTGAAATCGGACAAAAACCGTACAGATATGAAAAATGATGTGGTTCAATCGGCTACATTTTGAATCGAAAGTCGTAGAGCCTCGCAGATGGGCTCATTCGATTCCTCATCAAATTCTACAGTTAGCATTCCCCGAAGGTAAATTTGCTGTACGAGCTTCCGTTTCCGAGATATTTGACAAAAACTGTACAGATATGAAAAATTATGTGGTTCAAACGGCTATAACTTTTGAATCGAAAGTCGTAGAGCCTCGCAGATGGGCTCATTCTACTCCTCATCAAATTCTACAGTTAGCATTCCCATATGCAGGTAAATTTGCTGTACGAGCTTCCGTTTCCGAGATATTTGACAAAAAACGTACAGATATGAAAAATTATGTGGTTCAAACGGCTATAACTTTTGAATTGAAAGTCGTAGAGCCTCGCAGATGGGCTCATTCGATTCCTCATCAAATTCTACAGTTAGCATTCCCCAAAGGTAAATTTGCTGTATGAGCTTCCGTTTCCGAGATATTTGACAAAAACCGTACAGATTTGAAAAATGATGTGTCAAATGTCCTTGAAATCGGACAAAAACCGTACAGATATGAAAAATTATGTGGTTCAATCGGCTACATTTTGAATCGAAAGTCGTAGAGCCTCGCAGATGGGCTCATTCGATTCCTCATCAAATTCTACAGTTAGCATTCCCATATGCAGGTAAATTTGTTGTACGAGCTTCCGTTTCCGAGATATTTGACAAAAACCGTACAGATATGAAAAATTATGTGGTTCAAACGGCTATAAGTTTTGAATCGAAAGTCGTAGAGCCTCGCAGATGGGCTCATTCTACTCCTCATCAAATTCTACAGTTAGCATTCCCCAAAGGTAAATTTGCTGTACGAGCTTCCGTTTCCGATATTTGACAAAAACCGTACAGATTTGAAAAATGATGTGTCAAATGTCCTTGAAATCGGACAAAAACCGTACAGATATGAAAAATTATGTGGTTCAATCGGCTACATTTTGAATCGAAAGTCGTAGAGCCTCGCAGATGGGCTCATTCGATTCCTCATCAAATTCTACAGTTAGCATTCCCCAAAGGTAAATTTGCTGTACGAGCTTCCGTTTCCGAGATATTTGACAAAAACCGTACAGATTTGAAAAATGATGTGTCAAATGTCCTTGAAATCGGACAAAAACCGTACAGATATGAAAAATTATGTGGTTCAATCGGCTACATTTTGAATCGAAAGTCGTAGAGCCTCGCAGATGGGCTCATTCGATTCCTCATCAAATTCTACAGTTAGCATTCCCCAAAGGTAAATTTGCTGTACGAGCTTCCGTTTCCGAGATATTTGACAAAAACCGTACAGATTTGAAAAATGATGTGTCAAATGTCCTTGAAATCGGACAAAAACCGTACAGATATGAAAAATTATGTGGTTCAATCGGCTACATTTTGAATCGAAAGTCGTAGAGCCTCGCAGATGGGCTCATTCGATTCCTCATCAAATTCTACAGTTAGCATTCCCCGAAGGTAAATTTGCTGTACGAGCTTCCGTTTCCGAGATATTTGACAAAAACCGTACAGATATGAAAAATTATGTGGTTCAAACGGCTATAACTTTTGAATCGAAAGTCGTAGAGCCTCGCAGATGGGCTCATTCTACTCCTCATCAAATTCTACAGTTAGCATTCCCCAAAGGTAAATTTGCTGTACGAGCTTCCGTTTCCGAGATATTTGACAAAAACCGTACGGATTTGAAAAATGATGTGTCAAATGTCCTTGAAATCGGACAAAAACCGTACAGATATGAAAAATGATGTGGTTCAATCGGCTACATTTTGAATCGAAAGTCGTAGAGCCTCGCAGATGGGCTCATTCGATTCCTCATCAAATTCTACAGTTAGCATTCCCCGAAGGTAAATTTGCTGTACGAGCTTCCGTTTCCGAGATATTTGACAAAAACTGTACAGATATGAAAAATTATGTGGTTCAAACGGCTATAACTTTTGAATCGAAAGTCGTAGAGCCTCGCAGATGGGCTCATTCTACTCCTCATCAAATTCTACAGTTAGCATTCCCATATGCAGGTAAATTTGCTGTACGAGCTTCCGTTTCCGAGATATTTGACAAAAAACGTACAGATATGAAAAATTATGTGGTTCAAACGGCTATAACTTTTGAATTGAAAGTCGTAGAGCCTCGCAGATGGGCTCATTCGATTCCTCATCAAATTCTACAGTTAGCATTCCCCGAAGGTAAATTTGCTGTACGAGCTTCCGTTTCCGAGATATTTGACCGTACAGATATGAAAAATTATGTGGTTCAATCGGCTACATTTTGAATCGAAAGTCGTAGAGCCTCGCAGATGGGCTCATTCGATTCCTCATCAAATTCTACAGTTAGCATTCCCCAAAGGTAAATTTGCTGTACGAGCTTCCGTTTCCGAGATATTTGACAAAAACCGTACAGATATGAAAAATTATGTGGTTCAAACGGCTATAAGTTTTGAATCGAAAGTCGTAGAGCCTCGCAGATGGGCTCATTCGATTCCTCATCAAATTCTACAGTTAGCATTCCCCAAAGGTAAATTTGCTGTACGAGCTTCCGTTTCCGAGATATTTGACAAAAACCGTACAGATTTGAAAAATGATGTGTCAAATGTCCTTGAAATCGGACAAAAACCGTACAGATATGAAAAATTATGTGGTTCAATCGGCTACATTTTGAATCGAAAGTCGTAGAGCCTCGCAGATGGGCTCATTCGATTCCTCATCAAATTCTACAGTTAGCATTCCCCAAAGGTAAATTTGCTGTACGAGCTTCCGTTTCCGAGATATTTGACAAAAACCGTACAGATATGAAAAATGATGTGTCAAATGTCCTTGAAATCGGACAAAAACCGTACAGATATGAAAAATTATGTGGTTCAATCGGCTACATTTTGAATCGAAAGTCGTAGAGCCTCGCAGATGAGCTCATTCGATTCCTCATCAAATTCTACAGTTAGCATTCCCCAAAGGTAAATTTGCTGTACGAGCTTCCGTTTCCGAGATATTTGACAAAAACCGTACAGATATGAAAAATTATGTGGTTCAAACGGCTATAACTTTTGAATCGAAAGTCGTAGAGCCTCGCAGATGGGCTCATTCTACTCCTCATCAAATTCTACAGTTAGCATTCCCATATGCAGGTAAATTTGCTGTACGAGCTTCCGTTTCCGAGATATTTGACAAAAACCGTACAGATTTGAAAAATGATGTGTCAAATGTCCTTGAAATCGGACAAAAACCGTACAGATATGAAAAATGATGTGGTTCAATCGGCTACATTTTGAATCGAAAGTCGTAGAGCCTCGCAGATGGGCTCATTCGATTCCTCATCAAATTCTACAGTTAGCATTCCCCGAAGGTAAATTTGCTGTACGAGCTTCCGTTTCCGAGATATTTGACAAAAACTGTACAGATATGAAAAATTATGTGGTTCAAACGGCTATAACTTTTGAATCGAAAGTCGTAGAGCCTCGCAGATGGGCTCATTCTACTCCTCATCAAATTCTACAGTTAGCATTCCCATATGCAGGTAAATTTGCTGTACGAGCTTCCGTTTCCGAGATATTTGACAAAAAACGTACAGATTTGAAAAATTATGTGGTTCAAACGGCTATAACTTTTGAATTGAAAGTCGTAGAGCCTCGCAGATGGGCTCATTCGATTCCTCATCAAATTCTACAGTTAGCATTCCCCGAAGGTAAATTTGCTGTACGAGCTTCCGTTTCCGAGATATTTGACAAAAACCGTACAGATATGAAAAATTATGTGGTTCAAACGGCTATAAGTTTTGAATCGAAAGTCGTAGAGCCTCGCAGATGGGCTCATTCGATTCCTCATCAAATTCTACAGTTAGCATTCCCCGAAGGTAAATTTGCTGTACGAGCTTCCGTTTCCGAGATATTTGACAAAAACCGTACAGATATGAAAAATTATGTGGTTCAAACGGCTATAAGTTTTGAATCGAAAGTCGTAGAGCCTCGCAGATGGGCTCATTCTACTCCTCATCAAATTCTACAGTTAGCATTCCCCAAAGGTAAATTTGCTGTACGAGCTTCCGTTTCCGAGATATTTGACAAAAACCGTACAGATTTGAAAAATGATGTGTCAAATGTCCTTGAAATCGGACAAAAACCGTACAGATATGAAAAATTATGTGGTTCAATCGGCTACATTTTGAATCGAAAGTCGTAGAGCCTCGCAGATGGGCTCATTCGATTCCTCATCAAATTCTACAGTTAGCATTCCCCAAAGGTAAATTTGCTGTACGAGCTTCCGTTTCCGAGATATTTGACAAAAACCGTACAGATTTGAAAAATGATGTGTCAAATGTCCTTGAAATCGGACAAAAACCGTACAGATATGAAAAATTATGTGGTTCAATCGGCTACATTTTGAATCGAAAGTCGTAGAGCCTCGCAGATGGGCTCATTCGATTCCTCATCAAATTCTACAGTTAGCATTCCCCAAAGGTAAATTTGCTGTACGAGCTTCCGTTTCCGAGATATTTGACAAAAACCGTACAGATTTGAAAAATGATGTGTCAAATGTCCTTGAAATCGGACAAAAACCGTACAGATATGAAAAATTATGTGGTTCAATCGGCTACATTTTGAATCGAAAGTCGTAGAGCCTCGCAGATGGGCTCATTCGATTCCTCATCAAATTCTACAGTTAGCATTCCCCGAAGGTAAATTTGCTGTACGAGCTTCCGTTTCCGAGATATTTGACAAAAACTGTACAGATATGAAAAATTATGTGGTTCAAACGGCTATAACTTTTGAATCGAAAGTCGTAGAGCCTCGCAGATGGGCTCATTCTACTCCTCATCAAATTCTACAGTTAGCATTCCCATATGCAGGTAAATTTGCTGTACGAGCTTCCGTTTCCGAGATATTTGACAAAAAACGTACAGATTTGAAAAATTATGTGGTTCAAACGGCTATAACTTTTGAATTGAAAGTCGTAGAGCCTCGCAGATGGGCTCATTCGATTCCTCATCAAATTCTACAGTTAGCATTCCCCGAAGGTAAATTTGCTGTACGAGCTTCCGTTTCCGAGATATTTGACAAAAACCGTACAGATATGAAAAATTATGTGGTTCAAACGGCTATAAGTTTTGAATCGAAAGTCGTAGAGCCTCGCAGATGGGCTCATTCGATTCCTCATCAAATTCTACAGTTAGCATTCCCCAAAGGTAAATTTGCTGTACGAGCTTCCGTTTCCGAGATATTTGACAAAAACCGTACAGATATGAAAAATGATGTGTCAAATGTCCTTGAAATCGGACAAAAACCGTACAGATATGAAAAATTATGTGGTTCAATCGGCTACATTTTGAATCGAAAGTCGTAGAGCCTCGCAGATGAGCTCATTCGATTCCTCATCAAATTCTACAGTTAGCATTCCCCAAAGGTAAATTTGCTGTACGAGCTTCCGTTTCCGAGATATTTGACAAAAACCGTACAGATATGAAAAATTATGTGGTTCAAACGGCTATAACTTTTGAATCGAAAGTCGTAGAGCCTCGCAGATGGGCTCATTCTACTCCTCATCAAATTCTACAGTTAGCATTCCCATATGCAGGTAAATTTGCTGTACGAGCTTCCGTTTCCGAGATATTTGACAAAAACCGTACAGATTTGAAAAATGATGTGTCAAATGTCCTTGAAATCGGACAAAAACCGTACAGATATGAAAAATGATGTGGTTCAATCGGCTACATTTTGAATCGAAAGTCGTAGAGCCTCGCAGATGGGCTCATTCGATTCCTCATCAAATTCTACAGTTAGCATTCCCCGAAGGTAAATTTGCTGTACGAGCTTCCGTTTCCGAGATATTTGACAAAAACTGTACAGATATGAAAAATTATGTGGTTCAAACGGCTATAACTTTTGAATCGAAAGTCGTAGAGCCTCGCAGATGGGCTCATTCTACTCCTCATCAAATTCTACAGTTAGCATTCCCATATGCAGGTAAATTTGCTGTACGAGCTTCCGTTTCCGAGATATTTGACAAAAAACGTACAGATTTGAAAAATTATGTGGTTCAAACGGCTATAACTTTTGAATTGAAAGTCGTAGAGCCTCGCAGATGGGCTCATTCGATTCCTCATCAAATTCTACAGTTAGCATTCCCCGAAGGTAAATTTGCTGTACGAGCTTCCGTTTCCGAGATATTTGACAAAAACCGTACAGATATGAAAAATTATGTGGTTCAAACGGCTATAAGTTTTGAATCGAAAGTCGTAGAGCCTCGCAGATGGGCTCATTCGATTCCTCATCAAATTCTACAGTTAGCATTCCCCGAAGGTAAATTTGCTGTACGAGCTTCCGTTTCCGAGATATTTGACAAAAACCGTACAGATATGAAAAATTATGTGGTTCAAACGGCTATAAGTTTTGAATCGAAAGTCGTAGAGCCTCGCAGATGGGCTCATTCTACTCCTCATCAAATTCTACAGTTAGCATTCCCCAAAGGTAAATTTGCTGTACGAGCTTCCGTTTCCGAGATATTTGACAAAAACCGTACAGATTTGAAAAATGATGTGTCAAATGTCCTTGAAATCGGACAAAAACCGTACAGATATGAAAAATTATGTGGTTCAATCGGCTACATTTTGAATCGAAAGTCGTAGAGCCTCGCAGATGGGCTCATTCGATTCCTCATCAAATTCTACAGTTAGCATTCCCCAAAGGTAAATTTGCTGTACGAGCTTCCGTTTCCGAGATATTTGACAAAAACCGTACAGATTTGAAAAATGATGTGTCAAATGTCCTTGAAATCGGACAAAAACCGTACAGATATGAAAAATTATGTGGTTCAATCGGCTACATTTTGAATCGAAAGTCGTAGAGCCTCGCAGATGGGCTCATTCGATTCCTCATCAAATTCTACAGTTAGCATTCCCCAAAGGTAAATTTGCTGTACGAGCTTCCGTTTCCGAGATATTTGACAAAAACCGTACAGATTTGAAAAATGATGTGTCAAATGTCCTTGAAATCGGACAAAAACCGTACAGATATGAAAAATTATGTGGTTCAATCGGCTACATTTTGAATCGAAAGTCGTAGAGCCTCGCAGATGGGCTCATTCGATTCCTCATCAAATTCTACAGTTAGCATTCCCCGAAGGTAAATTTGCTGTACGAGCTTCCGTTTCCGAGATATTTGACAAAAACTGTACAGATATGAAAAATTATGTGGTTCAAACGGCTATAACTTTTGAATCGAAAGTCGTAGAGCCTCGCAGATGGGCTCATTCTACTCCTCATCAAATTCTACAGTTAGCATTCCCATATGCAGGTAAATTTGCTGTACGAGCTTCCGTTTCCGAGATATTTGACAAAAAACGTACAGATTTGAAAAATTATGTGGTTCAAACGGCTATAACTTTTGAATTGAAAGTCGTAGAGCCTCGCAGATGGGCTCATTCGATTCCTCATCAAATTCTACAGTTAGCATTCCCCGAAGGTAAATTTGCTGTACGAGCTTCCGTTTCCGAGATATTTGACAAAAACCGTACAGATATGAAAAATTATGTGGTTCAAACGGCTATAAGTTTTGAATCGAAAGTCGTAGAGCCTCGCAGATGGGCTCATTCGATTCCTCATCAAATTCTACAGTTAGCATTCCCCGAAGGTAAATTTGCTGTACGAGCTTCCGTTTCCGAGATATTTGACAAAAACCGTACAGATATGAAAAATTATGTGGTTCAAACGGCTATAAGTTTTGAATCGAAAGTCGTAGAGCCTCGCAGATGGGCTCATTCTACTCCTCATCAAATTCTACAGTTAGCATTCCCCAAAGGTAAATTTGCTGTACGAGCTTCCGTTTCCGAGATATTTGACAAAAACCGTACAGATTTGAAAAATGATGTGTCAAATGTCCTTGAAATCGGACAAAAACCGTACAGATATGAAAAATTATGTGGTTCAATCGGCTACATTTTGAATCGAAAGTCGTAGAGCCTCGCAGATGGGCTCATTCGATTCCTCATCAAATTCTACAGTTAGCATTCCCCAAAGGTAAATTTGCTGTACGAGCTTCCGTTTCCGAGATATTTGACAAAAACCGTACAGATTTGAAAAATGATGTGTCAAATGTCCTTGAAATCGGACAAAAACCGTACAGATATGAAAAATTATGTGGTTCAATCGGCTACATTTTGAATCGAAAGTCGTAGAGCCTCGCAGATGGGCTCATTCGATTCCTCATCAAATTCTACAGTTAGCATTCCCCAAAGGTAAATTTGCTGTACGAGCTTCCGTTTCCGAGATATTTGACAAAAACCGTACAGATTTGAAAAATGATGTGTCAAATGTCCTTGAAATCGGACAAAAACCGTACAGATATGAAAAATTATGTGGTTCAATCGGCTACATTTTGAATCGAAAGTCGTAGAGCCTCGCAGATGGGCTCATTCGATTCCTCATCAAATTCTACAGTTAGCATTCCCCGAAGGTAAATTTGCTGTACGAGCTTCCGTTTCCGAGATATTTGACAAAAACTGTACAGATATGAAAAATTATGTGGTTCAAACGGCTATAACTTTTGAATCGAAAGTCGTAGAGCCTCGCAGATTGGCTCATTCTACTCCTCATCAAATTCTACAGTTAGCATTCCCATATGCAGGTAAATTTGCTGTACGAGCTTCCGTTTCCGAGATATTTGACAAAAAACGTACAGATATGAAAAATTATGTGGTTCAAACGTCTATAACTTTTGAATTGAAAGTCGTAGAGCCTCGCAGATGGGCTCATTCGATTCCTCATCAAATTCTACAGTTAGCATTCCCCGAAGGTAAATTTGCTGTACGAGCTTCCGTTTCCGAGATATTTGACAAAAACCGTACAGATATGAAAAATTATGTGGTTCAAACGGCTATAACTTTTGAATCGAAAGTCGTAGAGCCTCGCAGATGGGCTCATTCTACTCCTCATCAAATTCTACAGTTAGCATTCCCCAAAGGTAAATTTGCTGTACGAGCTTCCGTTTCCGAGATATTTGACAAAAACCGTACAGATTTGAAAAATGATGTGTCAAATGTCCTTGAAATCAGACAAAAACTGTACAGATATGAAAAATTATGTGGTTCAATCGGCTACATTTTGAATCGAAAGTCGTAGAGCCTCGCAGATGGGCTCATTCGATTCCTCATCAAATTCTACAGTTTGCATTCCCCAAAGGTAAATTTGCTGTACGAGCTTCCGTTTCCGAGATATTTGACAAAAACCGTACAGATTTGAAAAATGATGTGTCAAATGTCCTTGAAATCGGACAAAAACCGTACAGATATGAAAAATTATGTGGTTCAATCGGCTACATTTTGAATCGAAAGTCGTAGAGCCTCGCAGATGGGCTCATTCGATTCCTCATCAAATTCTACAGTTTGCATTCCCCAAAGGTAAATTTGCTGTACGAGCTTCCGTTTCCGAGATATTTGACAAAAACCGTACAGATTTGAAAAATGATGTGTCAAATGTCCTTGAAATCGGACAAAAACCGTACAGATATGAAAAATTATGTGGTTCAATCGGCTACATTTTGAATCGAAAGTCGTAGAGCCTCGCAGATGGGCTCATTCGATTCCTCATCAAATTCTACAGTTAGCAATCCCCAAAGGTAAATTTGCTGTACGAGCTTCCGTTTCCGAGATATTTGACAAAAAACGTACAGATATGAAAAATTATGTGGTTCAAACGTCTATAACTTTTGAATTGAAAGTCGTAGAGCCTCGCAGATGGGCTCATTCGATTCCTCATCAAATTCTACAGTTAGCATTCCCCGAAGGTAAATTTGCTGTACGAGCTTCCGTTTCCGAGATATTTGACAAAAACCGTACAGATATGAAAAATTATGTGGTTCAAACGGCTATAACTTTTGAATCGAAAGTCGTAGAGCCTCGCAGATGGGCTCATTCTACTCCTCATCAAATTCTACAGTTAGCATTCCCCAAAGGTAAATTTGCTGTACGAGCTTCCGTTTCCGAGATATTTGACAAAAACCGTACAGATTTGAAAAATGATGTGTCAAATGTCCTTGAAATCAGACAAAAACTGTACAGATATGAAAAATTATGTGGTTCAATCGGCTACATTTTGAATCGAAAGTCGTAGAGCCTCGCAGATGGGCTCATTCGATTCCTCATCAAATTCTACAGTTTGCATTCCCCAAAGGTAAATTTGCTGTACGAGCTTCCGTTTCCGAGATATTTGACAAAAACCGTACAGATTTGAAAAATGATGTGTCAAATGTCCTTGAAATCGGACAAAAACCGTACAGATATGAAAAATTATGTGGTTCAATCGGCTACATTTTGAATCGAAAGTCGTAGAGCCTCGCAGATGGGCTCATTCGATTCCTCATCAAATTCTACAGTTTGCATTCCCCAAAGGTAAATTTGCTGTACGAGCTTCCGTTTCCGAGATATTTGACAAAAACCGTACAGATTTGAAAAATGATGTGTCAAATGTCCTTGAAATCGGACAAAAACCGTACAGATATGAAAAATTATGTGGTTCAATCGGCTACATTTTGAATCGAAAGTCGTAGAGCCTCGCAGATGGGCTCATTCGATTCCTCATCAAATTCTACAGTTAGCAATCCCCAAAGGTAAATTTGCTGTACGAGCTTCCGTTTCCGAGATATTTGACAAAAACCGTACGGATTTGAAAAATGATGTGTCAAATGTCCTTGAAATCGGACAAAAACCGTACAGATATGAAAAATGATGTGGTTCAATCGGCTACATTTTGAATCGAAAGTCGTAGAGCCTCGCAGATGGGCTCATTCGATTCCTCATCAAATTCTACAGTTAGCATTCCCCGAAGGTAAATTTGCTGTACGAGCTTCCGTTTCCGAGATATTTGACAAAAACTGTACAGATATGAAAAATTATGTGGTTCAAACGGCTATAACTTTTGAATCGAAAGTCGTAGAGCCTCGCAGATGGGCTCATTCTACTCCTCATCAAATTCTACAGTTAGCATTCCCATATGCAGGTAAATTTGCTGTACGAGCTTCCGTTTCCGAGATATTTGACAAAAAACGTACAGATATGAAAAATTATGTGGTTCAAACGGCTATAACTTTTGAATTGAAAGTCGTAGAGCCTCGCAGATGGGCTCATTCGATTCCTCATCAAATTCTACAGTTAGCATTCCCCGAAGGTAAATTTGCTGTACGAGCTTCCGTTTCCGAGATATTTGACCGTACAGATATGAAAAATTATGTGGTTCAATCGGCTACATTTTGAATCGAAAGTCGTAGAGCCTCGCAGATGGGCTCATTCGATTCCTCATCAAATTCTACAGTTAGCATTCCCCAAAGGTAAATTTGCTGTACGAGCTTCCGTTTCCGAGATATTTGACAAAAACCGTACAGATATGAAAAATTATGTGGTTCAAACGGCTATAAGTTTTGAATCGAAAGTCGTAGAGCCTCGCAGATGGGCTCATTCGATTCCTCATCAAATTCTACAGTTAGCATTCCCCAAAGGTAAATTTGCTGTACGAGCTTCCGTTTCCGAGATATTTGACAAAAACCGTACAGATTTGAAAAATTATGTGTCAAATGTCCTTGAAATCGGACAAAAACCGTACAGATATGAAAAATTATGTGGTTCAATCGGCTACATTTTGAATCGAAAGTCGTAGAGCCTCGCAGATGGGCTCATTCGATTCCTCATCAAATTCTACAGTTAGCATTCCCCAAAGGTAAATTTGCTGTACGAGCTTCCGTTTCCGAGATATTTGACAAAAACCGTACAGATTTGAAAAATGATGTGTCAAATGTCCTTGAAATCGGACAAAAACCGTACAGATATGAAAAATTATGTGGTTCAATCGGCTACATTTTGAATCGAAAGTCATAGAGCCTCGCAGATGGGCTCATTCGATTCCTCATCAAATTCTACAGTTAGCATTCCCCGAAGGTAAATTTGCTGTACGAGCTTCCGTTTCCGAGATATTTGACAAAAACCGTACAGATATGAAAAATTATGTGGTTCAAACGGCTATAAGTTTTGAATCGAAAGTCGTAGAGCCTCGCAGATGGGCTCATTCTACTCCTCATCAAATTCTACAGTTAGCATTCCCCGAAGGTAAATTTGCTGTACGAGCTTCCGTTTCCGAGATATTTGACAAAAACTGTACAGATATGAAAAATTATGTGGTTCAAACGGCTATAACTTTTGAATCGAAAGTCGTAGAGCCTCGCAGATTGGCTCATTCTACTCCTCATCAAATTCTACAGTTAGCATTCCCATATGCAGGTAAATTTGCTGTACGAGCTTCCGTTTCCGAGATATTTGACAAAAAACGTACAGATATGAAAAATTATGTGGTTCAAACGTCTATAACTTTTGAATTGAAAGTCGTAGAGCCTCGCAGATGGGCTCATTCGATTCCTCATCAAATTCTACAGTTAGCATTCCCCGAAGGTAAATTTGCTGTACGAGCTTCCGTTTCCGAGATATTTGACAAAAACCGTACAGATATGAAAAATTATGTGGTTCAAACGGCTATAACTTTTGAATCGAAAGTCGTAGAGCCTCGCAGATGGGCTCATTCTACTCCTCATCAAATTCTACAGTTAGCATTCCCCAAAGGTAAATTTGCTGTACGAGCTTCCGTTTCCGAGATATTTGACAAAAACCGTACAGATTTGAAAAATGATGTGTCAAATGTCCTTGAAATCAGACAAAAACTGTACAGATATGAAAAATTATGTGGTTCAATCGGCTACATTTTGAATCGAAAGTCGTAGAGCCTCGCAGATGGGCTCATTCGATTCCTCATCAAATTCTACAGTTTGCATTCCCCAAAGGTAAATTTGCTGTACGAGCTTCCGTTTCCGAGATATTTGACAAAAACCGTACAGATTTGAAAAATGATGTGTCAAATGTCCTTGAAATCGGACAAAAACCGTACAGATATGAAAAATTATGTGGTTCAATCGGCTACATTTTGAATCGAAAGTCGTAGAGCCTCGCAGATGGGCTCATTCGATTCCTCATCAAATTCTACAGTTTGCATTCCCCAAAGGTAAATTTGCTGTACGAGCTTCCGTTTCCGAGATATTTGACAAAAACCGTACAGATTTGAAAAATGATGTGTCAAATGTCCTTGAAATCGGACAAAAACCGTACAGATATGAAAAATTATGTGGTTCAATCGGCTACATTTTGAATCGAAAGTCGTAGAGCCTCGCAGATGGGCTCATTCGATTCCTCATCAAATTCTACAGTTAGCAATCCCCAAAGGTAAATTTGCTGTACGAGCTTCCGTTTCCGAGATATTTGACAAAAAACGTACAGATATGAAAAATTATGTGGTTCAAACGTCTATAACTTTTGAATTGAAAGTCGTAGAGCCTCGCAGATGGGCTCATTCGATTCCTCATCAAATTCTACAGTTAGCATTCCCCGAAGGTAAATTTGCTGTACGAGCTTCCGTTTCCGAGATATTTGACAAAAACCGTACAGATATGAAAAATTATGTGGTTCAAACGGCTATAACTTTTGAATCGAAAGTCGTAGAGCCTCGCAGATGGGCTCATTCTACTCCTCATCAAATTCTACAGTTAGCATTCCCCAAAGGTAAATTTGCTGTACGAGCTTCCGTTTCCGAGATATTTGACAAAAACCGTACAGATTTGAAAAATGATGTGTCAAATGTCCTTGAAATCAGACAAAAACTGTACAGATATGAAAAATTATGTGGTTCAATCGGCTACATTTTGAATCGAAAGTCGTAGAGCCTCGCAGATGGGCTCATTCGATTCCTCATCAAATTCTACAGTTTGCATTCCCCAAAGGTAAATTTGCTGTACGAGCTTCCGTTTCCGAGATATTTGACAAAAACCGTACAGATTTGAAAAATGATGTGTCAAATGTCCTTGAAATCGGACAAAAACCGTACAGATATGAAAAATTATGTGGTTCAATCGGCTACATTTTGAATCGAAAGTCGTAGAGCCTCGCAGATGGGCTCATTCGATTCCTCATCAAATTCTACAGTTTGCATTCCCCAAAGGTAAATTTGCTGTACGAGCTTCCGTTTCCGAGATATTTGACAAAAACCGTACAGATTTGAAAAATGATGTGTCAAATGTCCTTGAAATCGGACAAAAACCGTACAGATATGAAAAATTATGTGGTTCAATCGGCTACATTTTGAATCGAAAGTCGTAGAGCCTCGCAGATGGGCTCATTCGATTCCTCATCAAATTCTACAGTTAGCAATCCCCAAAGGTAAATTTGCTGTACGAGCTTCCGTTTCCGAGATATTTGACAAAAACCGTACGGATTTGAAAAATGATGTGTCAAATGTCCTTGAAATCGGACAAAAACCGTACAGATATGAAAAATGATGTGGTTCAATCGGCTACATTTTGAATCGAAAGTCGTAGAGCCTCGCAGATGGGCTCATTCGATTCCTCATCAAATTCTACAGTTAGCATTCCCCGAAGGTAAATTTGCTGTACGAGCTTCCGTTTCCGAGATATTTGACAAAAACTGTACAGATATGAAAAATTATGTGGTTCAAACGGCTATAACTTTTGAATCGAAAGTCGTAGAGCCTCGCAGATGGGCTCATTCTACTCCTCATCAAATTCTACAGTTAGCATTCCCATATGCAGGTAAATTTGCTGTACGAGCTTCCGTTTCCGAGATATTTGACAAAAAACGTACAGATATGAAAAATTATGTGGTTCAAACGGCTATAACTTTTGAATTGAAAGTCGTAGAGCCTCGCAGATGGGCTCATTCGATTCCTCATCAAATTCTACAGTTAGCATTCCCCGAAGGTAAATTTGCTGTACGAGCTTCCGTTTCCGAGATATTTGACCGTACAGATATGAAAAATTATGTGGTTCAATCGGCTACATTTTGAATCGAAAGTCGTAGAGCCTCGCAGATGGGCTCATTCGATTCCTCATCAAATTCTACAGTTAGCATTCCCCAAAGGTAAATTTGCTGTACGAGCTTCCGTTTCCGAGATATTTGACAAAAACCGTACAGATATGAAAAATTATGTGGTTCAAACGGCTATAAGTTTTGAATCGAAAGTCGTAGAGCCTCGCAGATGGGCTCATTCGATTCCTCATCAAATTCTACAGTTAGCATTCCCCAAAGGTAAATTTGCTGTACGAGCTTCCGTTTCCGAGATATTTGACAAAAACCGTACAGATTTGAAAAATTATGTGTCAAATGTCCTTGAAATCGGACAAAAACCGTACAGATATGAAAAATTATGTGGTTCAATCGGCTACATTTTGAATCGAAAGTCGTAGAGCCTCGCAGATGGGCTCATTCGATTCCTCATCAAATTCTACAGTTAGCATTCCCCAAAGGTAAATTTGCTGTACGAGCTTCCGTTTCCGAGATATTTGACAAAAACCGTACAGATTTGAAAAATGATGTGTCAAATGTCCTTGAAATCGGACAAAAACCGTACAGATATGAAAAATTATGTGGTTCAATCGGCTACATTTTGAATCGAAAGTCGTAGAGCCTCGCAGATGGGCTCATTCGATTCCTCATCAAATTCTACAGTTAGCATTCCCCAAAGGTAAATTTGCTGTACGAGCTTCCGTTTCCGAGATATTTGACAAAAACCGTACAGATTTGAAAAATGATGTGGTTCAAACGGCTATAACTTTTGAATCGAAAGTCGTAGAGCCTCGCAGATGGGCTCATTCTACTCCTCATCAAATTCTACAGTTAGCATTCCCATATGCAGGTAAATTTGCTGTACGAGCTTCCGTTTCTGAGATATTTGACAAAAACCGTACAGATTTGAAAAATGATGTGTCAAATGTCCTTGAAATCGGACAAAAACCGTACAGATATGAAAAATGATGTGGTTCAATCGGCTACATTTTGAATCGAAAGTCGTAGAGCCTCGCAGATGGGCTCATTCGATTCCTCATCAAATTCTACAGTTAGCATTCCCCGAAGGTAAATTTGCTGTACGAGCTTCCGTTTCCGAGATATTTGACAAAAACTGTACAGATATGAAAAATTATGTGGTTCAAACGGCTATAACTTTTGAATCGAAAGTCGTAGAGCCTCGCAGATGGGCTCATTCTACTCCTCATCAAATTCTACAGTAAGCATTCCCATATGCAGGTAAATTTGCTGTACGAGCTTCCGTTTCCGAGATATTTGACAAAAAACGTACAGATATGAAAAATTATGTGGTTCAAACGGCTATAACTTTTGAATTGAAAGTCGTAGAGCCTCGCAGATGGGCTCATTCGATTCCTCATCAAATTCTACAGTTAGCATTCCCCGAAGGTAAATTTGCTGTACGAGCTTCCGTTTCCGAGATATTTGACAAAAACCGTACAGATATGAAAAATTATGTGGTTCAAACGGCTATAAGTTTTGAATCGAAAGTCGTAGAGCCTCGCAGATGGGCTCATTCTACTCCTCATCAAATTCTACAGTTAGCATTCCCGAAAGGTAAATTTGCTGTACGAGCTTCCGTTTCCGAGATATTTGACAAAAACCGTACAGATTTGAAAAATGATGTGTCAAATGTCCTTGAAATCGGACAAAAACCGTACAGATATGAAAAATTAGGTGGTTCAATCGGCTACATTTTGAATCGAAAGTCGTAGAGCCTCGCAGATGGGCTCATTCGATTCCTCATCAAATTCTACAGTTAGCATTCCCCAAAGGTAAATTTGCTGTACGAGCTTCCGTTTCCGAGATATTTGACAAAAACCGTACAGATTTGAAAAATGATGTGTCAAATGTCCTTGAAATCGGACAAAAACCGTACAGATATGAAAAATTAGGTGGTTCAATCGGCTACATTTTGAATCGAAAGTCGTAGAGCCTCGCAGATGGGCTCATTCGATTCCTCATCAAATTCTACAGTTAGCATTCCCCAAAGGTAAATTTGCTGTACGAGCTTCCGTTTCCGAGATATTTGACAAAAACCGTACAGATTTGAAAAATGATGTGTCAAATGTCCTTGAAATCGGACAAAAACCGTACAGATATGAAAAATTATGTGGTTCAATCGGCTACATTTTGAATCGAAAGTCGTAGAGCCTCGCAGATGGGCTCATTCGATTCCTCATCAAATTCTACAGTTAGCATTCCCCAAAGGTAAATTTGCTGTACGAGCTTCCGTTTCCGAGATATTTGACAAAAACCGTACAGATTTGAAAAATGATGTGTCAAATGTCCTTGAAATCGGACAAAAACCGTACAGATATGAAAAATTATGTGGTTCAATCGGCTACATTTTGAATCGAAAGTCGTAGAGCCTCGCAGATGGGCTCATTCGATTCCTCATCAAATTCTACAGTTAGCATTCCCCAAAGGTAAATTTGCTGTACGAGCTTCCGTTTCCGAGATATTTGACAAAAACCGTACAGATATGAAAAATTATGTGGTTCAAACGGCTATAACTTTTGAATCGAAAGTCGTAGAGCCTCGCAGATGGGCTCATTCTACTCCTCATCAAATTCTACAGTTAGCATTCCCATATGCAGGTAAATTTGCTGTACGAGCTTCCGTTTCTGAGATATTTGACAAAAACCGTACAGATTTGAAAAATGATGTGTCAAATGTCCTTGAAATCGGACAAAAACCGTACAGATATGAAAAATGATGTGGTTCAATCGGCTACATTTTGAATCGAAAGTCGTAGAGCCTCGCAGATGGGCTCATTCGATTCCTCATCAAATTCTACAGTTAGCATTCCCCGAAGGTAAATTTGCTGTACGAGCTTCCGTTTCCGAGATATTTGACAAAAACTGTACAGATATGAAAAATTATGTGGTTCAAACGGCTATAACTTTTGAATCGAAAGTCGTAGAGCCTCGCAGATGGGCTCATTCTACTCCTCATCAAATTCTACAGTTAGCATTCCCATATGCAGGTAAATTTGCTGTACGAGCTTCCGTTTCCGAGATATTTGACAAAAAACGTACAGATATGAAAAATTATGTGGTTCAAACGGCTATAACTTTTGAATTGAAAGTCGTAGAGCCTCGCAGATGGGCTCATTCGATTCCTCATCAAATTCTACAGTTAGCATTCCCCGAAGGTAAATTTGCTGTACGAGCTTCCGTTTCCGAGATATTTGACAAAAACCGTACAGATATGAAAAATTATGTGGTTCAAACGGCTATAAGTTTTGAATCGAAAGTCGTAGAGCCTCGCAGATGGGCTCATTCTACTCCTCATCAAATTCTACAGTTAGCATTCCCCAAAGGTAAATTTGCTGTACGAGCTTCCGTTTCCGAGATATTTGACAAAAACCGTACAGATTTGAAAAATGATGTGTCAAATGTCCTTGAAATCGGACAAAAACCGTACAGATATGAAAAATTATGTGGTTCAATCGGCTACATTTTGAATCGAAAGTCGTAGAGCCTCGCAGATGGGCTCATTCGATTCCTCATCAAATTCTACAGTTAGCATTCCCCGAAGGTAAATTTGCTGTACGAGCTTCCGTTTCCGAGATATTTGACAAAAACCGTACAGATATGAAAAATTATGTGGTTCAAACGGCTATAACTTTTGAATCGAAAGTCGTAGAGCCTCGCAGATGGGCTCATTCTACTCCTCATCAAATTCTACAGTTAGCATTCCCCAAAGGTAAATTTGCTGTACGAGCTTCCGTTTCCGAGATATTTGACAAAAACCGTACAGATTTGAAAAATGATGTGTCAAATGTCCTTGAAATCGGACAAAAACCGTACAGATATGAAAAATTATGTGGTTCAATCGGCTACATTTTGAATCGAAAGTCGTAGAGCCTCGCAGATGGGCTCATTCTACTCCTCATCAAATTCTACAGTTAGCATTCCCATATGCAGGTAAATTTGCTGTACGAGCTTCCGTTTCCGAGATATTTGACAAAAACCGTACAGATTTGAAAAATTATGTGTCAAATGTCCTTGAAATCGGACAAAAACCGTACAGATATGAAAAATGATGTGGTTCAATCGGCTACATTTTGAATCGAAAGTCGTAGAGCCTCGCAGATGGGCTCATTCGATTCCTCATCAAATTCTACAGTTAGCATTCCCCGAAGGTAAATTTGCTGTACGAGCTTCCGTTTCCGAGATATTTGACAAAAACCGTACAGATATGAAAAATTAGGTGGTTCAATCGGCTACATTTTGAATCGAAAGTCGTAGAGCCTCGCAGATGGGCTCATTCGATTCCTCATCAAATTCTACAGTTAGCATTCCCCAAAGGTAAATTTGCTGTACGAGCTTCCGTTTCCGAGATATTTGACAAAAACCGTACAGATTTGAAAAATGATGTGTCAAATGTCCTTGAAATCGGACAAAAACCGTACAGATATGAAAAATTAGGTGGTTCAATCGGCTACATTTTGAATCGAAAGTCGTAGAGCCTCGCAGATGGGCTCATTCGATTCCTCATCAAATTCTACAGTTAGCATTCCCCAAAGGTGAATTTGCTGTACGAGCTTCCGTTTCCGAGATATTTGACAAAAACCGTACAGATTTGAAAAATGATGTGTCAAATGTCCTTGAAATCGGACAAAAACCGTACAGATATGAAAAATTATGTGGTTCAATCGGCTACATTTTGAATCGAAAGTCGTAGAGCCTCGCAGATGGGCTCATTCGATTCCTCATCAAATTCTACAGTTAGCATTCCCCAAAGGTAAATTTGCTGTACGAGCTTCCGTTTCCGAGATATTTGACAAAAACCGTACAGATATGAAAAATTATGTGGTTCAAACGGCTATAACTTTTGAATCGAAAGTCGTAGAGCCTCGCAGATGGGCTCATTCTACTCCTCATCAAATTCTACAGTTAGCATTCCCATATGCAGGTAAATTTGCTGTACGAGCTTCCGTTTCCGAGATATTTGACAAAAACCGTACAGATTTGAAAAATGATGTGTCAAATGTCCTTGAAATCGGACAAAAACCGTACAGATATGAAAAATGATGTGGTTCAATCGGCTACATTTTGAATCGAAAGTCGTAGAGCCTCGCAGATGGGCTCATTCGATTCCTCATCAAATTCTACAGTTAGCATTCCCCGAAGGTAAATTTGCTGTACGAGCTTCCGTTTCCGAGATATTTGACAAAAACTGTACAGATATGAAAAATTATGTGGTTCAAACGGCTATAACTTTTGAATCGAAAGTCGTAGAGCCTCGCAGATGGGCTCATTCTACTCCTCATCAAATTCTACAGTTAGCATTCCCATATGCAGGTAAATTTGCTGTACGAGCTTCCGTTTCCGAGATATTTGACAAAAAACGTACAGATATGAAAAATTATGTGGTTCAAACGGCTATAACTTTTGAATTGAAAGTCGTAGAGCCTCGCAGATGGGCTCATTTGATTCCTCATCAAATTCTACAGTTAGCATTCCCCGAAGGTAAATTTGCTGTACGAGCTTCCGTTTCCGAGATATTTGACAAAAACCGTACAGATATGAAAAATTATGTGGTTCAAACGGCTATAAGTTTTGAATCGAAAGTCGTAGAGCCTCGCAGATGGGCTCATTCTACTCCTCATCAAATTCTACAGTTAGCATTCCCCAAAGGTAAATTTGCTGTACGAGCTTCCGTTTCCGAGATATTTGACAAAAACCGTACAGATTTGAAAAATGATGTGTCAAATGTCCTTGAAATCGGACAAAAACCGTACAGATATGAAAAATTATGTGGTTCAATCGGCTACATTTTGAATCGAAAGTCGTAGAGCCTCGCAGATGGGCTCATTCGATTCCTCATCAAATTCTACAGTTAGCATTCCCCAAAGGTAAATTTGCTGTACGAGCTTCCGTTTCCGAGATATTTGACAAAAACCGTACAGATTTGAAAAATGATGTGTCAAATGTCCTTGAAATCGGACAAAAACCGTACAGATATGAAAAATTATGTGGTTCAATCGGCTACATTTTGAATCGAAAGTCGTAGAGCCTCGCAGATGGGCTCATTCGATTCCTCATCAAATTCTACAGTTAGCATTCCCCAAAGGTAAATTTGCTGTACGAGCTTCCGTTTCCGAGATATTTGACAAAAACCGTACAAATTTGAAAAATGATGTGTCAAATGTCCTTGAAATCGGACAAAAACCGTACAGATATGAAAAATTATGTGGTTCAATCGGCTACATTTTGAATCGAAAGTCGTAGAGCCTCGCAGATGGGCTCATTCGATTCCTCATCAAATTCTACAGTTAGCATTCCCCGAAGGTAAATTTGCTGTACGAGCTTCCGTTTCCGAGATATTTGACAAAAACCGTACAGATATGAAAAATTATGTGGTTCAAACGGCTATAAGTTTTGAATCGAAAGTCGTAGAGCCTCGCAGATGGGCTCATTCTACTCCTCATCAAATTCTACAGTTAACATTCCCCAAAGGTAAATTTGCTGTACGAGCTTCCGTTTCCGAGATATTTGACAAAAACCGTACAGATTTGAAAAATGATGTGTCAAATGTCCTTGAAATCGGACAAAAACCGTACAGATATGAAAAATTATGTGGTTCAATCGGCTACATTTTGAATCGAAAGTCGTAGAGCCTCGCAGATGGGCTCATTCGATTCCTCATCAAATTCTACAGTTAGCATTCCCCAAAGGTAAATTTGCTGTACGAGCTTCCGTTTCCGAGATATTTGACAAAAACCGTACAGATTTGAAAAATGATGTGTCAAATGTCCTTGAAATCGGACAAAAACCGTACAGATATGAAAGATTATGTGGTTCAATCGGCTACATTTTGAATCGAAAGTCGTAGAGCCTCGCAGATGGGCTCATTCGATTCCTCATCAAATTCTACAGTTAGCATTCCCCGAAGGTAAATTTGC
Source organism: Borostomias antarcticus (assembly GCF_949987555.1). NCBI lineage: Eukaryota > Metazoa > Chordata > Actinopteri > Stomiiformes > Stomiidae > Borostomias > Borostomias antarcticus. The sequence continues at coordinate 536,538 of NW_028175884.1, forward strand.
TGTACGAGCTTCCGTTTCCGAGATATTTGACAAAAACCGTACAGATATGAAAAATTATGTGGTTCAAACGGCTATAAGTTTTGAATCGAAAGTCGTAGAGCCTCGCAGATGGGCTCATTCTACTCCTCATCAAATTCTACAGTTAGCATTCCCCAAAGGTAAATTTGCTGTACGAGCTTCCGTTTCCGAGATATTTGACAAAAACCGTACAGATATGAAAAATTATGTGGTTCAAACGGCTATAACTTTTGAATCGAAAGTCGTAGAGCCTCGCAGATGGGCTCATTCGATTCCTCATCAAATTCTACAGTTAGCATTCCCCAAAGGTAAATTTGCTGTACGAGCTTCCGTTTCCGAGATATTTGACAAAAACCGTACAGATTTGAAAAATGATGTGTCAAATGTCCTTGAAATCGGACAAAAACCGTACAGATATGAAAAATTATGTGGTTCAATCGGCTACATTTTGAATCGAAAGTCGTAGAGCCTCGCAGATGGGCTCATTCGATTCCTCATCAAATTCTACAGTTAGCATTCCCCAAAGGTAAATTTGCTGTACGAGCTTCCGTTTCCGAGATATTTGACAAAAACTGTACAGATATGAAAAATTATGTGGTTCAAACGGCTATAACTTTTGAATCGAAAGTCGTAGAGCCTCGCAGATGGGCTCATTCTACTCCTCATCAAATTCTACAGTTAGCATTCCCATATGCAGGTAAATTTGCTGTACGAGCTTCCGTTTCCGAGATATTTGACAAAAAACGTACAGATATGAAAGATTATGTGGTTCAAACGGCTATAACTTTTGAATTGAAAGTCGTAGAGCCTCGCAGATGGGCTCATTCGATTCCTCATCAAATTCTACAGTTAGCATTCCCCGAAGGTAAATTTGCTGTACGAGCTTCCGTTTCCGAGATATTTGACAAAAACCGTACAGATTTGAAAAATGATGTGTCAAATGTCCTTGAAATCGGACAAAAACCGTACAGATATGAAAGATTATGTGGTTCAATCGGCTACATTTTGAATCGAAAGTCGTAGAGCCTCGCAGATGGGCTCATTCGATTCCTCATCAAATTCTACAGTTAGCATTCCCCGAAGGTAAATTTGCTGTACGAGCTTCCGTTTCCGAGATATTTGACAAAAACCGTACAGATATGAAAAATTATGTGGTTCAAACGGCTATAAGTTTTGAATCGAAAGTCGTAGAGCCTCGCAGATGGGCTCATTCTACTCCTCATCAAATTCTACAGTTAGCATTCCCCAAAGGTAAATTTGCTGTACGAGCTTCCGTTTCCGAGATATTTGACAAAAACCGTACAGATTTGAAAAATGATGTGTCAAATGTCCTTGAAATCGGACAAAAACCGTACAGATATGAAAAATTATGTGGTTCAATCGGCTACATTTTGAATCGAAAGTCGTAGAGCCTCGCAGATGGGCTCATTCGATTCCTCATCAAATTCTACAGTTAGCATTCCCCAAAGGTAAATTTGCTGTACGAGCTTCCGTTTCCGAGATATTTGACAAAAACCGTACAGATTTGAAAAATGATGTGTCAAATGTCCTTGAAATCGGACAAAAACCGTACAGATATGAAAAATTATGTGGTTCAATCGGCTACATTTTGAATCGAAAGTCGTAGAGCCTCGCAGATGGGCTCATTCGATTCCTCATCAAATTCTACAGTTAGCATTCCCCAAAGGTAAATTTGCTGTACGAGCTTCCGTTTCCGAGATATTTGACAAAAACCGTACAAATTTGAAAAATGATGTGTCAAATGTCCTTGAAATCGGACAAAAACCGTACAGATATGAAAAATTATGTGGTTCAAACGGCTATAACTTTTGAATCGAAAGTCGTAGAGCCTCGCAGATGGGCTCATTCTACTCCTCATCAAATTCTACAGTTAGCATTCCCATATGCAGGTAAATTTGCTGTACGAGCTTCCGTTTCCGAGATATTTGACAAAAACCGTACAGATTTGAAAAATGATGTGTCAAATGTCCTTGAAATCGGACAAAAACCGTACAGATATGAAAAATTATGTGGTTCAATCGGCTACATTTTGAATCGAAAGTCGTAGAGCCTCGCAGATGGGCTCATTCGATTCCTCATCAAATTCTACAGTTAGCATTCCCCGAAGGTAAATTTGCTGTACGAGCTTCCGTTTCCGAGATATTTGACAAAAACTGTACAGATATGAAAAATTATGTGGTTCAAACGGCTATAACTTTTGAATCGAAAGTCGTAGAGCCTCGCAGATGGGCTCATTCTACTCCTCATCAAATTCTACAGTTAGCATTCCCATACGCAGGTAAATTTGCTGTACGAGCTTCCGTTTCCGAGATATTTGACAAAAAACGTACAGATATGAAAAATTATGTGGTTCAAACGGCTATAAGTTTTGAATCGAAAGTCGTAGAGCCTCGCAGATGGGCTCATTCGATTCCTCATCAAATTCTACAGTGAGCATTCCCCGAAGGTAAATTTGCTGTACGAGCTTCCGTTTCCGAGATATTTGACAAAAACCGTACAGATTTGAAAAATGATGTGTCAAATGTCCTTGAAATCGGACAAAAACCGTACAGATATGAAAAATTATGTGGTTCAATCGGCTACATTTTGAATCGAAAGTCGTAGAGCCTCGCAGATGGGCTCATTCTACTCCTCATCAAATTCTACAGTTAGCATTCCCCAAAGGTAAATTTGCTGTACGAGCTTCCGTTTCCGAGATATTTGACAAAAACCGTACAGATTTGAAAAATGATGTGTCAAATGTCCTTGAAATCGGACAAAAACCGTACAGATATGAAAGATTATGTGGTTCAATCGGCTACATTTTGAATCGAAAGTCGTAGAGCCTCGCAGATGGGCTCATTCGATTCCTCATCAAATTCTACAGTTAGCATTCCCCGAAGGTAAATTTGCTGTACGAGCTTCCGTTTCCGAGATATTTGACAAAAACCGTACAGATATGAAAAATTATGTGGTTCAAACGGCTATAAGTTTTGAATCGAAAGTCGTAGAGCCTCGCAGATGGGCTCATTCTACTCCTCATCAAATTCTACAGTTAGCATTCCCCAAAGGTAAATTTGCTGTACGAGCTTCCGTTTCCGAGATATTTGACAAAAACCGTACAGATTTGAAAAATGATGTGTCAAATGTCCTTGAAATCGGACAAAAACCGTACAGATATGAAAAATTATGTGGTTCAATCGGCTACATTTTGAATCGAAAGTCGTAGAGCCTCGCAGATGGGCTCATTCTACTCCTCATCAAATTCTACAGTTAGCATTCCCCAAAGGTAAATTTGCTGTACGAGCTTCCGTTTCCGAGATATTTGACAAAAACCGTACAGATTTGAAAAATGATGTGTCAAATGTCCTTGAAATCGGACAAAAACCGTACAGATATGAAAAATTATGTGGTTCAATCGGCTACATTTTGAATCGAAAGTCGTAGAGCCTCGCAGATGGGCTCATTCGATTCCTCATCAAATTCTACAGTTAGCATTCCCCGAAGGTAAATTTGCTGTACGAGCTTCCGTTTCCGAGATATTTGACAAAAACCGTACAGATATGAAAAATTATGTGGTTCAAACGGCTATAACTTTTGAATCGAAAGTCGTAGAGCCTCGCAGATGGGCTCATTCTACTCCTCATCAAATTCTACAGTTAGCATTCCCCAAAGGTAAATTTGCTGTACGAGCTTCCGTTTCCGAGATATTTGACAAAAACCGTACAGATTTGAAAAATGATGTGTCAAATGTCCTTGAAATCGGACAAAAACCGTACAGATATGAAAAATTATGTGGTTCAATCGGCTACATTTTGAATCGAAAGTCGTAGAGCCTCGCAGATGGGCTCATTCGATTCCTCATCAAATTCTACAGTTAGCATTCCCCAAAGGTAAATTTGCTGTACGAGCTTCCGTTTCCGAGATATTTGACAAAAACCGTACAGATTTGAAAAATGATGTGTCAAATGTCCTTGAAATCGGACAAAAACCGTACAGATATGAAAAATTATGTGGTTCAATCGGCTACATTTTGAATCGAAAGTCGTAGAGCCTCGCAGATGGGCTCATTCGATTCCTCATCAAATTCTACAGTTAGCATTCCCCAAAGGTAAATTTGCTGTACGAGCTTCCGTTTCCGAGATATTTGACAAAAACCGTACAGATTTGAAAAATGATGTGTCAAATGTCCTTGAAATCGGACAAAAACCGTACAGATATGAAAAATTATGTGGTTCAATCGGCTACATTTTGAATCGAAAGTCGTAGAGCCTCGCAGATGGGCTCATTCGATTCCTCATCAAATTCTACAGTTAGCATTCCCCGAAGGTAAATTTGCTGTACGAGCTTCCGTTTCCGAGATATTTGACAAAAACTGTACAGATATGAAAAATTATGTGGTTCAAACGGCTATAACTTTTGAATCGAAAGTCGTAGAGCCTCGCAGATGGGCTCATTCTACTCCTCATCAAATTCTACAGTTAGCATTCCCATATGCAGGTAAATTTGCTGTACGAGCTTCCGTTTCCGAGATATTTGACAAAAACCGTACAGATATGAAAAATTATGTGGTTCAAACGGCTATAAGTTTTGAATCGAAAGTCGTAGAGCCTCGCAGATGGGCTCATTCTACTCCTCATCAAATTCTACAGTTAGCATTCCCCAAAGGTAAATTTGCTGTACGAGCTTCCGTTTCCGAGATATTTGACAAAAACCGTACAGATTTGAAAAATGATGTGTCAAATGTCCTTGAAATCGGACAAAAACCGTACAGATATGAAAAATTATGTGGTTCAATCGGCTACATTTTGAATCGAAAGTCGTAGAGCCTCGCAGATGGGCTCATTCGATTCCTCATCAAATTCTACAGTTAGCATTCCCCAAAGGTAAATTTGCTGTACGAGCTTCCGTTTCCGAGATATTTGACAAAAACCGTACAGATATGAAAAATTATGTGGTTCAAACGGCTATAACTTTTGAATCGAAAGTCGTAGAGCCTCGCAGATGGGCTCATTCTACTCCTCATCAAATTCTACAGTTAGCATTCCCATATGCAGGTAAATTTGCTGTACGAGCTTCCGTTTCCGAGATATTTGACAAAAACCGTACAGATTTGAAAAATGATGTGTCAAATGTCCTTGAAATCGGACAAAAACCGTACAGATATGAAAAATGATGTGGTTCAATCGGCTACATTTTGAATCGAAAGTCGTAGAGCCTCGCAGATGGGCTCATTCGATTCCTCATCAAATTTTACAGTTAGCATTCCCCGAAGGTAAATTTGCTGTACGAGCTTCCGTTTCCGAGATATTTGACAAAAACTGTACAGATATGAAAAATTATGTGGTTCAAACGGCTATAACTTTTGAATCGAAAGTCGTAGAGCCTCGCAGATGGGCTCATTCTACTCCTCATCAAATTCTACAGTTAGCATTCCCATACGCAGGTAAATTTGCTGTACGAGCTTCCGTTTCCGAGATATTTGACAAAAAACGTACAGATATGAAAAATTATGTGGTTCAAACGGCTATAACTTTTGAATTGAAAGTCGTAGAGCCTCGCAGATGGGCTCATTCGATTCCTCATCAAATTCTACAGTTAGCATTCCCCGAAGGTAAATTTGCTGTACGAGCTTCCGTTTCCGAGATATTTGACAAAAACCGTACAGATATGAAAAATTATGTGGTTCAAACGGCTATAAGTTTTGAATCGAAAGTCGTAGAGCCTCGCAGATGGGCTCATTCTACTCCTCATCAAATTCTACAGTTAGCATTCCCCAAAGGTAAATTTGCTGTACGAGCTTCCGTTTCCGAGATATTTGACAAAAACCGTACAGATTTGAAAAATGATGTGTCAAATGTCCTTGAAATCGGACAAAAACCGTACAGATATGATAAATTATGTGGTTCAATCGGCTACATTTTGAATCGAAAGTCGTAGAGCCTCGCAGATGGGCTCATTCGATTCCTCATCAAATTCTACAGTTAGCATTCCCCAAAGGTAAATTTGCTGTACGAGCTTCCGTTTCCGAGATATTTGACAAAAACCGTACAGATTTGAAAAATGATGTGTCAAATGTCCTTGAAATCGGACAAAAACCGTACAGATATGAAAAATTATGTGGTTCAATCGGCTACATTTTGAATCGAAAGTCGTAGAGCCTCGCAGATGGGCTCATTCGATTCCTCATCAAATTCTACAGTTAGCATTCCCCAAAGGTAAATTTGCTGTACGAGCTTCCGTTTCCGAGATATTTGACAAAAACCGTACAGATATGAAAAATTATGTGGTTCAAACGGCTATAAGTTTTGAATCGAAAGTCGTAGAGCCTCGCAGATGGGCTCATTCTACTCCTCATCAAATTCTACAGTTAGCATTCCCCAAAGGTAAATTTGCTGTACGAGCTTCCGTTTCCGAGATATTTGACAAAAACCGTACAGATTTGAAAAATGATGTGTCAAATGTCCTTGAAATCGGACAAAAACCGTACAGATATGAAAAATTATGTGGTTCAATCGGCTACATTTTGAATCGAAAGTCGTAGAGCCTCGCAGATGGGCTCATTCGATTCCTCATCAAATTCTACAGTTAGCATTCCCCAAAGGTAAATTTGCTGTACGAGCTTCCGTTTCCGAGATATTTGACAAAAACCGTACAGATTTGAAAAATGATGTGTCAAATGTCCTTGAAATCGGACAAAAACCGTACAGATATGAAAAATTATGTGGTTCAATCGGCTACATTTTGAATCGAAAGTCGTAAAGCCTCGCAGATGGGCTCATTCGATTCCTCATCAAATTCTACAGTTAGCATTCCCCGAAGGTAAATTTGCTGTACGAGCTTCCGTTTCCGAGATATTTGACAAAAAACGTACAGATATGAAAAATTATGTGGTTCAAACGGCTATAAGTTTTGAATCGAAAGTCGTAGAGCCTCGCAGATGGGCTCATTCTACTCCTCATCAAATTCTACAGTTAGCATTCCCCAAAGGTAAATTTGCTGTACGAGCTTCCGTTTCCGAGATATTTGACAAAAACCGTACAGATTTGAAAAATGATGTGTCAAATGTCCTTGAAATCGGACAAAAACCGTACAGATATGAAAAATTATGTGGTTCAATCGGCTACATTTTGAATCGAAAGTCGTAGAGCCTCGCAGATGGGCTCATTCGATTCCTCATCAAATTCTACAGTTAGCATTCCCCAAAGGTAAATTTGCTGTACGAGCTTCCGTTTCCGAGATATTTGACAAAAACCGTACAGATATGAAAAATTATGTGGTTCAAACGGCTATAACTTTTGAATCGAAAGTCGTAGAGCCTCGCAGATGGGCTCATTCTACTCCTCATCAAATTCTACAGTTAGCATTCCCATATGCAGGTAAATTTGCTGTACGAGCTTCCGTTTCCGAGATATTTGACAAAAACTGTACAGATATGAAAAATTATGTGGTTCAAACGGCTATAACTTTTGAATCGAAAGTCGTAGAGCCTCGCAGATGGGCTCATTCTACTCCTCATCAAATTCTACAGTTAGCATTCCCATATGCAGGTAAATTTGCTGTACGAGCTTCCGTTTCCGAGATATTTGACAAAAAACATACAGATATGAAAAATTATGTGGTTCAAACGGCTATAACTTTTGAATTGAAAGTCGTAGAGCCTCGCAGATGGGCTCATTCGATTCCTCATCAAATTCTACAGTTAGCATTCCCCGAAGGTAAATTTGCTGTACGAGCTTCCGTTTCCGAGATATTTGACAAAAACCGTACAGATATGAAAAATTATGTGGTTCAAACGGCTATAAGTTTTGAATCGAAAGTCGTAGAGCCTCGCAGATGGGCTCATTCTACTCCTCATCAAATTCTACAGTTAGCATTCCCCAAAGGTAAATTTGCTGTACGAGCTTCCGTTTCCGAGATATTTGACAAAAACCGTACAGATTTGAAAAATGATGTGTCAAATGTCCTTGAAATCGGACAAAAACCGTACAGATATGATAAATTATGTGGTTCAATCGGCTACATTTTGAATCGAAAGTCGTAGAGCCTCGCAGATGGGCTCATTCGATTCCTCATCAAATTCTACAGTTAGCATTCCCCAAAGGTAAATTTGCTGTACGAGCTTCCGTTTCCGAGATATTTGACAAAAACCGTACAGATTTGAAAAATGATGTGTCAAATGTCCTTGAAATCGGACAAAAACCGTACAGATATGAAAAATTATGTGGTTCAATCGGCTACATTTTGAATCGAAAGTCGTAGAGCCTCGCAGATGGGCTCATTCGATTCCTCATCAAATTCTACAGTTAGCATTCCCCAAAGGTAAATTTGCTGTACGAGCTTCCGTTTCCGAGATATTTGACAAAAACCGTACAGATTTGAAAAATGATGTGTCAAATGTCCTTGAAATCGGACAAAAACCGTACAGATATGAAAAATGATGTGGTTCAATCGGCTACATTTTGAATCGAAAGTCGTAGAGCCTCGCAGATGGGCTCATTCGATTCCTCATCAAATTCTACAGTTAGCATTCCCCGAAGGTAAATTTGCTGTACGAGCTTCCGTTTCCGAGATATTTGACAAAAACTGTACAGATATGAAAAATTATGTGGTTCAAACGGCTATAACTTTTGAATCGAAAGTCGTAGAGCCTCGCAGATGGGCTCATTCTACTCCTCATCAAATTCTACAGTTAGCATTCCCATATGCAGGTAAATTTGCTGTACGAGCTTCCGTTTCCGAGATATTTGACAAAAACCGTACAGATATGAAAAATTATGTGGTTCAAACGGCTATAAGTTTTGAATCGAAAGTCGTAGAGCCTCGCAGATGGGCTCATTCTACTCCTCATCAAATTCTACAGTTAGCATTCCCCAAAGGTAAATTTGCTGTACGAGCTTCCGTTTCCGAGATATTTGACAAAAACCGTACAGATTTGAAAAATGATGTGTCAAATGTCCTTGAAATCGGACAAAAACCGTACAGATATGAAAAATTATGTGGTTCAATCGGCTACATTTTGAATCGAAAGTCGTAGAGCCTCGCAGATGGGCTCATTCGATTCCTCATCAAATTCTACAGTTAGCATTCCCCAAAGGTAAATTTGCTGTACGAGCTTCCGTTTCCGAGATATTTGACAAAAACCGTACAGATTTGAAAAATGATGTGTCAAATGTCCTTGAAATCGGACAAAAACCGTACAGATATGAAAAATGATGTGGTTCAATCGGCTACATTTTGAATCGAAAGTCGTAGAGCCTCGCAGATGGGCTCATTCGATTCCTCATCAAATTCTACAGTTAGCATTCCCCGAAGGTAAATTTGCTGTACGAGCTTCCGTTTCCGAGATATTTGACAAAAACCGTACAGATATGAAAAATTATGTGGTTCAAACGGCTATAACTTTTGAATCGAAAGTCGTAGAGCCTCGCAGATGGGCTCATTCGATTCCTCATCAAATTCTACAGTTAGCATTCCCCGAAGGTAAATTTGCTGTACGAGCTTCCGTTTCCGAGATATTTGACAAAAACCGTACAGATATGAAAAATTATGTGGTTCAAACGGCTATAAGTTTTGAATCGAAAGTCGTAGAGCCTCGCAGATGGGCTCATTCTACTCCTCATCAAATTCTACAGTTAGCATTCCCCAAAGGTAAATTTGCTGTACGAGCTTCCGTTTCCGAGATATTTGACAAAAACCGTACAGATTTGAAAAATGATGTGTCAAATGTCCTTGAAATCGGACAAAAACCGTACAGATATGATAAATTATGTGGTTCAATCGGCTACATTTTGAATCGAAAGTCGTAGAGCCTCGCAGATGGGCTCATTCGATTCCTCATCAAATTCTACAGTTAGCATTCCCCAAAGGTAAATTTGCTGTACGAGCTTCCGTTTCCGAGATATTTGACAAAAACCGTACAGATTTGAAAAATGATGTGTCAAATGTCCTTGAAATCGGACAAAAACCGTACAGATATGAAAAATTATGTGGTTCAATCGGCTACATTTTGAATCGAAAGTCGTAGAGCCTCGCAGATGGGCTCATTCGATTCCTCATCAAATTCTACAGTTAGCATTCCCCAAAGGTAAATTTGCTGTACGAGCTTCCGTTTCCGAGATATTTGACAAAAACCGTACAGATTTAAAAAATGATGTGTCAAATGTCCTTGAAATCGGACAAAAACCGTACAGATATGAAAAATGATGTGGTTCAATCGGCTACATTTTGAATCGAAAGTCGTAGAGCCTCGCAGATGGGCTCATTCGATTCCTCATCAAATTCTACAGTTAGCATTCCCCGAAGGTAAATTTGCTGTACGAGCTTCCGTTTCCGAGATATTTGACAAAAACTGTACAGATATGAAAAATTATGTGGTTCAAACGGCTATAACTTTTGAATCGAAAGTCGTAGAGCCTCGCAGATGGGCTCATTCTACTCCTCATCAAATTCTACAGTTAGCATTCCCATATGCAGGTAAATTTGCTGTACGAGCTTCCGTTTCCGAGATATTTGACAAAAACCGTACAGATATGAAAAATTATGTGGTTCAAACGGCTATAAGTTTTGAATCGAAAGTCGTAGAGCCTCGCAGATGGGCTCATTCTACTCCTCATCAAATTCTACAGTTAGCATTCCCCAAAGGTAAATTTGCTGTACGAGCTTCCGTTTCCGAGATATTTGACAAAAACCGTACAGATTTGAAAAATGATGTGTCAAATGTCCTTGAAATCGGACAAAAACCGTACAGATATGAAAAATTATGTGGTTCAATCGGCTACATTTTGAATCGAAAGTCGTAGAGCCTCGCAGATGGGCTCATTCGATTCCTCATCAAATTCTACAGTTAGCATTCCCCAAAGGTAAATTTGCTGTACGAGCTTCCGTTTCCGAGATATTTGACAAAAACCGTACAGATATGAAAAATTATGTGGTTCAAACGGCTATAACTTTTGAATCGAAAGTCGTAGAGCCTCGCAGATGGGCTCATTCTACTCCTCATCAAATTCTACAGTTAGCATTCCCATATGCAGGTAAATTTGCTGTACGAGCTTCCGTTTCCGAGATATTTGACAAAAACCGTACAGATTTGAAAAATGATGTGTCAAATGTCCTTGAAATCGGACAAAAACCGTACAGATATGAAAAATGATGTGGTTCAATCGGCTACATTTTGAATCGAAAGTCGTAGAGCCTCGCAGATGGGCTCATTCGATTCCTCATCAAATTCTACAGTTAGCATTCCCCGAAGGTAAATTTGCTGTACGAGCTTCCGTTTCCGAGATATTTGACAAAAACTGTACAGATATGAAAAATTATGTGGTTCAAACGGCTATAAGTTTTGAATCGAAAGTCGTAGAGCCTCGCAGATGGGCTCATTCTACTCCTCATCAAATTCTACAGTTAGCATTCCCATATGCAGGTAAATTTGCTGTACGAGCTTCCGTTTCCGAGATATTTGACAAAAAACGTACAGATATGAAAAATTATGTGGTTCAAACGGCTATAACTTTTGAATTGAAAGTCGTAGAGCCTCGCAGATGGGCTCATTCGATTCCTCATCAAATTCTAGTTAGCATTCCCCAAAGGTAAATTTGCTGTACGAGCTTCCGTTTCCGAGATATTTGACAAAAACCGTACAGATTTGAAAAATGATGTGTCAAATGTCCTTGAAATCGGACAAAAACCGTACAGATATGAAAAATTATGTTGTTCAATCGGCTACATTTTGAATCGAAAGTCGTAGAGCCTCGCAGATGGGCTCATTCGATTCCTCATCAAATTCTACAGTTAGCCAAAAAGTGAAACTGGTATCCTGCAATAGGTGAGTTAGCCACAACCTAAGGCAGACACAGTCATGATTACTCAGCCTCAGGATAGCCTAAAACATGATCACGATTACTCTAGACTGGTGAGACTATCCTGACCTTACAAGCCCACATTCCGTTTCTCTCCACAGATTAGTCTGGCTTTCCCCCTATCTAGAACAATTTCCAGAAATTGCTTTGTGACCGGACCAATCAGGGGCATACAGTCTTAATAATTTTTAAATTGTGTTATATTTATTATTATTTTTAAATTTATAAACCAAACATTCATGATCATTTTAAATTATTTATATAGTTTTTTGTTATAATGATTATTCATTTAATTTCACTAAATTACACATTTAAATATGAAACATTTCTAAGTTAATATTTTATTTTAAACAACCACTTTATCTTATCAATTTATATATCATATCTTGTTTTGTTATTTATGTTGTTTTCTTTTTTTGCATTTTCCTTTATTATTATTATTATTTATTATTATTATTATTTATTAGTTTTTGCAATGCACTATTTACTGGTCTCTCTTGATCTCTTTTAACTGACTAGAAGAATGAGCACATCTCTCCTGTTTTAGCTGAACTGCACTGGCCACCTGTTTCTTTTAGAATTGATTTTAAGGTTCTTTTAAGCTTTTGCTTGTGGCTACCTTCTTATTATAGTGTTTCAGGCCAAATTTGACTGGTCTGTTTTAACTGCTCTTATTAACATAACAAACCATAAATCACCACCACATTGTTTCACACGTTAAAAAGGCATTAAACAAAATGTGGTGATGAGTTATGGATTTTGCGTTAATATTAGAGCAGTTAAAACAGGCTTAATCTTTTCACACCATGAATTGTCAGAATGACAATCTTTAGGCTGTAAACTCATTAATACCTTTTATTTATTTATTTTTACTTTTTGTACAGCTTTTCAATTTATGAAACTATAAGTCACCATAGTGGTCTAATACATTTTATAATCTACTGTATAATCTTTTTTTCTTCTTTTTTATTGTATTTTATTTTAGATCATTAGATATTATATGTGACTTTTTCTTCTGATGTAGGTAATTCTTAGAAAAACTACTTTCTATGTTCAGGTCATCATGAACAAAATGTAAGACACAACTGGTAGGCTGCTCAATGATGACTTATGCTTATGTATAAATATACTTTTCATGCTTTATACTCATTTAGATATTATTCAAACCGTTTAAAAATTATTTTGTGTATATACATATATATATATATATATATAAATATTTTTTCTCATTAATAGTACTATTATGCCTGTTTTCACACCGCAAGGACACATTTTCTTCAGAGGGGTCAATAAACAGAATTTAAACAACTTGCAAGCTAAAGGCTCAGTTCAAAGCTTAAACTACTCTATACGTATATAAGTTCTTCTTTAGGTAATGCAGTTAAGCTTCCAATTCTGACAGTTTGAAATTTCAGCTAAGCTTCCCGATTTTTCAGCTTCCTGACACAGTGGAGATACAGATGCATTGGAGGTTTCACAAAACCAAGTTTCAACTTTCCAACAAGTTTCACTTTGTTTTTTATTATTTTCATCTAAGCTTCCAGGTTTTCCAGCCTACAAGCTTTTTATCAATAAAATCCATCATTTATTCCATGTTTCAGCTTTGACAGTATTACAGTTGATCTTCCAGCTTTTGTAGCACTGTATTAAAGTTTTAGCTTATTAAGGCAATGCAGTTCAGATTCCAACTCTTCCAGTTTCATATTTCAGCTAAACTTCCAGGTTCTTCAGCTTCCAATCTTTTTAGCTATACATTCCATCATTACAGTGTAACAGTTTATCTTCCAGCTTTTGTAGCAATGTATTTAAGTTCTTAGTTGCTTTATGTAATGCACTTCAGCATCCAATTCTACCAGTTTCACAGTTCAAATAAGCTTCAAGGTTTTTCAGCTTTCAGGCTTTTCAGCCTTCAGGATTTTCAGCCGTTCAGGTGTGATGCATTTGACATTTCAGATTTTTGACATTCATGCATTTTCAGCAATGCTTTTGCTATTCCGTTCAGCTGCTCAGCATTCACACGCATTTTCTGCAGGAAATGCAATTTTCTAGTTAGTGTGAATGCTTTAGAGCAGGGGTGTCAAACTCAAATACACAGTGGGCCAAAATTTTAAACTTGAACAAAGTCGCGGGCCAACATTGAACAAATGAATATTTTAATATGGACCCAAACAAGTTTTGCTTTAACATTGAATATGGAACAAGCAACGCTTATTACCATACAATATATAACTTAATAGTGCAGACATGCAAAATCGAATTTCAAATAAAAAACACATCAATGTTATTAATTTATAAAATAAAATTTAAATAAAAATCGTATGCCTCTTTTCTATTTGCAGCCTTCTGATTTAAATATCAAAATAAACTTTTTTCACAGGCTATTAAATTTAAAAATAAAATAACAATAATAAATTAATCATGTCCAGGTCCTTGTACTTGTCGTGGTGTTTCGTTTCATAGTGTCGTCTAATGTTGTACTCCTTAGTTATAGCCACGTTGGCTCCACAAACAAGGCAAACAGGTCTATCTTTTACATATGTAAACAGATATTCTGCCTCCCACCTGTCCAGAAAGCTTAGTGTTTCTGTTTTCTGACTTTCTTTTCGCCATTTTAAAGAAGGGGTAACACGGTTACAGTTGTAGTATGAGATTGCTATGACTACTGTCACAGAAGAGAGGGCGTTTCTGGGTCCTGTCTTGATTGACGCGCCAAAACCACAGCAGAGCATTATGGGATTTGTAGTATTAGCGGTGAATGCGCTGTATAATACTGGCGGGCCAGCTCTAGTAGTCATTTGGTATTGCCTCGCGGGCCAAATATAATTACACTGCGGGCCAAATTTGGCCCGCGGGCCAGAGTTTGACACCCATGCTCTAGAGCATTCACACTATTGTTATCCAGTTCTTTATTATTATTAGTGTGAATGCTTTAGAGCATTCACACTATTGTTATCCAGTTCTTTATTATTATTATTCTTCCGTACGTATTTTGGCTGTCTGCAGCTCCTTCATACTTTGAGCTACAGAAACCATTCAACTATCAAAATGTTCAGCTTGTTAAGGACACGATGGGAACTCTTTCAGATTTTTAATACTTTTTATACTTTTTAAAATATTCAACTTTTTCAACAATTTTTTTGAATGGAAGTCTATGGGGAAGTTTTGAAACCTTCTTCAGCCTTCAACTCCTTCATACTTTGAGCTACAGAAACCATTCAACTATCAAAATGTTCAGCTTGTTAAGGTCTTTATGGGATATCTTTCAGATTTTTAATAACTTTCATACTTTTTAAAATATTCAGCTTTTTTCAAAAAAAAATTACAATGGAAGTCTATGGCAGACCTTGAAACCCCTTGTCAGCTTTGAAACCTATCTCCTCCTTCATTTTTTGTGCTAGAAACCTCCTTCAAAGTTTAAAATGTTCAGGACCTTTAGCACATTTAACGCATTCAACAGATTTTTAAAATTCCTTATAGTTTTTATGTAATTTAAGTTTGTTTTGGACCTTTTTTAACATTGAAGTGGATGTGTGGAATGTTCAGTTTCTAGAGTGTGGTAGCCTGTTTTTTTAAAACATCTACACGTTTTGTAAACTGCTGTCGCTCCTACAGTTTTAACAGCTCTTACACATATTATACATTAAAATGTTCACACAACTGTGCTGATTCGTACAATGTAAGTCTCTAAGCCATGTGACTTATAGTTTTGGCTGTATGACGATTTGTTCGGCAACTGCGCTCTCCATTGAAACGTATGGGCCCACCCTCTAACTTTTGAGCTGCTAATTTTGCATTTTTACACTTTTTCTAACTCGTCGCCATGCCTACAGTTTTTAAGCTACACGGACATATCATAGCCTAAAATGTTCAGCATTTTCTCAGGATTCCTAGGGTGTCAATATCTAGGCTGTGACCTTCATACTTTTTGAGGGAGAGCTGTCTGAAGCCGGCATGCCTTTCCTTTGAAGTGAATGAGAGGATGCTCACAGTGTCAGTTGAGATTTGAATTTGGGGACACGCGCAGGCTCTCTGTACAGGCACCCTTTTATGACTATTGTGGCAGCATTCATATTCCTTTCTTCCATCCTTCCATCCTTCCTTCCTTCCATCCTTCCTTCCTTTCATCCATCCTTCTTTCCTTCCTTCCTTCCTTACTTATATTCAAAGAAATATTCAGAATGACACTTTTTCAGGCTGTAAACTCATATTAATATATTTTCTCCTCTTTCAGCTATTGAACTCAATAAAACTATGAGTTATGATGAGTGGTCTAATCCATTTTTGAGTGTAGTACTAGCAGTACTTATAACAAACACCTACTGCTTTTCACTGCTACTTCTTCTAACCTCGACTTCCATACAACACCTCTACAGCTACTGCTCCGCCCCGGAGTGGGCTATAGACACATGGTCTCCAATGAGGGGTGCATGGGGATGGCCTGGCAATCACTGACCTGCCCCCCGCAACCTCTGACCTGAGGGGGTGGAGTCTCGCCACCACGCCACTATCCACGCCACCGTCCCCACATCTCAGACCCTGAGTTGGCTTAAGATGCAGTTTTCACGGTTGGGTGCATGTGTGTGGCCCGGGGAGCAGTAGACTGTCCTCGACCGGCTCTGACCCGATGGGGCGGAGTCTCGTCACCACGCCACTATCCACGCCACTGTCCACACAACTCAGCCCCTGAGTGAGCTACAGACACACGGTCTTCACTGTAGGGTGCATGGAGATTGCCCGGATGTCAGTGCACTGCCCCCGACCTGCTCTGTCCGGAGGGGGCGGAGTCTCGCCATCACGCCACAATCCACGCCACGGACCTCACAACACAGCCTCTGAGGTGGCTAGAGACACACGGTCTTCACTGCTGAAGGCAGGTGGGTAGCCCAGCACGGCCTATACTGTCCAAGACCGGCTATCACCCAAATGGGCGGAATCTCGCCACCACGCCACTATCCACGCCACAGACACCACAACTAAGACCCTGAGTGAGCTACAGACAAACAGTCTACACTGGTGGGTGCAGGGAGATTGCCCGGATTTCAGTGCACTGCCCCCGACCGGCTCTGACCCGAGGGGGCGGAGTCTAGCCACCACGCCACTACCACGCCTCGGACCTCACAACACAGCCTCTGAGGTGGCTAGAGACACACGGTCTTCACTGGTGAAGGCAGGTGGGTAGCCCGGCACGGCCTACAGTGTCCACGACTGGCTCTGACTCAAGGGGGCGGAGTCTCGCCACCACGCCACGGACACCACAACTCAGCCCTTCAGTGGGCTAGAGACACATGATCTTCACGGGTGGGTGCATGGAGATTGCCAAGAGGTCACTGTACTGTCCCCGATGGGTTGTGACCCAAGGGGGCGGAGTCTTTCCACCACGCCACTATCCACGCCATGGACCACAGAACTCAGCCCATGTGGTCTAGAGACACACGCTCTTCACCGTCTGGTGAATAGAGATTGCCCAGTGGTCACTGTACTGTCCCGACAGGCTTCCAAGCTTTTAAGCTATACATTCCATCAATCATTCCATCTTTCAGCTTTGACAGTATTACTCTATTGCTCATATTTCAAGCTAAAGGCTCAGTTCAAGGCTTAAACTACTCAGGTTGAAAAGTTTGAAAGTATTTAAGTTCTTAGCTTCTTTAGGTAATGCAGTTCCAATTCTGCCAGTTTCACATTCCAGCTAGGCTTCCAGGTTTTCCAGCCTACAAGCTTTTTATCAATAATTTCCATCATTTATTCCATGTTTCAGCTTTGACAGTATTACAGTTTATCTTCCAGCTTTTGTAGCAATGTATTTAAGCTTTTAGCATATTTAGGCAATGCACTTCAGATTCCAACTCTCCCAGTTTCATATTTCAGCTAAGCTTCCAGGTTCTTCAGCTTCCAATCTTTTTAGCTATACATTCCATCATTACAGTGTATCTTCCAGCTTTTGTAGCAATGTATTTAAGTTCTTAGCTGCTTTATGTAATGCACTTCAGCTTCCAATTCTGCCAGTTTCACAGTTCAAATGAGCTTCAAGGTTTTTCAGCTTCCAGGCTTTTTAGCTTTCAGGATTTTCAGCCGTTCAGGTGTGATGCATTTGACATTTCAGATTTTTCATATTCATGCATTTTCAGCAATGCTTTTGCTATTCCGTTCAGCTGCTCAGCATTCACACGCATTTTCTGCAGGAAATGCAATTTTCTAGTTAGTGTGAATGCTTTAGAGCATTCACACTATTGTTATCCAGTTCTTTATTAGTGTGAATGCTTTAGAGCATTCACACTATTGTTATCCAGTTCTTTATTATTATTAGTGTGAATGCTGCAAGCGTTCACACTATTGTTATCCAGTTCTTTATTATTCCACTTCCGTACGTTTTTTGGCTCTCTGTAGCTCCTTCATACTTTGAGCTACAGAAACCATTCAACTATCAAAATGTTCAGCTTGTTAAGGACACGATGGGACCTCTTTCAGATTTTTAATACCTTTAATACTTTTTAAAATATTCAGCTTTTTCAACTTTTTTTTTGAATGGAAGTCAATGGGGGAGTTTTGAAAACTTCTTCAGCCTTCAACTCCTTCATACTTTTAGCTACAGAAACCATTCAACTATCAAAATGTTCAGCTTGTTAAGGTCTTTATGGCATATATTTCAGATTTTTAATATCTTTTATACTTTTCAAAATATTCAGCTTTTATAAAAAAAAAATTACAATGGAAGTCTATGGCAGACCCTGAAGCCCCTTGTCAGCTTTGAAACCTATCTCCTCCTTCATTTTTTGTGCTAGCAACCTCCTTCAAAGTTTAAAATGTTCAGGACCTTTAGCTGAGTAAAACTCTTATTCAGATTTTTTAAATTCCTTATAGTTTTTATGTAATTCAAGTTTGTTTTGGACCCTTTTTAACATTGAAGTGGATGTGTGGAATGTTCAGTTTCTAGAGTGTAGCAGCTCGTATTTTGAAAACATCTACACGTTTTGTAAACTGCTGTCGCTCCTACAGTTTTAACAGCTCATACACATATTCTACATTAAAACGTTCACACAACTGTGCTGATTCGTACAATCTAAGTCTCTAAGCCGTGTGACTTAAAAATTTCTCAGTATGACAATTTGTTCGGGAACTGCGCTCTCCATTGAAACGTATGGGCCCACCCTCTAACTTTTGACCTGCACATTTTGCATTTTTACCATTTTCTAACTCGTCGCCATGGATACAGTTTTTAAGCTACACGGACATAACATAGCCTAAAATGTTCAGCATTTTCTCAGGATTCCTACGGTGTCAATATCTAAGCTGTGACCTTTATACTTTTTGAGAGAGAGCTGTCATAAGCCGGCATGCCTTTCCATTCAAGTGAATGAGAGGATGCTCACAGTGTCAGTTGAGATTTGAATTTGGGGACACGCGCAGGCTCTCTGTACAGGCACCCTTTTATGACTACTGTGGTAGCATTCATATTCCTTCCTTCCATCCTTCCATCCATCCTTCCTTCCTTCCTTCCTTCCTTCCTTCCTTCCTTCCTTCCTTCCTTCCTTCCTTCCTTCCTTCCTTCCTTCCTTCCTTCCATCCATCCTTCCTTCCTTCCTTCCTTCCTTCTTTCCTTCCTTCCTTCCTTCCTTCCTTCCTTCCTTATATTTAAAGAAATATTCAGAATGACACTTTTTCAGGCTGTAAACTCATATTAATATATTTTCTCCTCTTTCAGCTATTGAACTCAATAACACTTTGAGTTATGATGAGTGGTCTAATCTATTTTTGAGTGTAGTACTAGCAGTACTTATAACAAACACCTACTGCTTTTCACTGCTACTGATTCTAACCTCAACTTCCATACAACACCTCCCCAGCTACTGCTCGGCCCCGGAGTGGGCTATAGACACATGGTCTCCAATGAGGGGTGCATGGGGATGGCCTGGCAATCACTGACCTGCCCCCCACAACCTCTAACCTGAGGGGGCGGAGTCTCGGCACCACGCCACTATCCACGCCACCGTCCCCACATCTCAGACCCTGAGTTGGCTAAAGACGCAGTTTTCACAGTTGGTAGCATGCGGGTGGCCCGGGGAGCAGTACCCTGTCCTCGACCGGCTCTGACCCGAGGGGGCGGAGTCTCGTCACCACGCCAGTATCCATGCCACTGTCCCCACATCTCAGCCCCT
This sequence comes from Borostomias antarcticus, assembly GCF_949987555.1. Classification (NCBI taxonomy): domain Eukaryota; kingdom Metazoa; phylum Chordata; class Actinopteri; order Stomiiformes; family Stomiidae; genus Borostomias; species Borostomias antarcticus. The sequence continues at coordinate 556,567 of NW_028175884.1, forward strand.
GAGTGAGCTACAGACACACGGTCTTCACTGTTGGGTGCATGAAGACTGCCCGGATGTCAGTGCACTGCCCTCGACCTGCTCTGACCGGAGGGGGTGGAGTCTCGCCATCACGCCACTATCCACGCCACCGACCTCACAACACAGCCTCTGAGGTGGCTAGAGACACACGGTCTTCACTGGTGAAGGCAGGTGGGTAGCCCGGCACGGCCTGCACTGTCCAAGTCCGGCTATGACCCAAGGGGGCGGAGTCTCGCCACCACACCACTACCATGCCTCGGACCTCACAACACAGCCTCTGAGGTGGCTAGAAACACACGGTCTTCACTGGTGAAGGCAGGTGGGTAGCCCGGTGCGGCCTGCACTGTCCACAACCGGCTCTGACCCGAGGGGGCAGAGTCTCGCCACCACGCCACTATCCACGCCACAGACACCACAACTAAGACCCTGAGTGAGCTACAGACACACGGTCTTCACTGGTGGGTGCAGGGAGATTGCCCGGACGTCACTGCACTGCCCGCGACCTGCTCTGACCCGAGGGGGCGGAGTCTCGCCATCACGCCACTACCACGCCACGGACCTCACAACACAGCCTCTGAGTTGGCTAGAGACACACGATCTTCACTGGTGAAGGCAGGTGGGTAGCCCGGCGCGGCCTACACTGTTCACAACTGGCTCTGACCCAAGGGGGCTGAGTCTCGCCACCACGCCACGCACCTGGCAACTCCGACCCTGAGTGGGCTAAGGACACAGGGTCATCGCCGGAGTCCATCACCCAAGGAGGCGGAGTCTTGCCACCTCACTACTATCCACGCCACAGACCCCACAACTCATCCCCTGAGTGAGCTAAAGACAAACAGGCTTCACCAATGGGTTCAAGGAGATTGCCCAGAGGTCAATGCACTGCCCCCGACCGGCTCTCACTCGAGGGGGCGGAGTCTTTCCACCACGCCACTATCCATGCCATGGTCCGCAGAAGTCAGCCCATGTAGGCTAGAGACACGGTCTTCACTGTTGTGTGCATAGATTGCCCAGAGTTCACTGTACTGTTCCCGACAGGCTTCCAAGCTTTAAAGCGATACATTCCATAATTTATTCCATGTTTCAGCTTTCACAGTATTACTCTATTACTCATCTTTCAAGCTAAAGGCTCAGTTCAAGGCTTGAACTACTCAGGTTGAAAGGTTTAAAAGTATTTAAGTTCTTAGCTTCTTTAGGTAATGCAGTTCCAATTCTGCCAGTTTCACATTTCAGCTAAGCTTCCCGGTTTTCCAGCTTACAAGCTTTTTAGCAATACATTCCATCATTTATTTCATGTTTCAGCTTTGACAGTATTACAGTTTATCTTCCAGCTTTTGTAACAATGTAGTTAAGTTTTTAGCTTCTTTAGGCAATGCACTTCAGCTTCCAATTCTGCCAGTTTCACATTTCAGCTAAGCTTCAAGGTTCTTCAGCTTCCAAGCTTTTTAGCTATGAATTCCATTCTTTATTCCATATTTCAGCTTTGACATTATATTTCAGCTTTGACATTAGTATAGTTTGTTTTCCAGCTTTTGTTGCAATGTATTTAAATTCTTACCTTCTTTAGGTAATGCAGTTCAGCTTCCAATTCTGCCAGTTTCACATTTTAGCCTCCAGGTTTTCCATCTTAAAAGCTTTTTAGCAATACATTCCATCATTTATTCCATGTTTCAGCTTTGACAGTATTACAGTTCATCTTCAAGCTTTTGTAGCAATGTATTTAATTGTTTAGCTTGTTTAGGCAATGCAGTTCAGCTTCCCATTCTGCCAGTTTCACATTTCAGCTTCCAGGCTTTTCAGCTTCCAGGATTTTCAACCATTCAAGTGTGATGCATTTGACATTTCAGATTTTTCACATTCATGTATTTTCAGCAATGCTTTTGCGATTTCGTTCAGCTGCTCAGCATTCACACGCATTTTCTGCAGGAAATGCAATTTTCTAGTTAGTGTGAATGCTTTAGAGCATTCACACTATTGTTATCCAGTTCTTTATAGTTTTTTATTATTATTCTTACTTCTTCTTCCGTACGTTTTTTGGCTCTCTGTAGCTCCTTCATACTTTGAGCTATTTAAACCATTCAAGTATCAAAATGTTCAGCTTGTTAAGGACATTATCGGAATCCTTTCAGATTTTTTATACCTTTTATACTTTTTAAAATATTCAACTTATTCAACAATTTTTTTGAATGGAAGTCAATGGGGGAGTTTTGAAATCTTCTTCAGCCTTCAACTCCTTCATACTTTGAGCTACAGAAACCATTCAACTATCAAAATGTTCAGCTTGTTAAGGTCTTTATGGGATATCTTTCAGATTTTTAATAACTTTCATACTTTTTAAAATATTCAGCTTTTTTCAACAATTTTTTACAATGGAAGTCTATGGGCAGACCTTGAAACCCCTCATCAGCTTTGAAACCTATCTCCTCCTTCATTTTTTGTGCTAGAAACCTCCTTCAAAGTTTAAAATGTTCAGGACCTTTAGGTGAGTAAACTAACCATTCAGATTTTTGAAATTCCTTTTAGTTTTTATGTAATTTAAGTTTGTTTGGGACCCTTTTTAACATTGAAGTGGATGTGTGGAATGTTCAGTTTTTACAGTGTAGCAGCTCGTATTTTGAAAACATCTGCACGTTTTGTAAACTGCTGTCGCTCCTACAGTTTTAACAGCTCATACACATTTTCTACATTAAAACGTTCACACAACTGTGCTGATTCGTACAATCTAAGTCTCTAAGCCGTGTGACTTATAGTTTTGGCTGTATGACGATTTGTTCGGCAACTGCGCTCTCCATTGAAACGTATGGGCCCACCCTCTAACTTTTGAGCTGCTAATTTTGCATTTTTACACTTTTTCTAACTCGTCGCCATGCCTACAGTTTTTAAGCTACATGGACATAGCCTAAAATGTTCAGCATTTTCTCAGGATTCCTAGGGTGTCAATATCTAGGCTGTGACCTTCATACTTTTTGAGGGAGAGCTGTCTGAAGTCGGCATGCCTTTCCATTGAAGTGAATGAGAGGATGCTCACAGTGTCAGTTGAGATTTGAATTTGGGGACACGCGCAGGCTCTCTGTACAGGCACCCTTTTATGACTATTGTGGCAGCATTCATATTCCTTTCTTCCATCCTTCCTTCCTTCCATCCTTCCTTCCTTTCATCCATCCTTCTTTCCTTCCTTCCTTCCTTACTTATATTCAAAGAAATATTCAGAATGACACTTTTTCAGGCTGTAAACTCATATTAATATATTTTCTCCTCTTTCAGCTATTGAACTCAATAAAACTATGAGTTATGATGAGTGGTCTAATCCAATTTTGAGTGTAGTACTAGCAGTACTTATAACAAACACCTACTGCTTTTCACTACTACTGCTTCTAACCTCAACTTCCATACAACACCTCCACATCTACTGCTCGGCCCCGGAGTGGGCTATAGACACATGGTGGGATGAGGGGTGCATGGGGATGGCCTGGCAATCACTGACCTGCCCCCCACAACCTCTGACCTGAGGGGGCGGAGTCTTGCCACCACGCCACTATCAACGCCACCGTCCCAACATCTCAGACCCTGAGTTGGCTAAAGATGCAGTTTTCACGGTTGGGTGCATGTGGGTGGCCCGGGGAGCAGTACACTCTCCTCGACCAGCTCTGACCTGAGGGGGCGGAGTCTCGTCTCCACGCCACTATCCACGCCACTGTCCCCACATCTCAGTCCCTGAGTGAGCTACAGACACGGCTTCACTGTTGGGTGCATGGCAATTCCCCGACCTGCTCTGACCAGAGGGGGCGGAGTCTTGCCATCACGCCACTATCCATGCCACGGACCTCACAACACAGCCTCTGAGGTGGATAGAGACACACGGTCCTCACTGGTGAAGGCAGGTGGGTAGCCCGGCACGGCCTACACTGTCCACGACCAGCTCTGACCCAAGGGGGCGGAGTCTCACCACCACGCCACTATCCACGCCACGCACCCCACAACTCAGACCCTGAGTGGGCTAAGGACACAGGGTCATTGCCGGTGGGGGCAGGTGGGAGGCCCAGAGCAGCGTACACTGTCCAAGACCGGCTCGGACCCAAGGGGGCGGAGTCTCGCCATCATGCCACTAATACGCCACGCACCTCATAACACAGCCTCTGAGGCAGCTAGAGACACACGGTCTTCACTGGTGAAGGCAGGTGGGTAACCCGGTGCGGTCTACACTGTCCACGACTGGCTCTGACCCGAGGGGGCGGAGTCTCGCCACCACGCCACTACCATGCCTCGGACCTCACAACACAGCCTCTGAGGTGGCTAGAGACACACGGTCTTCACTGGTGATGGCAGGTGGGTAGTCCGGTGCGGCCTACACTGTCCACAACCGGCTCTGACCCGAGGGGGCGGAGTCTCGCCACCACGCCACTACCACGCCTCGGACCTCACAACACAGCCTCTGAGGTGGCTAGAGACACACGGTCGTCACTGGTGAAGGCAGGTGGGTAGTCCGGTGCGGCCTACACTGTCCACAACCGGCTCTGACCCGAGGGGGCGGAGTCTCGCAATCACGCCACTATCCACGCCACGGACCTCACAACACAGCCTCTGAGGTGGCTAGAGACACACGGTCTACACTGGTGAAGGCAGGTGGATAGCCCAGTGCGGCCTATACTGTCCATGACCAGCTCTGACCCAAGGGGGCGGAGTCTCACCACCATGCCACTACCACACCACGGACCTCACAACACAGCCTCTGAGGTGGCTAGAGACACACGGTCTTCACTGGTGAAGACAGGTCGGCACGGTCTACACTGGCCATTACCGGCTCTGACCCGAGGGGGCGGAGTCTCTTCACCACACCACTGAACATGCCACGGACAACACAACTCAGACCGGGTTAGAGACACATGGTCTTCACGGGTGGGTGCATGGAGATTACCAAGAGGTCACTGTACTGTCCCCGACATGTTGTGACCCAAGGAGGGGGAGTCTCGCCACCACGCCACTATCTACACCACAGACCCCACAACTCGGCCCCTGAGTGAGCTAGAGACACACGGCCTTCACTAAGGAGATTTTCCCGGAGGTCAATGCACTGCCCCTGACCAACGGTGACCAAGGCGGCGGAGTCTTTCCACCACGCCACTATCCACGCCATAGACCACAGAACTCAGCCCATGTGGGCTAGAGACACACGGCCTTCACCATCTGGTGCATAGAGATTGCCCAGAGATCACTGTACTGTCACCGACAGGCTTCCAAGCTCTTAAGCTATACATTCCATCATTTATTCCATCTTTCAGATTTGACAGTATTACTCTATTGCTCATCTTTCAAGCTAAAGGCTCAGTTCAAGGCTTACACTACTCAGGTTGAAAAGTTTAAAAGTATTTAAGTTCTTAGCTTCTTTAGGTTATGCAGTTCCAATTCTGCCAGTTTCACATTTCAGCTAAGCTTCCAGGTTTTCCAGCCTACAAGCTTTTTAGCAATATATTCCATCATTTATTCCATGTTCCAGCTTTGACAGTATTACCGTTTATCTTCCAGCTTTTATAGCAATGTATTTAAGTTTTTAGCTTCTTTAGGCAATGCAATTCAGCTTCCAATTCTGCCAGTTTCACATTTCAGCTTCCAGGTTTTTCAGCTTCCAATCTTTTTAGCAATACATTCCATCATTACAGTGTAACAGTTTATCTTCCAGCTTTTGTAGCAATGTATTTAAGTTCTTAGCTTCTTTATGTAATGCACTTCAGCTTCCAATCATGCCAGTTTCACAGTTCAGCTAAGCTTCAAGGTTTTTCAGCTTCCAGGCTTTTCAGCTTCCAGGATTTTCAACCATTCAGGTGTGATGCATTTGACATTTCAGATTTTTCACATTCATGCATTTTCAGCAATGCTTTTGCTATTCCGTTCAGCTGCTCAGCATTCACACGCATTTTCTGCAGGAAATGCAATTTTCTAGTATTAGAATTGACACCTCTCTTTTTTCCTTCCGTACATACTTTGGCTCTCCTTAACTCCCTCATACTTTGAGCTACAGAAACCATTCAAATATCAAAATGTTTGTCTTTTTATGGACACGATGGGACTTCTTTCCGATTTTTAATATCTTTCATACTTTTTAAAATATTCAGCTTTTTCAATATTTTTTTTACAATGGAAGTCTATGGGCGGACCTTGAAATCCTCTTCAGCTTTGAAACCTATCTCCTCCTTCATTTTTTGTGCTAGAAACCTCCTTCGAAGTTTAAAATATTCAGGACCTTTAGCTGAGTAAACGATCTATTCAGATTTTTTAAATTCCTTATAGTTTTTATGTAATTTAAGTTTGTTTTGGACCCTTTTTAACATTGAAGTGGATGTGTGGAATGTTCAGTTTCTAGAGTGTAGCAGCTCTTATTTTGAAAACATCTACACGTTTTGTAAACTGCCGTCGCTCTTACAGTTTTAACAGCTCATACACATATTCTACATTAAAACGTTCACACAACTGTGCTGATTCGTACAATGTAAGTATCTAAGCCGTGTGACTTATAGTTTTCACTGTATGACAATTTGTTCGGCAACTGCGCTCTCCATTGAAACGTATGGGCCCACACTGTAACTTTTGAGCTGCTAATTTTGCATGTTTACCCTTTTTCTAACTCGTCGCCATGCCTACAGTTTTCAAGCTACACGGACATATCATAGCCTTAAATATTCAACATTTTCTCAGGATTCCTACGGTGTCAATATCTAGGCTGTGACCTTTATACTTTTTATGAGAGAGCTGTCTGAATCCGGCATGCCTTTCCATTGAAGTGAATGAGAGGATGCTCACAGTGTCAGTTGGGATTTGAATTTGGGGACATGCACGCTCTCTGTACAGGCACCCTTTATTGACTACTGTAGTAGCTTTCATATTCCTTCATTCCATCCTTCCTTCCCTCCCTCCCTCCCTCCCTCCCTCCCTCCCTCCCTCCCTCCCTCCCTCCTTCCTTCCTTCCTTCCTTCCTTCCTTCCTTCCTTCCTTCCTTCCTTCCTTCCCTCCTTCCTTCACTCCTTCCGTCCTTCCTACCTTCCTTATATTCAAATAAACATTCAGAATGACACTCTTTTTCAGGCTGTAAACTCATATTAATACCTTTTCTACTCTTTCAGCTATTGCAGTCAATAAAACTATGAGTTATGATGAGTGGTTAAATCAATTTTCAGTGTAGTACTATAGTAGCTGCACTTATAACAAACACACTGCTTCTCACTGCAACTGCTTCTCACTTCAACTTCCATACAAAACCTCCACAGCTACTGCTCAGCCACGGAGGGGGCTATAGACACACGGTCTCCAATTAGGGGTGCATGGGGATGGCCTGGCGGTCACTGACCTGCTCCTGACTGGCTCTGACCCAAGGGGATGGAGTCTCACCATCACGCCATTATCCACGCCACGGTCCCCACATCTCAGCCCCTGAGTTGGCTAAAGACACAGTTTTCACAGTTGCATGTATGTGGGTGGCCTGGAGAATGTGGGTGGCCCAGAGAGCAGTACACTGTCCTTGACCGGCTCTGACCCCAGGGGGCGGAGTCTCACCATCACGCCACTATCCACGCCACGGACCTCACAACACTGCCTCTGAGGTGGCTAGAGACACACGGTCTTCACTGGTGAATGCAGGTGGGTAGACCGGTGCGGCCTACACTGTCCACAACCGGCTCTGACCCGAGGGAACGGAGTCTCGCCACCACGCCACTATCCACGCCACAGAAACCACAACTAAGACCCTGAGTGAGCTACAGACACACGGTCTTCACTGGTGGGTGCAGGGAGATTGCCCGGACGTCACTGCACTGCCCGTGACCTGCTCAGACCCGAGGGGGCGGAGTCTCGCCACCACGCCACTACCACGCCACGGACCTCACAACACAGCCTCTGAGGTGGCTAGAGACACACGGTCTTCACTGGTGAAGGCAGGTGGGTAGCGCGGCACGGCCTACACTTTTCACGACCGGCTCTGACCCAAGGGGCCGGAGTCTCGCCACCACGCCACGCACCCTACAACTCCGACCCTGAGTGGGCTAGAGACACATGGTCTTCACAGGTGGGGGCATGTGGGAGGCCCTGAGTGGCATACACTGTCCAAGACCGGCTCTGACCCAAGGGGGCGGAGTCTCGCCATCACGCCACTACCACGCCACGGACCTCACAACACAGCCTCTGAGGTGGCTAGAGACACACGGTCTTCACTGGTGAACGCAGGTGGGGAGCCCAGCGCGGCCTACACTGTTCACTACCGGCTCTGACCCAAGGGGGCGGAGTCTCGCCATCATGCCACTAAAACGCCACGGACCTCACAACACAGTCTCTGAGGCGGCTAGAGACACACGGTCTTCACTGATGAAGGCAGGTGGGTAGCCCGGCACGGCCTACACTGTCCACGACTGGCTCTGACCCAAAGGAGTCTCACCACCTCGCCACTATCCACGCCACAGACCCCACAACTCAGCCCCTGAGTGAGCTAGAGACAAACGGGCGCAGTGGGTGCAAGGAGATTGCCCGGAGGTCAATGCACTGCCCCCGACCGTCTCTCACTCGAGGGGGCGGAGTCTTTCCACCATGCCACTATCCACGCCATGGACCACAGAACTCAGCTCATGTGTGCTAGAGACACACGGTCTTCACCGTTGGGTGCATAGAGATTGCCCAGAGGTCACTGTACTGTCCCTGATAGGCTTCCAAGCTTTTAAGCTATACATCTCATTATTTATTCCATCTTTCAGCTTTGACAGTATTACTCTATTGCTCATCTTTCAAGCCAAAGACTCAGTTCAAGGTTTAACTACTCAGGTTGAAAAGTTTAAAAGTATTTAAGTTCTTATCTTCTTTAGGTAATGCAGTTCCAATTATGCCAGTTTGACATTTCAGCTAAGCTTCCAGGTTTTCCAGCTTACAAGCTTTTTTAGCAATACATTCCATCATTTATTTAATGTTCCAGCTTTGACAGTATTACAGTTTATCTTCCAGCTTTTGTAGCAATGTATTTAAGTTTTTAGCTTCTTCAGGCAATGCAATTCAGCTTCCAATTCTGCCAGTTTCACATTTCAGCTTCCAGGTTTTTCAGCTTCCAATCTTTTTAACAATACATTCCATCATTACAGTGTAACAGTTTATCTTCCAGCTTTTGTAGCAATGTATTTAAGTTCTTAGCTAATGCACTTCAGCTTCCAATTCTGCCAGTTTCACAGTTCAGCTAAGCTTCAAGGTTTTTCAGCTTCCAGGCTTTTCAACTTCCAGGATTTTCAACCATTCAGGTGTGATGCATTTGACATTTCAGATTTTTCACATTCATGCTTTTTCAGCAATGCTTGTGCTATTCCGTTCAGCTGCTCAGCATTCACACGCATTTTCTGCAGGAAATGCAATTTTCTAGTTAGTGTGAATGCTGCAAGCATTCACACTATTGTTATCCAGTTCTTTATTATTATTATTCCACTTCCGTACGTATTTTGGCTCTCTGTAGCTCCTTCATACTTTGAGCTACAGAAACAATTCAACTATCAAAATGTTCAGCTTGTTAAGGACACGATGGGACCTCTTTCAGATTTTTTATACTTTTTATACTTTTTAAAATATTCAACTTTTTCAAAAAAAAATTTGAATGGAAGTCTATGGGGGAGTTTTGAAACCTTCTTCAGCCTTCAACTCCTTCATACTTTGAGCTACAGAAACCATTCAACTATCAAAATGTTCAGCTTGTTAAGGTCTTTATGGCATATATTTCAGATTTTTAATATCTTTTATACCTTTCAAAATATTCAGCTTTTCTCAAAAAAAATTTACAATGGAAGTCTATGGCAGACCCTGAAACCCCTTGTCAGCTTTGAAACCTATCTCCTCCTTCATTTTTTGTGCTAGCAACCTCCTTCAAAGTTTAAAATGTTCAGGACCTTTAGCTGAGTAAAACTCTTATTCAGATTTTTAAAATTCCTTATAGTTTTTATGTAATTCAAGTTTGTTTTGGACCCTTTTTAACATTGAAGTGGATGTGTGGAATGTTCAGTTTCTAGAGTGTAGCAGCTCATATTTTGAAAACATCTACATGTTTTGTAAACTGCTGTCGCTCCTACAGTTTTAACAGCTCATACACATATTCTACATTAAAACGTTCACACAACTGTGCTGATTCGTACAATCTAAGTCTCTAAGCCGTGTGACTTATAGTTTTCGCTCTATGACGATTCGTTCGGCAACTGCGCTCTTCATTGAAACGTATTGGCCCACACTCTGACTTTTGAGCTGCTCATTTTGCATTTTTACACGTTTTCTAACTCGTCGCCATGCCTACAGTTTTTAAGCTACACGGACAGTTATACATACAAATGTTCAGCAAGTTCTCAGGATTCCTACGATGTCAATAGCTAAGCTGTAGCCTTTATACTTTTTGAGAGAGAGCTGTCTGAAGCCGGCATGCCTTTCCATTGAAGTGAATGAGAGGATGCTCAGTGTCAGTTGAGATTTGAATTTGGGGACACGCGCAGGCTCTCTGTACAGGCACCCTTTTATGACTACTGTGGTAGCATTCATATTCCTTCCTTCCATCCTTCCTTCCTTCCTTCCTTCCATCCTTCCTTTCTTCCATCCATCCATCCATCCTTCCTTCCTTCCTTCCTTCCTTCCTTCCTTCCTTCCTTCCTTCCTTCCTTCCTTCCTTCCTTCCTTCCTTCCTTCCTTCCTTCCATCCTTCCTTTCTTCCATCCATCCTTCCTTATTTCCTTCCTTCTTTCCTTCCTTCTTTCCTTCCTGCCTTCCTTCCTTCCTTCCTTCCTTCCTTCCTTCCTTCCTTCCTTCCTTCCTTCCTTCCTTCCTTCCATTCAAAGAAATATTTAGAATGACACTCTTTTTTAGGCTGCAAACTCATATTAATATATTTTCTCCTCTTTCAGCTATTGAACTCAATAAAACTATGAGTTATGATGAGTGGTCTAATCTATTTTTGAGTGTAGTACTAGCAGTACTTATAACAAACACCTACTGCTTTTCACTGCTACTTCTTCTAACCTCGACTTCCATACAACACCTCTACAGCCACTGCTCCGCCCCGGAGTGGGCTATAGACCCATGGTCTCCAATGAGGGGTGCATGGGGATGGCCTGGCAATCACTGACCTGCCCCCCACAACCTCTGACCTGAGGGGGCGGAGTCTCGCCACCACGCCACTATCCACGCCACCGTCCCCACATCTCAGACCCTGAGTTGGTTTAAGATGCAGTTTTCACGGTTGGGTGCATGTGTGTGGCCCGGGGAGCAGTAGACTGTCCTCGACCGGCTCTGACCCGATGGGGCGGAGTATCGTCACCACGCCACTATCCACGCCACTGTCCACGCCACTGTCCACACATCTCAACCCCTGAGTGAGCTACAGACACACGGTCTTCACTGTAGGGTGCATGGAGATTGCCCGGATGTCAGTGCACTGCCCCCGACCTGCTCTGTCCGGAGGGGGCGGAGTCTCGCCATCACGCCACAATCCACGCCACGGACCTCACAACACAGCCTCTGAGGTGGCTAGAGACACACGGTCTTCCCTGGTGAAGGCAGGTGGGTAGCCCGGCACGGCCTATACTGTCCAAGACCGGCTATCACCCAAGTGGGCGGAGTCTCGCCACCACGCCACTATCCACGCCACAGACACCACAACTAAGACCCTGAGTGAGCTACAGACACACAGTCTACACTGGTGGGTGCAGGGAGATTGCCCGGATTTCAGTGCACTGCCCCCGACCGGCTCTGACCCGAGGGGGCGGAGTCTCGCCACCACGCCACTACCACGCCTCGGACCTCACAACACAGCCTCTGAGGTGGCTAGAGACACACGGTCTTCACTGGTGAAGGCAGGTGGGTAGCCCGGCACAGCCTACAGTGTCCACGACTGGCTCTGACTCAAGGGGGTGGAGTCTCGCCACCACGCCACGGACACCACAACTCAGCCCTTGAGTGGGCTAGAGACACATGATCTTCACGGGTGGGTGCATGGAGATTGCCAAGAGGTCACTGTACTGTCCCCTATGGGTTGTGACCCAAGGGGGCGGAGTCTTTCCACCACTCCACTATCCACGCCATGGACCACAGAACTCAGCCCATGTGGTCTAGAGACACACGCTCTTCACCGTCTGGTGCATAGAGATTGCCCAGTGGTCACTGTAATGTCCCGACAGGCTTTTAAGCTATACATTCCATCATTCATTCCATCTTTCAGCTTTGACAGTATTACTCTATTGCTCATCTTTCAAGCTAAAGGCTCAGTTCAAGGCTTAAACTACTCAGGTTGAAAAGTTTAAAAGTATTTAAGTTCTTAGCTTCATTAGGTAATGCAGTTCCAATTCTGCCAGTTTCACATTTCAGCTAAGCTTACAGGTTTTCCAGCCTACAAGCTTTTTATCAATACATTCCATCATTTATTCCATGTTTCAGCTTTGACAGTATTACAGTTTATCTTCCAGCTTTTGTAGCAATGTATTTAAGCTTTTAGCTTATTTAGGCAATGCAGTTCAGATTCCAACTCTCCCAGTTTCATATTTCAGCTAAGCTTCCAGGTTCTTCAGCTTCCAATCTTTTTAGCTATACATTCCATCATTACAGTGTATCTTCCAGCTTTTGTAGCAATGTATTTAAGTTCTTAGCTGCTTTATGTAATGCACTTCAGCTTCCAATTCTGCCAGTTTCACAGTTCAAATGAGCTTCAAGGTTTTTCAGCTTCCAGGCTTTTTAGCTTTCAGGATTTTCAGCCGTTCAGGTGTGATGCATTTGACATTTCAGATTTTTCATATTCATGCATTTTCAGCAATGCTTTTGCTATTCCGTTCAGCTGCTCAGCATTCACACGCATTTTCTGCAGGAAATGCAATTTTCTAGTTAGTGTGAATGCTGCAAGCATTCACACTATTGTTATCCAGTTCTTTATTATTATTATTAGGTGGGCTAGCTTGCAGAAGCTAGCCCAACTTGTGATATTCCCACTATTTCTTTCTTTCTTTCTTTCTTTATTATTCTCCCCGCTTTTTTGGACGTTAACTAGTTCTTCATACTTTGTGCTAGAAACTTCATTCAAACTTTAAAATGTTCATGACGTTCAGCTCTTGAACGGATCCATTCAGATTTTTGATATTTTTTATAGTTTTTAAGAAATTTAACTTTTAAAACATTTTTTTGTCCTATTGAAACTGCTTGAAATGCTTTTGGAATGTTCAGAAATTTTATGTTTTTAGAGTGGTGGCAGCAGTTGCTTTGAAAATATTCACACATTTTGTAAACTGCTGGCACTCCTACAGTTTTGAAAGCTCACACACATATTATACATCAAAACATTCACACAACTGTGCTGATTCGTACAATGTAAGTATCTAAGCAGTGTGACTCATAGTTTTCGCTGTATGACGATTTGTTCGGCAACTGCGCTCCTCATTG